>NW_020455788.1:0-83830 GCF_003342845.1 Nothoprocta perdicaria | reverse complement strand
GCGCTTGTCTTGGGGGAACGGCCGTTTAACGGTCGCTCTGAGGTGAGGGGGCGCTTGCCGCAAGGGAGCGGCCGTTTAACGGTCGCTCTGAGGAGGGTCCCGCGAGCGCGAGGAGGCGGCCGCCCAAGCCGGGAGCGGGGCCGAGCGCGGCGTGACGGCCTGCGGAGGAGCGGGAGGCGGGCGAGCCTGGAGGGAGGCGGCGGAGCGGGCCCGGGCCCGGGCTGCTGGAGCAGGACCGCCCTCGGGGTCACCCTGCCCTCCTCCCGGAGAGAGGCCGGCGCTCCTGCAGAGAAGACCCGAAGACCTGCCCCAGTCTACAAGTCACTTGCTCAGGCTTCACAGCCTGGTTCTGTGTTTCGGCCCTCCAGTAGCACTGCAGAGCTAACACCTGCCACGGGAGGGTCTCTGCAAAACGCTGTGGACGTGGAGCCTGTTACGCCTCGTGTCACTGGTATCAGTGTCCTGAGTTAATCCCAAGGGCCTGGTTGTGCCTCGGAATGGGCAGGGCAGCTGGCTCTGTCTGCTCCCCATCCCTTAACATTAATCCTGTTTCAAAGGTCCTAACGTAAAACACTAAGAAGTGCATATCAAGTAATGCCAGCTGTTGATGGACATGCTAAAAGCCTCTTGGAAATGCTGACATTTACCCTCTGAAACAAGGGGCTCTTGTTCAGCCTCTGTGCAGAGAATGAACACCCTGGGGCTCGTTGCTGGTGGGATTTGGTGTGGCCTGGGTTTGGGGTATAATCTTCATAAGGACTGGCAGAGAGTTTGAAAGAGAAATACTGCTTTTCTTGTGCTCTGTGGGCAAATGAGGGAAATGCAAATAATTCGGATTTGCAGCTTTTGTAAAGACTAATTAACATTTGTGCCATAATAAGAACTATTATTCCTTAAAAAAGAATATAATGTATTAAAAGTGAAATACAGTTCTATTTTTAATGTATTAAAATGTATTCTCAAATCTCGGCTACATAAAATGTAGCTGATAATCAGCAAGCCTCAGAATAAGAGTTTTCTGGGGCTTTTTGGCTCAGTTTATATTAATAATTAGGCAGGGTCCCTCCCTTCTGGCCACAATTAAATTATTTTGCATCAGCAGTGGCTCATTTTTTTTGAGGTGATAATCTGGCAGCAGGTTGTTGTGATTAGGACAATGAAGGACTGGATGGCCATTCTTTTTTTTTAATGGAAAAAATAAAGATTTCTTCTACTTGTCTTCCTTCAGTGATTAGAAAAATGTTTGGACTAGAGTAGGAGTAACATCCATGCTGTGGGGCTGATCCAAATCCAATGGTCCTTTCCAGCCTCTGATGCAGTACAGAGCCAGAGTCTGTGTGAATCACACCAAAGAATGGGTTAAACAGTGAAGTTCTGTCGATACGGGAGCTTAAGACTTGCCAAGCTATGAGTGATATTGATAGAAAAGTTCCAAATCAACAAGCCAAAATTTACTTGAGTTATTTTGAAGGATTTTTTTAATGGAGACATTCAAATAGTGTTGAGATCAGTTAAAAGCAATGCTTGCTTCTGCTCTTATGGGCGCCCTGGGAGTTCTGCTTCTGTTATAGGGGACTCTAAATTTGTTTTGGTAAACAGGGACAAGAGTGAGTGATGGTGCAAATGTTTCATAGTGTTCTTGTTGTTGTTTCTTGTTGCTTTTTTTTTTTTTTTTCCCCCCCCATAGTGGTTTCCCATTCCAGCAACAATGCAAAGGTAAACTCATAGTGCCTGATCTGCATCTTTCTTAATCTGTTTCCCACATTTTATCTATCTCCAAAGCTGCTATCAACAAGTTCCATGTAGAAGTTGTTGAATTCCCTTCAACCTTTGTTAGATGTTCATTCTGTTTAATTTTGTGTTTGTTTGGGATGCTTGTTTTACAAGCACCTATATGTTGCCTAATCAGTTTTTCAGAACTTTGCAGTTCTCCACTTGCCTGAGTCACCCAGGGGATCTACAGCAAAGCTTGTGGCTTGAAATCGTAGAATATTATGGCTGGAAAAGACCTTCCAGAAATATTGTTTGTGAAGGGTTGCTTTTTTGGGGGCCGGGATGGGGGGAGGTTGGGAGGTAAGATGCATTCCGATGTATCACAGGCTCTTTTGCATCAGGTCCTTCTAGATTTCCTGTGTGCTCCCCATTGTTCTTCCAGGCTTGTCATTCCTGGTGGCAGTTCCAAGAGCTGGAGGCAGGAAGCAGGTTTGCAGCAGGGTGACTGCGCTGGGGCCTGCAGGGTCTGGGTAAGTCCCATTGCAGAAGGGAGCCCCTGGCAGGAAGCTCAGAGTGGTGCCCACGTGGCCTTGGCCTGACAAAGAGATACTCTGGCAAGGGAAGGGGTTAAAACCTCTAGTTTTTTAGGTGCAGCTTTTCTGTGCAAAACAAGTATATGAGATACATGATAATTTGTTCTGTGAACATGTTTACATGAATATGGCTTTGGCAGAATAAATGGCAGAGCTGGAATTAAGTCTACGGAAGGAAAGTCAGAGAGGTTGCCCTCTGCGGACTGTGAAAGGCCACCGAAGAGAGCTCTGTCCTGCACTTACAGGGAACTTAGGACAAGAAGTAATTCAAGTTTGAAATGATAGAGATTCGGGTTATACTAGCAAAACTAAAAATTCCTTTCACAAAGGGAAAAAAAATCCTTTTCACAAAGAATAGTGAAAGACAGGAGAAAATGGCCTTAGCAAAATATGGAGTCTCTTTCATTAAAGAAATTTAGGCACTGCTTGTAAGCTGTAGTGGTTTAGCCAGAGTAGATTCTGTTTTGGAGGAGGGGAAAGTGCCTACATCACCTTTTAAAATCCCTTACTGCCCTGTGTTCTCTGCCTGAGAATTGGTGGTGTGATGCATTGACACTAAAGCTGCAGAAAGTTTTCACATATTTGAAGAGCTGACTGTGGTACAGTAGCTTCACTCTCATGAGCACTCCTTGCCCTTCATTGTGGTGTGTGGTATATATTGGGGTGGCACTCCAGAGCAGAATAGCTTAGCGGAAGTTTTCTCTGTAATACCTTTTCTTGTGCTTTTGAGAGCTACCTTTTCAAGTGTGATATTTTGATTTTTTTTTTCTTTAAAGCATCTCTCAGTTAAAGACAGGGCTTTTCAAATCATATTTTTAAGTGACAGGGCTTTTCAAATCATATTTTTAAGTGTTGCGTTTTGTTTGTGGATTTTTTTTGTATGGTGTTTTCTTCATCTGTGTTTATTTTTCTCCAGCTCACAACTGCACAGCATTTAGCCTGATCCTACAAATATCCTGTGGAATGAAATTCTCTGCTATGCAGGAAACTGGGATGAGATCAGTATACTGCTGAGCAGTATCTATGTGTTGTACTAGATCTTTGCCCAGGGCAGGAATTCCACCTTTGCCCCTAATTCTGCTCTTGCCTCAATTCTCTTCAGGAATATCTCTTAAGATATCAGCAAAGCTTTTTATTTGACTCTAAAGCCAGTATAACCTTTGGTACATTTGAGACATTGGTTGGTGTCATGGTGTCAGACAGACCCTTTCTGTGACCAGAGAAGAACAACTTCAACAGAGAATAGTGACTTCCTATTCAGGAATAGTGACACTAATTACTTTCTCTGTATGGGTTAGATCTAAAAGAGAGGAGACTCTGGATCCCATCAGGTTTTTAAATGTCACTAAATATTTTTGAAACTTTTGTACCTGGGAACTCTGTCTTGCTTTATAATTGGCCTGTTAAGTTACCACAAACCAAGCGACCTGGGCTTGTCCTGTAAACCAGCCCACTATCACATAGCATCCCATGTCCGTAGAGACCATGGAGAATGATCAGAACTGCACAATTGGACTGTTCTATTTTGAATTTCTCATTTGTTCTTAATAATAAGCCTGCTTGTTGAAAAGCCTTAGAAAGGGTTTGGATGTGGAATTTCAGGAACCGCCCTTCAGCTTATGTGCTTTGTGCCACCCCAGCTTAGGGGCAGGGTGTGCAGCCTGGCAGCTGGGGAATTAATTCAGAGGATAGGAAAAGCAACACGATGTCTGGGGAACCAGTGAAAGATTTGCAAGAGCAGATGCTTTCTAAAATTTGGCTGTTTCCTTCTGAGAAAGACCACAGATATTTAAGCATGGATTTCTTACATCCAAGCAAATTTATTAACCCTGCGCTATAACGTAGATTTTTCTTACATGGGTCAGAGTGAGCATCAGTTATGTACAGAGGAGAGAGACTAATCCCAAACTAGCCAGCAGTGTGTTACGTCAGACACTTATTTGGGAAATGGTGTCTTGGGTTCACTGCCCCGAGCTGTGATACTGCAGTGCTGCCTTGGCCCATAATGGAACAGCAGTGCCTTGCCAAGCGAGCTTCCTGGCCTGGGAAGCACAGTCTTGGAGAGCCCGGCATCATTCTCCTAAGCAACAAGTCAATCCTCTTTACGTTCGTTCTTAAGCTGTGTAAAGTGTAAGTGAATTAAAAGCCTGTGCCTTCAAGAGAGACTCTCTTTGATACTTTTTGGTAAGTGGCTTCATTCCTATAGCAAGATGAGTCCTGGAGAATAGAGAGGATTGGCTAAAATGTGAATAGTTAGGTTAAAGAAAATCTGGGTAACTTATTTCTTTCTTTTTTCCTTTTTTTTTTTTCCTCCTGTTGGAAATGTAAATAAAATATTCATTTGTTAGACTTTCTTTTTTTTTGTTGTTTTGATTTAGTTTTTATTGCAGTTAGATCAGGAGTGCATTGACCTTCCCTATCATGACAGAGACTGAAGAAGAATCATTTTATACTGAGGAATTTATGAGAAGAAGATTGGTAAAACATTTCATTCAAATACTGGACTTATCTCTTTTTAAGAAAAGAGTAGGGGTTTTTTGGTCAATGTTAATCTATTGGCTTTTTTTTTTTCACCCTGTTACTAATTTATTCATAGTTCTGCTATGCCAAACTCCTTAACCAGCAAGGATACAAAGATAGTGCTAGTTTTTTTTTTCATGCTGTCTGCAGTGTGAAAACCTTCTCTCATTTTCATGATGCGTTGGATATTCACTATGTAGTATGTAAGCAGCAATTTATCTCTTCTTTGAAAGCATGGGAAGTGTGAGAAAACTGGAATATATTAGTGGATGCAACTGCAATGTGTTCCTGATGTCAAAATTGTGACCTTTTGTCTCAGCAATAAAATGGATGTTACATTTAAATAGTTGAAAAAATTCAAATACAATTATCCAAATGATTTTTTTTTTAATTTCTCATGAAGGAGGAACAATTTTCTGACTGAAAAACTTGTGGAGTGACCAAAATATTGTGAATGGCTTTGTAATAGTCAGCAGCAGCTACTTCTCCAAACTGAACCTCTGGAAACCCTTCCAGGCTTAAGAAAAGGATTAAAGAGACAGCAGTAGTGTTCTAGTTTGCACCTTGCCTGAATTCAGGAGTGTTTGTGTTCTTCCTGTTTAAAAAATGATGAGAGTTGAAGTCCTAAAATTAATAAAGTTGATGCAGGGCAGCAGAGTTACTGTTCAATCTGGAGAAGCTGAGAAGAGTCGATTTTTGAAAGGAGCCTTAGTTCTTGGACACTTTGTTTTTTTTCCCCAATCTATTGCAAAAGTTGGAGGAGGACCAGAGGAGTCTCAGCGAGTCTAAGATGGGTCTTTGTCCTTAAGGAAGTGCTATTCTTCGGTATTACCCTGTTTTGCTGAAAACAGTTACTTTCCTGGCAGTGAAATTCGAATTCATTAATATGTTTTTTTTTTTTTTTTGGTAGATATTCTATAAAATGTGCTTAATGCAATGCAACAGAATAGTCAGGCATGAGCACAGAATTAGGTAGTGCAGGCTTTGGAGGTAGGACTGGGCTTGGGTGTGAGTTCAGGTGTAGTGCAAAGAGAAACACTAGTTGCTTATGAATGTCATCAGTATGGGCAGTATCAAAGAGGGCACCCCCTTTCTGGATGGGGTCTAAAAAGACAGAGGTTTACCAAGTGGTTTCCTGTAAGGAATAGGAGAGATCGGAGTAAGGGCTTTGCCTGCTGCCCTAACTGAGCTATCTTCTTTATGGAGCTATAAAATGAGCTTGTTAGGTGCAACTTTTGCAGAGAAGTACACACTGCAACAGGGACAAACACAAGGCTAAGGGTCACACTCTGAGAGTGTAAAGAGATGTTGCTTTGCAGCCAACTTCCTCACTTTTATGAGTATTTGGAAACTGGGAATTAACTGGACATATGAGTAAATCTGTACTCATCTACTGAGATTGTTTCTCACTGTGTCAGTGGAGGTGGTGCTGAGTGTAACCCTTAGCTCTGAAACACTTTGAACTGTGAGCACTTGAGCAACGTATTTTTCAATTGAGATTATAGAGCCTGTGTTCAGGGGAGCTTTGTGTCTTATTTGATCGTTTATAGCTTTATACACGCTAAATATACTAATATATACTCTATAGCTTTAGAATAAGTGTTTAGGATACTGTTTATGTTAAAAACTAGTACAAAATTAATCCGTTCTGTTCTACAATACATTGTGGGCATGAGAACAACATGGGAAGAGTGTCACCTTGTGGTCAATAAGGAAAATGCACATAATCCGATCTCCCTCCAGATAATGAACTCTACAGCAGTTTCTAAAAATTGATCTGGAAATTGCTTAGAGTTTATGCAACTCGGAATTTCAAGATCAGTGCAACTTTTTTTGGGTGCTATCACCTTTTGCTAAATGGCAGCTTTCTTGTTTGATTGATGGTGGAATTTCTAGTTTTGTTGCTTGGATTGATGCCAAGGATGCCTGATTACTTTCATACATCTTGTTTGTTTGTTTCTATTTTCAATTTTGTATTTTATGTTTCTTTGGGAGATTTTTTTTCCCATAATTATCCCTTTCCCACAAAGTGCGTGACTTTTGGATCACACAGTTTTATGATTTCTATGGGAGTTGGGAAGGGATCACCTTATAAACAGCTCAGCTGTGAGAAAATTCACTTTAAAAAACTGATCTCAGCACATATCATCTATTTTCACTTAATAAGAGCCTATTTTCTCATTTGTTGCTCTCAAATTTAGAAGAGTGACACTAGGAAGGATTCTAATGGGCCAGACTTAGCATCATCAAGCCCAATCCTCTGCTGTCTCAAGTCCAGAATTAACTAAGTCCAGAATTAATTAAGCCTGTGTGACGCCAGGTGGAGGAAATGGATGATTTCAATAGGTTCTGTTCTTCTGTAACTTCCAGGTACGTAATTTCTAGGCTGTAATAAGGACCAGTGTAACTAATTCTGCTATGAACTACTTATGGACAAATACCAGCTGTCCAGTTCCTGCTGAAGCAGGAGGCAGGTAAAATCTGTGTTGCCGCAGGGCAGTGCTTGGCCTCATGTATTACACAATTTTTCAGGTTAAATTTGGAAGGCTAATACATGGACTAGTTAGTATATGGACATATTTTTAGTTTTCAGTAAAGAAAAATGTTGTGCCTGCTCACTGGCTGGCTTCTGAAAGAATGGAAGAATGGAAACAGACACTTCCTCGACTTGAGGAAGGAATAGGATCTACCATAATTATTAGGATTCTTCCTCTTCTATCTGGCTACCCAGGGAGCCCCCAGCATATTCAGAACTGCCCCTACTCATCCATTAGTATGAAGTTGGTTAAGTTTGTTATGTATTTGTCTATGTAGAGTAGCAGACACTGTAATTGCCCATTAATTAAGGTAATATAGCAAATCCTGTGCTGTAGAAGGCTTTTGGGGTGTGTAGAATATAGATCATATGTCAGCTTTTTTTCCTCAAGAATTTTCCATACCAATGTTTCATATGTAAGAGAAGCAGGAACCATTTCAGCTGTCATCTCATCAGATGAGACCTCATGAGGCTATGGTTGGGCCCTGGATACATCCAGGTGGCTGCTGCCCAGCTTTGTTTCATTTCCAGTTAGTTCATCAGGAGTGCAGAAGTGGTGAGAGGAGAATGAAGGGATGTCTGGCACATCTGCTGTTCTAGTAACATCTGCCACAGCTGTGAGATCTGAAAGGAGAAGAAAGGAAGCAGGTGAAATCTGTTGTGCTCAGAGGAAGTCAGCACGTGCTTGAACTCCCTAACATTACAGATACTTCCTTCAAACCATTGTGCTATCATACCATGAGAAAGGAAAAAGCTTTTCATTGCCAAATCAATTGGATGCCTTCTTTGTTAAGCTTTAAAGTGAACTTGTTTGGACACAGCTTGGGCAAAGAAGTTCACATTACAACAGGGACAAAGCCTGGTATTTTCCTTGGATTTCTATGGAGCACGGAGTGGTATAGACAGGAAATATGCCTAAGTGCATAAGGTAAAATAGCGAATGAGATTTCCAAACCTTCAGGAGTTATCAGTTACAGAAACATGACATTAAGCCCTCTGAATTTAGCTTCTCTGCTCTAACAGGCAGCAGAGAGTTCTTCAAAACTTACACCTAGCTCTTTTTATTTTCTGTCCGTTTTTTCAAGTCCAGCCTGGCAGGAGCCCAGCCACCAGCTGCCTTTTCCTGCAGTGAAGCAGGCTTGTTAGACCTCTAGTGTAAACAGCCTTTCCCCACTTATGGCTTCACTGATTACAACACAAGTGCCCTGCTGTGTCAAACCTGCAGTCCCTCTAAATGAGTGTCCCTGCCACGCACAGTAACAACAGGTGATACTACATAGGGCAAGAACCACCCTTCCCTTGTGCACTCCCAGTCATTGGGTCAGGAGAGCTAGAAGCCGTACGGGTACTTATTCCGTTTGGTGTCTATTTTAGAACTGCTGTCCATAAATTAATCCTTTTTAGCTAGCTTGCTGATACTATTTTTCTTCTGAATCTCATGTGGCAAAAATTTCAGAAATTTGCTATTTGCTGTGTTTAAAAGGAAAGTTACTGCTTCCCTCTGTTTGGAACCTCTCAGGTAATCTGAAAGAGCACCCTAAGCTTCTAGTTTTATGAATAACAATCCTGCTCTCAGTTTTTCTATTGCCTTCATAGCTTTAGAGTTCTCAGCTATATCCCCTCAGCCTGCAAGTCTCTAAATTAAGAAGAAAAATCTCATAATGCAGCTGTTCCGTCTTCTAAATTCTTGTTGTGCATGTGCTTGCATGAAGCACAAGTGCTTCAGTGTGGATACAGATCAGTCTGACTAGCGCCAAGACTCAAATCTCTCCATTTTCCAGCTGTCTGTCGCAAGGCAGAGTTGGCTCTCCGATTAAAGCAGACAGAATGGTTACAGCCTAGCTGTTTTTCTGAGTGCCTTCTATTTGACCTTTTTTTAAGTCTGTAGCAAGCAAATTCCCAAAACACTTGTGGGTTGAACTGCAGCAGCAGCTTTCCGACTCTGTGAATGGAAACTTGCCAGTTCACAGCCACCCCTGCCGCCTTCTAGGCCCCAAACGAGCTGCTATAGAGAAGCCTGTTCTCACTAGCTGCATGTGGAATTTCTGGTCATTTCACTTGCAAAAGACCAGTGACCCACTGACACTTATTTTCTAATGCGTTACTCTTGCCTATCCTGGTGCTGACTGTGTAGAATCATTTTTTTTTCTTCCTTGGTAGTCTGTATCCTGTGTAATCCAAGATACCCACTGTGCACATATAGCTAGCTGCAGGGCAGATAGAGACAGCGTCCAGGCTTGGAGACACTCTCACTGATTTGTGCCACGGCACTGATACTCTTCATCTTGAAAAGTGGGTCTGTAGAGAAAGTTAATGCTGCAGTTAGCATCTCTCTGCTTGTGCTCTTTATAGGGGACATTGCCTTCAGATAGTACAGCTCGCATGAAGCTGTTTTTCATATGTTGCTGTTTTTGACCTCTGGCAGCTTTATTATAGATTAAGCTGTCTTGGCTTACTGAAAATAATCCAGATGTTGTCTACGCTCATAAATAGATAATCAGCTTTTTTTGGAAATGATTCAGTACCTCTTCTTGGAACCTGTCTTGAGTAAGATTCTTAATACCAGTTTCCAGTCCCTTAACCTCTTTAATTTTTATGGCTAATGAAAGGCTGGTTGAAATGTTCGGATTTGTTATATTGACAACAATTCAAAGACAAAACAATAACTAAGGATAACATTTGTTGTAGCTGAATGTGCGGTGGGCTGTATGGTCTGGTAAGCAGAAGAACAGAAACAAAATATTTGCCATGTCTTCTATTTTACTATTTTAGAGTAAAGATTTTAAATAATGAAATGAGAGCAAGTATTGCTAGACAGAATTAGTGCAAATCACTGGATATTGTCAATCTACTGTCGTCTTTTTGTTAAATTGTCCGTTAGGACAACGTTAGGAATAGCATGAGCTGCAACTGCTCTGTGTTGCAGTGACCCTAATTGTTGAGGGTGTGGGGCTCATCCTCTCTAACAAGTTCTCTTCTCACAGTGCTGTGAAACCTGCAGTGCCATTTCTGAATATTCTGTGTATCAGAGGGTTTTGTTGTTGTTTCTTTTTTTTTCTTTTTTTTTTCTATCTTTTAATAGGAATAATACTTCCCACAGTAGAATCTTCCACATCTCTAGTTGCACTATTTGCATCGCCAAGAATGTAACCTCATTCATCTTTTACGCTGAATGGTATCCTGGAAAATACCTAGGCCAAACTAAGCAATGACTGTGTGGTAACTGACAGCTAATAAAGGATAGATATGTATGTATGTATATACACAATTTGCTTATGTTTGATCTCTTGTCTCTATTTCTTAAGAGAAGCTTTTAAAACACTTGCTAAAATAAACCTAGGAACAAAAATTTATAATTCTACTGTGACCCTCCAGCAGAAATAGACTGGGTTTGTGGCAATTAGAGTCTTCCTCCTCCCTGCGCTCTGTGCCACACAGTAATAATTACCTGTCTCTGTCATTTAGGTTTTGTAGTGCCCCTTTACTGAATCTCTCCTTCAGTGGGACCAGCTGCTTTTTCTCTTGGTTGTTTTACTTGAGGAAAACCATACATTTCTCCATGCCTATTTTCTGCATATGCCCAGGTTTGAATTCTCATCCTTGGAAGGGTTTCTGTGCCTGCAAGCTTGGTAGTTGTCATTTTGTTTTCCCTTGGCTATACTGGGGATATATATTTGTTTCCTTACATATTTTGCAGCAACAGCAAAGCTAATGCTGCAGGGAAGTAAATGACTCAGGGCAGCTGCTCCCTCTAGTGTATAATTCTGCTGCAGAAGCTCTGAACTTTGTTATATTCATTCAGCTTATTTTTTTTCCCATAGCAGAGAGCTGTTGGGGATGCTGGTAATTTCTTGTGTATAGCAGAATTTAAAAAAAGAAATCTTAAATCCCTGGGCTCACAACAAGAAAACGCTAAAGCCCATAGACATACTGGTGGAATAGAATCACATTTTATAATTACCAAATAAAATGTTAATATAAAAATGAAAATTTTACAACAGTAAAATAAGATAGTTCAAATTCATGAAATGTGACATTTGAAGCATCTTTTAAATTCAAGATTTTGGTGCTAAGGAGCAACACTACACAAGGAAATTTTTGTTTGAATTGAAAGTGGAAATATCCATTGCTTTCAGCAGTTCTCATGTGTACAGTAAATGCACTGGGGCACTGGTATTTGAGCACTTTGATAAAATCCATCCCCCTCCTTTCTTTTTTTTCCTAACTGAGAGTAAAAGTGAATAGCAAGAAATGAATGTTTATTGTTTTGTTTAGGTTATTTTCTTCTGAGGTTAACTTGGTGCTTTGACAAATGTGTCAGTATTGGTAACGTCATTCCTGTGGTAGGCAAGATGTTTCAAAAGAGAAGCAGCATTTCCTTGAAGGTCATGCAGCAGTCGCCTCATCTCCTCTGGAAGTCTGTTTTCCGGTCAGATTCCCTAGGAAGAACACTCTGTTCCCATCCCTCAAACCTCTTGTCCTGGTATTCATGAACTGGACTGTCTCTGGGGTGTGCAGCTCCAGGCTGCTTTGAAGATAGAAATTCAGTCTTCAGTGTGTTTGGGACTTGATCCACAAGCTACTGTGGCCTGAAATGAACATTGGCAGCATTTACTGTAGGACTTTGTTTCACATAACAGAGAGCTTTTAAAGCAGATGTGGTTGCCCTCACTTCCTGTGCATTGGTTCAGTTTAGAGGGATCTGGTGTCTGCTATCCACACACAAAAAACCCTTTGGAAAAGATGGAACCAGAAGCTGTGTTTTCAGTTGTCTACCAGATGAACTCAACCCCTGGAGCAGCACACAAGTCTGAAGCATTATTATTATTATTATTATTATTATTATTATTATTTATTTATTTATTTATTTTTTTAACTACAAGAAAGTCCTCCAGAATATGTTGAACAGACCTGCTCTATTGCAAAGCTTTCAAACAGTGGAAAGCCTTTAGAACATCCTGAAATACTGCATCATGTGCACTTTCATATTTGCCATTAGCTGCCATCCCTCATCTCTTTAACTCACCACTCCTTTTTTCAACTTTCTCCTGGCTTGAGATGTGTTCCCTTCTTTAACTGTTATACTTTCTGTTGCCATCTTCCTTTGCTGAACCCTTTGGGTCTTCTATTAGCCTCTTTAGAGTAATTTTTTAGCCTTTTTGCTCTAGTCTTTTGCAGTTAAGATAAAATCCTTCATGTTCTCAGAAGATCCAGTGAGACACAATCTGTGAGATTGAAGAAAGAGTGCTCCCCTGCCAGTCTGTGCAGGTAGAAGGCTTAAAGTTTCTCTGGCAATCAGATAACCCAGTGGCAAATTGGGAATTGCAATACCTCATACAAGCAGACCAGCAAGTAGTATTATGTTATGTTCAAGAAAGTTATGGTTCAGTTTTTGGAAAAACTGGGAGAAGAGTTGAATTTCATGGGCACCTTGTTAGAGGTTATTTGAACAGATTTGTCACAACACACCACTAACCCTACCACTGACCATGGTGTCTGTGCTTTGGGATCTGCAGTCACCTAGAATAAGGAGGAGAATATGCTCTCCAGTGTGGATTTGGGGTTTCTGCCCAGGAGCTTGCAAAGATCCCATGAAGACAGTTTTGGGAACGTCTCACGTGTCTGCTCCCCACTGTGGTATGGTAGGCCATGTTGTCCACAACTCGACTCTTAGACAAAATAGGGCAGAAATGAGTCTACAAAAGTATTCCAGCTTCCTTACAGAAAACTTTCTTTAGAACCTAAGGTTGGGGAAAGAAGCCTCAGAACACTCTGCTGTATCCTCACAGCCACCAGTGGCTGCCCCACTTGCGGATCCCTCCGCTGCTGACTCTTTGGATGGGAATGGGAAGACTGTGTTGTAGACACGTGTCTTCCTGGTAAGTACAGAGGAATTTGACACATCGATGGTGAGCAGGGAGGAGATTCCACTTCAGGTAACACTCAGAGTTTCTTCTACTGCTGCAGCAGACTCAACCGGTCACTGCTATAAAATACTACCCATGCTGCTGCTGCTAGGAGGTGCTGAGTCCCCTGGGAGGACGTATTGTGGAGGATTAGGTGGCCCCCTCAAAGACAAGGTGCCATCAATTAAAAGAGGAGGCCATGCAGCCAGTCTCTGACGGGTTATCCAGTACCAACTGCACAGATTTCCCAGATCATTCTTCTTGATGGGGCTTGCTGTATTTTGCCTTACAATTTTTCAGTTTCTGCTGCAGTCTGGGAAGTTCTCAATTGTTATAGGTGAGCATCAGTCTTGTAATTGTGCTCTAATTGGCTTATGGTCATAGTGGGATTTGGAATGGAAGAGGATATGGCTGTTACTGTTTGTTTTGATCTGTATTAAAAACAGAAATGCTTGCCTTTACAATTAATGTCCTTAAAGTCATAGTGTATGTAACACAGCCTCAGCAGCACAGATCTTCTTCAATAAGCCATAACTGGTTGTTTTAATAGTTAGACCAGGTTCCTCTCACATGCGTGCTCGCGCTCTCTCTCTCTCTCTCTCTCTCTCTCTCTCTCTTTCTCTCTCTCTCTCTCTCTCTCTCTCTCTCTCTCTCTGGTTTTGATTGTGACTTTGACCACAACATTTCTGGGCTTTGGATGAGCTGCCAGTGACCACCAGTTGGTAACTGGTAGCTATTTAGAAACATCTCAGGCTCCTTAAAGTCATCCAGAAAATCCTTGAATTTAAAGTTGCTTAGAATGAACTGGAGGCAGTACAAACCACAACATAATCCTGAGTGATACTGCCATTGAAGGGGAGGGAGTAGAGAAAGAAGGGGCAGGATTTGCTAAAATCAAATGGGATTCATTGAGTTTCCTTGTATGGGAGAAATCTGCTCCTGCCTTTGTGGCCTCTCACATCAGTGCCACACACTAAGTGCAAAATTAGACCCTAGGAATCTTGAAGGTCTCTTGAAGTGGTGAGAGGCGAATGAGATTTACTCTGAAGATGGCATCAAATAGGACAGCATTACTGCATATTTGAACAATAGTCACTACATAGAGGATTCAGTGAACATGGGATTTCTACTCTCCTATAAATTATTTGATTATCTGTACTTCACATAGCTGGGACAGCTCTAGAAAGCTGTGTAAACAATACTAATGAAACCAATTATGTGAGGATTGTCATCTTTTTAAATACATTATTTCTGACCAATTTAATTGCATTTTTACCAGCTCAGATGATGAGTGAGTTCATGTGAGTGAACAGTCATATTTCTGCCTCTCCCCGGGGGCAGAGAATTTTGCATGAGATCTCTGTGTGAGATAAACAGTACAAACTAAATTAGTGTAAAATCCCGAATCTCTCTGCAGGCTTTTGCTTTGTATTAGTCTTCTGTCTTGGGGGACGTTAAGAGCTGTTTCTGTGACTCCTCTGGCTCAGCATTTCAGAGAGTCATCTCCTCCAAAGCGTCCAGGGTTCTTACATTGCACTGAGGCTTTCCAAGCGAATTTTTCATTGCCACTCTTGGCCCATGTGACAGAATGGGTCAGACTGTCTTCTGACTGCTCACTTTTAAAGATTTTGAGGGTTCAGTGAACCCATTTTTTTCCTCCCTTCCCCAGGACTGAGCATGCTTAGTCTCTGGACTTGAGTAACCAGCACCTCAGACCCACTGAAACTTTCTACGTATTTGCCTTCCTTCAGCAAATAACACCCAGTAAAACCAATACTAGAAAGAGCATCTCTCCTTTCTTCTTGCCTTAATGAATATTTCTTTGCCTCTAAGCTCTCCTGGCTCCTCTTTATGTACCAATCTTATCTTGAGCATCTGACACCTGTCCCAGAGTCCCCGAAAAGCCAAACTCATCTCAGCTGTAGAAGACTTAACCACATTTATCTTGGCTTTAATTAACCCATCTTTACCCTTCTAAAGGGTCTACTCAAGTAGTCTTTTAGTCATTAATTTCTCATTTTAGGCCTCTTGAATCTTTAAGGAGGGATGCATATAAGGAGCTGGTAGAAAGCCTGCAGGATTGGTTCAGGTAGAAAAATTTGAATTAAAATATTACTTGAATGAAGACTTTTCCTGCTGAATGGTTTAGTCCTCATATCAGAGCTGGCTAGGACAGAAAGCATTTGAATTTGAAAACCTTTTTGAATTTAAGGTTAAAGTAATCTTCTTGGGCTCAGCTATGAGGGCAAAGTGCTCTGAGCAAAGCTAGGAGGGGCTGTGATTAACAGGGCTTTAGATGATAAAAGACCCAGAGAAGGCTTGTGGTCAGTGGCTAGTCTTGGCTTACTTAAAGTTGTAAAGTTGCTTGATGTCTTTCTGATTCTATCTGCTGGATGGCAGAATATCAAGCTTATCTATTTAAATGCGAAGTTGTTTAAAATGCATAGAATAGTGTTTTGGGTACAGGAGTTCTGAGGTCTCTGCCTATTTGTATAAACTCTGTTTCTTTCTGCTGCATGTTTCATAAAAACACTGTTTTAAGCTCAAAATATCTTCCTCAACCTGTGTTGGTTTTTGTCAGTTTGTCCAGAGCAGCCTTAGTGGCCAGAGGGAAAGCAGGGAGCCTCAGCACAGGAGGTTGTGCCTCTGTTCAAAGAACTGTCACAGTGTTGGGACATGGGAGTACTCCCAAGCTTTGAGATGTAGCAGAAAATGTATTTTCTTCACTGCAAGCTGAGCTGCTCTGCATTCGCTTTGCTGAATTCTCATCTTGGCATCAGAATTTACTCATCACTGTTGTGGCTGAGGGAACTTAAGAAATTAGGAACTTAGGAATTAGGAAACAAGGTCAACAACAAGAGAAAGAGGTGAGCTGTCAGATGTTTGGAGACAATTCAATAAGGTGAAATTTATTTTCATGTTTGTTTGGATTTGCTTAGTTCTTCCTCTGCGAGGAATTGTTAAGGGTAATCCTTTAAAAGGGGACCATAGGAAATCTAGTAATTGACTTCCTCATGTTTTTAGTCTTTTCTGAAAATGGAGAGTGCCAGTTGGGAACCTTCTTGTGATACTATGCTACATGGCTACAGAGAAGAGGTTCAGTAGCCTGACACAGCCCACACCCCACGGCTGTCCTCTTTGAAGTGTTTCTGTTTGGTGGGAACAGAATTTAGGTCAGTGACACCTAATTTAAAAAAAAAAAAAAAAACAAAAACACAAACCTTTGACATTTGAAAAAAGTCAGTGTTTAATTACATTGTTTAATTACAGTGTCCTAACACACTCAACCTGTGGTTTCAGTTGTATGTGAAATTTTTCTTCATCTCATCTTCTGTAATAGTAGAGATAAAAATGATAAAACCAGAAGGTAGGGATTTTCCCCATCCTCTCTCTTGTCTGCTTAGAGCATGGCCACACAATAGTTGACCCTATTTCATTTTTGTCTTGTCTGCTGTCAGGGTTTTTATACCTAATTGCTCATTTTGTTCCTCTTCTTTGCAGGTTCTGCCTTTTTAATTTTGCTAAGTATCAGATCAACTGTTTGTATAGATACTGTCTGGGGAATCGGAAACTTCCATTCCAGCAGCAGAAATCTCTTAAAACCACATTAAAAAGGTAAACTGATAATTTCTTTTTCTAAAAATGATAAGTTGGTTATTGTTTAACTGTCTGAGCCTGAAGCATTTATGAAGCACTTTGAGGCTGTCATGAATTATGATATTTTATAGAAATGGAAGACTATTATGTAAATTTGTGTTTGTAAGAGCTGCAAAGTGTGGAGTAAGTACTAACTGTTCTGGCAGTGTTATGCAGACCTTTGATTTTTGAAAGGATAAATTCTGTAGAGCAAATCAGTGCTCAAGAGACAGGCTGGTTGGAGGGAATACCCAGGACTTCTCTTAGCTGCAAAGCCAGCTCATTCAAAGAGGTGCTTAGTCTGCTGGGAATGTCCCCCTCAGCTTAGGCATGCTTTTATTGTGTGCTTCACATACAGCATAATTTTAGCAGTCCCCAGAAAATTTTTAAAACTGCACAAAATATGAAATAGGGAACACTTTTGCAATGGCAGTAAGATGGCTCTCAGGGGATCATAAAGCAGCTTTTAATATTCAAGTACCGTGACCCTGTGTATCCATCAAAAAGAATCTGTGGCAAAATCGTTAACCCTAAATTTTGATGGAAAGAATGATAACTATTAGTTCTCCTGATGTCTACAGCATACTTCTCATTGACTTTGAGGCAAAGGTTTTGTTCAGTAATAAAACTAACAATTGATTCAATCGCTGCAGTTATTGTTTGTATTTTGCCAAAAGGTGATCTTGCAAAATCGAGTGTGTCTATTTACGGTTCTCAGTATGATGCTTATAAAGAGCTTTTTATTGGTTACCATGAAACTTTGGAGAAAAGATAATGCTATTTTGTCAGCTAAGGGTTTATTTTTTCTTTAACTATTACCAGAATAAATATAACCACCTTTTAATTAAAAGTGGTTTTTTCCTAGTTTGCAAAGCTGTTTAAGAACAAGTAAAATTTGAATTTCTTATGAGCTGTTTCTTATTCACTTCTCCCTCATGTGAACTAATTTAACAGGAGATACTAAAGCATCACATCTGATATTAACTGGTTGAGGATGTTACTTTCTGTGCATTGCTCACCTATTGTAATATTGAGAGGGGGGAAAGATAGATATAATCCAGCCCTCAGGACAAAGCCTTTCGACAAAATGTCACTGTTATTTCAGGATCTCTTACCCCGGTTAATCAGGCTGCTGTAGGAGTTTTAGCAGAGATAAAACTCACATGCTCTGGGCTCCACAGTGAGGAAATGCTTCCTGAGGGACTGGTTCCAGTGCTTGTGTGTTCATGATATTAATGTGTGGCAGAACCATGAGGAGAGAGACAGCAATGACTAAGAAAAACAGGTCAACCCCATAAAAGAAGCCCTAGGACTTCTAATAACTAATAGGTTGCTCTGGATTTTCTTCTTTGATTACTGCTCTTGATCCTTCTCTTGACCCTTATTTTATATGCCTTCTCCTTGAATAAAACTTGTGGAGTGCACACATATACAGGATGAAGAGCCACACATTTGTGCTATTTATTTTTATTACCTAATATGCAATCACACTTTAAAAAGATCTGCAAAACCTATTTGAGACATAAAGACCTAAAATATTGTACCTATTAGAACTAGGAAAGTCTTGTTTTCCTAGATTTATAGCTGAATCCAGGTTCCCCATCTTCCAGGCTTGCAGTTTTATTGTGCTGCTCCAAGTAATAGAAGGAAATGGGCACAGGAGAGGGCGGAGAGAACAACTGCTACCAAATCCACAGATTTGTTCACTCCCTTTCATTCCAGTCCAAATGTTGTATTTAAAGAAAAAACAAAACTCCTTCATCTTCCTTTGCAAATCAGTTTGATACACAAAGCATTCTTTGCCCGTGCACTTGGCCCAACAAGCTTCTGTTCTTAAAATTTGGTTGCCCAGGGTATATTAGGATATTGGTGCTGTGTATGTCCCTGTGACTCAAAGGGCCTTGGTGTTTAACCTGCCTGTGCCTAAGGGAGGCATTTTTTTGCAATTGTATCTCAAGTTTTTAACATATCTTTCCTCTGTGATCTTACTTTCAAACCGGAGACACTGTGATAACCTACGGAGAGTGGGAACTTTATGACCGGTAACTTTGAATTTCTTCTGCTGTTGTATGGGTCTCTAAAGACAGGAAAACTCAGCAGGACATGCTGGCCAGTAGCAAGCTGAAGTTTGGCTAGGTGAGAGGGTCCTGTGGTACCTGCCTGCCTGAGTTAAATGGCACCTAACCTTGGTCAGGCCTGGAAGGACACTTTTTGTTCAAAAAAAGAGAAAATGTACACGGTGATAAGACCATTTCCTTTCTTACAGCGTCTCCTTTAATGTCAGGCCTGAAATATGAAGTCATTAGGGGATATTAAAACAGTGCTGACAAACTAATTAACAAAAGACATTACGCCGGATGGGCTCAATTTATCCTTTTTAATGGTTCTTATAAATGGGTGCCGCCAATTAAAATTAATAAAGATTTACCAGCGATTGCCCAGCATACACTGTTAAGGAGCTCCACTGAAGGTCGCCTTAAAGTCAGCCTTGTCAAACCTGCAAGTTCAGCTCCCAATATCAAGCCCTGCTGAGTTACTCTCAGTCACGTTTTGCAAGGCAGGTTCTCTCTATTTGGCTGAAGTTTGTGCACTTTGTCCCTGTAGAAACCCAGCCATTCTGTCTGTTGCCTCTGTTAACAAATATCCCCCTGTGCTCTATTCAATTTGTCACAGTTTTGCTGAGCAGAATCTCAGTATTCAGTGTTTTGAGAACTTGTTTCTTCCCAAATCTCTTCTTTATAAAGAAAATCTCAACATTCAGCCTTTTTAAACCACTTATTATTTTCTTACTTTCAGATTACTGTACAAAGCTGTCCCTTTTTAGGGATGCAGACAATTAAGAGCACCTTGGGTGGTCGTAGTCTTATGCAACCTGGACCAGCTAAATATTGCCAGGGCATGGCCATATGGCTACCTCTGTCCTGACATGTTTATTTCTCATTTTAGGCAACCAGGTAATTTAGCGACTTGCATCATATTTCAATGACAACACTCATACTGAAGGAGTTTCTGAAATGAAAATACTAGATGCTGTAGATTATTAGCCAGGCATTAAAAATAGGAATCAGGAATGGGCTAAGAGAGAAGCTGCAAATAAACCACTTGCTGAAGACTGGCAACAAAAGCGTGGCAGTTTGTTCCCCACTAGGAAAAGAGCTCAATAGTTTAGCTACACAGCCAGTAACTTCAGCAGCTCACTCTGCTCCTCCATTTCTAGTCTGTAAGTCATTGGGACAGGTAAACTGACGCAATCTTCCTTTCCTTTGCTCTCCAAGGAACAAATGCTGCTGTTGGGAGGACTCTATTTTAAGTGGCTAGATAAAGATGCAACTGAAGCCTGTCCTAGGCTGTTTTGGCAGGCCCGTGCTGGTCTCTGTGTCATGGCAATGTCCTAGAATTGGCAGTAATGGGTGAGAGATTCTGTGGGAGAAGGTGGAAATGTCTACTTAAAGATTTGAATTTTTTGGCACTATCTAGGTGTTGCTGCTAATAAGAATGCCCTTAGAGGCAGCACCGAGGAACCTGCTATTGTCTTCTCATGCATATTTTGAAAGATCCCCAAGGTGAAACGCAAGAAGATACCAATACATCTGAAGAGTAACAAACAGTTCTGGATTTGTTACTGGGGGTATCTGGTCAGGGACTGTGGTGCTGCAAATAGGAGATCATAAATGGCATCTCTGTTCTGTTGTTTTTTTTGTTTGTTTGTTTGTTTTTGTATGAATATGTATGGTTAGGAAATACAGTAAATTACAAGCTGAAAGAAAAAAGAGGAGAGATTGATATGAGCAGTGGGAAAGGGAGAGCTATGTGAGACAGAGAAACAGCCTACTGATTTTGTGAGAAGGAAGACCAGATGGCCACGAACAGAGCGACATGTGGCCCATCCTGGGTCAGTAATGAAAAGCAAGAGAAAGAGGAATTACATCCATGAGAACTTTAAAGGAGTTGAAGGTTCATGTTTTTCTATAGCTCTAACCAGCCCACTGTTGCCAGTTTCTTAATCTGCTTTTGCCATCCCCATCCCTCACTCTTGAGTATGCTAAGCACATATAGGAGATCTATACAGCATATTCTAGGAGTTCCTTGTGAAGCTTAAAGGACAAGATAATAGAGGACAGATTTTAAGCTTTTCTGGGGGGGATAGGAATGGTGGGAAGGAGAAAGGGAAAAAAGAGATAAGAAGGAAGCGGACAGAAAATTAAATGGAAACATTGTTGTGAATAGAGTCTTTCAAATTGCTCTCAACCCTTATGAAAGGTTCTAATAACTCCTCTAGATGAATGTGGATTAAGTCTCTCACTCTCACGTAACATTCTTTAGCTGCAAGGTACATTATTTTCCCTTTTAGAAGTATGATACAGTGTCTGTGGCTAGGGACAGACTTTGGATTTTGGAAGCAAATTCTCTGCCCCCCTGATACAAGACACAGTCAAAAGACTATAGGATTAGAAATGTGAGTCCTTCCAGGCTTTTTCTAAAATGACTTCCTGGATTCATCCTGTCTAAGCTCTCTTGACGCTGTCTTACTTACTCTGTGAAAAGGCATCATGATGCAGAGGTAGGGCTGCTGATGGGTTCTCTGAAGCCAAATATTCTCAGTGGAGAAAAGTTAAATTTGTTACCAAAACTTCTGTGGAGTTCATCTGTAATCTCTGCTCATTCTCATCATTTTGGAACCCATTTCATTACAGAGCCCTCAGAATTTCTGTTGAACTGTCTAAATATCTAAAAGACCTGGTAACAGCAACATGCATGTGAGACAAGTTGCCTAGAGCAGGTTCCCTGTGGGCTTACTTTGTAAGTTGGTACCTCCACACGAGAAGATAATTGCACAGCCCTTCAGTGCCAGTTCTGGTAGTATGCAGAATGTGGACTCCTCCTATTGCACCCAGCTAATGTCTCATTTTGCCTAGGGTTGAAAATGTACTTAAGAGTAAGGATTTGTTGAGGCCAACTCCTGGAGTAACTTAGTGTCACAGAACTTATAAAGGGTTTGCTGTCCCATGAAAACATTTTGGTACAGATTTTTCTGGCAGAGGGCTTTATCTTTGCAACCTTCCTTAAATGTCTTCTCCTGTGTCAGCCTATGTAATGAGAGCAAAACTTTGTTTATGATAATGTGAATGGCTTTGTACTGGTGAAGGTTGCTGCTCTTTTGCTGATTTTGTTAATTTTGTGAAAACAGCCACAGGCCTTTAGGCTTGTGTGGCATAATAATACTGCTGAGAACAAAGGTTGTTTCTCCTCAGATTTGTTTATTTAGCCTCTTCATTTTCTCTCTCCCCTCTTTACTGATGCAAATGGCAGAGTAAGCGCTTTGTAGGCTTCATTCAAGTTGTTCAATTTTTGGTATTCAGTTTTCATGTGATTCTGGAGGAGGGAAATCCCCAAAAAAGCATAATGCATTTTCAGAGAAATACAGCTAATGCCAAGGCAGGAAATAGGTGTTTTGTAGATTAAGACTTCATTTATGAGCTGCTCTAATTGCCCTCCAAGGGGAAGGATTAGTGTGCACCCCTTTTCTAGCTTTGAAAGAAGACTCAGTCTTCAATTCTCATTTACTTTGCAGGTTTAAGTTAGTTCCCTGCTAAAATAACCATGTAAATAGATAGAAAAAATCGTGCAAATTAAAAAGCAATGGAATATTGCAATTTCAAAAGGTCCAAATAATCAGAACTGAAATATTCAGTATGAGGGGTTTCACTTTCCAATCCATTTTTTTTCATGAAGTATTATCATTTGGACAGATTATTTTGGAGCCTTCTCAGCTTCACCTCTCCCACTGTGCAAAGGTGAAGGACCATGGTAAGGAAGAGTGGCAATTCCCTCTGCACTTCCATGGATCTCTCCATCGTTACAGGATTTACCAGCTAGACTTCTTGGTGTCCCAGAATCTCCTTTTGGCACCAAATTTAAAAAACAAAAACAAGCAAGCAAGCAAAATCCCACAACCTTGCAGGAATGTCATTCGTTACATGTCACTAAAATGCAGTCATTTCTGGCAAGAACATAGCAACTGTTCTGTATCCCACAGCAACACCAACACCATAAGATATTTAGGATTATTTATACTTTTGAAGCAGCAGGATGATTTTTGAAGAACCAGCGTGCACAATAAAAACACAAAGCTTTGGTGTTATATGGTGTTTAATTCACTGCATCCTCTTTAATGTGTCTTTGTTTTTCTTAGATTTTTTTTCCACATTCTGCTACTTCATGCTGACCAAGCCTCCCTTAATGGAACACATTGGTAAACTACTTAGGTGCAACGTTGAGACTTCTTCCCATATGCCTGGACACAAGTGCTGATCCTCTCATATCCAGTGATTATCAATCAACAGTATTCCAGATACCTCAAAGGGGAATACTGGGGTGTATGTACTTCAACCAGGTTCCAGGCTACTAAGCTCTTCTGTCTCCTCAAACAACCCTGCAGTGAGGGATCACCAGCTTTTGCCTGCTCACTTGATGTACAGTACATTAATCGTGCCCTCCCTAATTCCTGCTTCAAGATAAATCTCTTGCATTCCCATTATTTGGCTAATTGCTGTGGATTATATGGCAGTCGGGTGCTCTTTTGCAGGGAAAGATTAATGGAGGACTTTTCCTTTGTTTTGATTTCATTTGTTAATTGCTATGTGGAGAGGTGGTTATGTTAATTCATCCTCTCTCCCTGTTAGATAGCAGGGTTTTGTTTAGCCAGTGCAGGGAAAGAAGTAGGTTGCCAGGAATCCTAAGTGGTTCTTTGCCTTTCTTTTGCTCTGTAGATTTGGATGGTGGGGAGGTCTTCAGGTGGCAGGTCTGTTTTATTATTACGTAGAGGAAATGCATATATGTTTATGTTCTGTTGTATGTTTCCAGGTATTGGGAGTATTAACTATAAGTGCACAAGATTATTTAAAAAAAAAAAAGGGTGGATCAGCAATTTTTGCTGGAGGTTGAGTTATCTGGCTGTTGGGTTATTTGGTGTCTTTACCCCTCTCAGACTTTCCTAGCTCTCCTAGTGGAAAGACAGAACCTCACTGGAAAAAAAAAAAAAAGGTCTTTTAACAGAACATGCACATCATCATTCTGGCTGCTGGGCAAGAAACAGGGTCTGAGCCTGTGAGCTGCTAAGCATCATTGCTCCCACTGAACTTGGTGGGAACTCAGGACTGTTACTAGCTCTACATTTTGTTAGATAATTTTAAAAACAACTATCTCCAAATGTGCACTTCTCTCAGCTTTAAATAGTTGCAGAAGTCTGAGGGACCTGATCATTGAGCTATTCACACTTGTTAGCCAGAAGGGAGTCCAAGCCAGTCAGCAATGACTGAGAACTGCTACCATCTGCTACCTTGTTCTTTGGCTTTTACAAAATGACTCGGATGTTGGTCTTTCCTGTTGAGACAGATGTTTCCCATTGCACATCTGCAATCATGGATTGGTACTACTCGCCCCTTCCATTGACAGGTTTATCCATCGCCTTGAAAAAATCCACTCTTGTCACAGCAGAGGCCTCAGAGCAGGGTTTTTATTGGTGTAATGTCTGAAAGTCATAGCTGGAAGGAATCTGCCCCGTGCCTTCTATAGAGCAGTTATGTGAATAAATGAGAAACCTCAGTCTCTAGCTTGACAGTTTTTACTAGAACAAAACTCAGTGGCTGCAGCTATTGATGTAGGGACCCAGGCATAAAGTCTTTATCATGGAAAACTGTTACTTCTTCAATCAAGGAGGCTGTTGGCCAGTCCTCTTGAAAAGCTTGGTGAAGATGAACAGTGATTTTGGGCATCTTTAGCTCTGGCTGATGCAGAGAACTTGCCATGAATGCTGTATGCTGGATACATGGCATTTCTCTGGAACTGATGTTCCTTGCCAATCCTAAACCAAATGGCCATCTGGAAGGACAGATCTTAGTGAGATTCAACTCTGTGCAAGTATTCTGCACAGTTCACTGATTGAGGGGGCTCTTTATTACCCATATGGCCTTTGAACATATGAATTGCTCTGAATCAAGCCAGAAATCCCTCTAATTCATTGTTATGACTGACAAAACCTGCCAGTTAACGTAGGGAGAGAAGTACTCCCAGCTCCTGTGACTGGCTGCTGCTCATTTAGAGTGCATGCTATATTCAAACTGTTAAAGTTGCTTTGTATAGTGCTTCAAAGCATGTTTCCTGTCTTCCAGAGGATGATGATTTCAAGAAGCTTCTAGTAGATTTTAAGATGCTGTCCCATTTTAGGACTCCCAAATATGCCTGGGCAGTTCAGCTCTGCTTTGTTGTAAATGGCTCCATTTGTAGTGCTTGTAACTCCTGTCCCAAGTCAAACTGCAAGTTTTAGCCCATACATGGCTCTGGAGGTAAAGTAGTCACTGGGTGGGATATTAAAAGTGGTTTCAGAAATCTCCTCGTAGCTACTGAATTATTGCTCATGTCCAGGAGGAAAAAGTTTTTTCTTTTCACATATATGATGCTACTAGAAAGGTTTCTGTAATTGTGACTTGAAGGTGATGAAAACATGAAACATTACAGGATATTTTGTGTTGGAAATTGTCCTAAGATATTTTGTGAGCAATAGTATTTCACAGGAAGTATTTGAGAGAAGCCTCACTGTGAACTAGATCATGTGGAATTTATTTCAAAATACATTAGCTATTTTGAAATTATTCAAAATTAGGTATTTATTCAAAATATGTAATGTTTTTTGAAATTCATAGTACTCCATGGCTGTCAAAGCTGTTTCAAGAAAGGTTCAGGAGAAGTCTTTAACACAGATGTTAGTGCTTTGCCCAGAAGAAGCTGATAGAATTATAGAATAAGATGGTTGAATTGGGCAAGGTGACTGGGAAATCCAGACAGCAAAATTTGGGAAAGAAGGAAAAGGAGGAGGCTGAGATGATTAGGCAGCCTATAAATACAAGCAGGACACATCTCTTCCAGTAAAGTGTCAGAGCTTTTCCTTGGGAGTCTTGGCACTCAGTCTTTGTCCTAAACCCTGCCTACTGCTCCCTGATGTGATATCATCAACAAAACAATTGCAGGACCATATGGGGGAGGCACTGGACAGTATCAGTGAGCACTAGTATTAGCAGAAGAAAGCTCCAACACTATCTGAGTGTTTAAATAACTGGAGGGCAAAGACTTATGATACTAGGTACAATGGTGCCATCATATTACTGAAATCATCCATTCTAAACATAAGGTATCTGGTGTTGTCTTGAAAAGAAATGGAAAATTATATGTCTTGGGGTAGCAAGTACCTGTTAAAAAGTGGCCCGACACCTAAAGTGGCCTTTCAGAAACCTGAACTGAGTTTGTAGTTTTTAGTAAGAGGTGAAGTTTGCTGCTGGAAACATGGGCTTGCAAGTACCACTCATTTGGAAAGCACTGCTCCATGAACTGTCATTAAAAGCAAATTCACCAGAAGAAGTGGACATAAATTCATAGGTCACAGAGCCCAGAAGGAGCATACTAAGGACTGGATCCAGCCCCTTTCAGTTTCTGGTGAACTTGAAGTTTGTGTAAAGGAAAGGGAGTTAGGACATTTAGTCACGTGTTTCTGCCACTTTGCCAGCTGTTGTCATTGGTAATAACTGATTCCTCAGGGTGACTTTCCTGATCTCCTAATCTTTTAATTAGCAGGAACAGATAACAAGGAGGTGACCTCCATAGACAGGGCAATGGAAATAATATTGAATCTCAATCAAAGAGGAGGCTCTTACACTATTTTTAGAATTGTCTATTACTGTTTAACCAATTTTCCATACTCCAACATGATTCAGGGTGTAGTATTTTCCCTTTTAAAATAAATTAAAAGCAGGTGGAAGATACTAGAGCATACTGCTATAAGATCCATCTGGAGTATTATTAGCACACTTGATTCAGGAACAGTGAAGGACATCCTCTACACAACCACATTTCATAGCCGTTATATTTCCATCCTGGGCAGGAGCCATCCCATCTGTAGTGATGGAGGAAATATGGAACTTGCAGATCAGTCAGACTCTTGATGAAGTCTGCTAAGCAAACTGGATGTTTAAACATCTTCTGCCTCCCTTCCTGGGTCTGAGTTAAAATCTGTCTATTCATTTCAGGTAGAGATAGTAGTTGTTGAGAAGTTGCAGAATTCAGCTCATACCTCAAGCCAGGCTGGAATCAGTCACCTAGAAATGGAAATTTGTCTTGTCCATAAAACTCTTTATCATTTGATTTTACAAGCTCACAGAGAAAGAAGTTGTCCTGTAGAAACTCATCCTTCTATTGCTTGACCCTTCTGATTTTTGGTAATCAGAACCTGTTTACAGAATTTGTGTGAATATTTGTCCTCTTTCCAAGTGTGTATTCACTGTGATAAGCCCACATTATACTGTTCATTGTGCTGTTGCCCAGAGGAGGCAGTCTGTGTAAAATGGGATTTCCTCTGTTCCATGTGTGACATGTTAAACCACATAATTTCTCTGGTTTTACACACGCAGCCCTGCTGACAGCAGAGATGCACTGAGCTGTTTCCCTGGAAGTGAACCTGACTTCTCCTTCCTGAGCCAAACTGGGCAGAGAGGTTGGTATCTGCTCACTGCTGTGCAGGATTTATCTTTGCCAGATGCTTGAAAACTGGCAGCCTTGGCAAGCAAGCATCAGTTGATATTTCCTCAGTAACAAGGGAAGCCGATAGGTTTCTTACAAGTAGGGAATGCTGCTTTTACATGTCAGCCCATTCTGTTTCACTTGTAAAGAATGCAGAGTTTTTCATATTTCTTTCTTCCCTCTTTGAAAGAAAAAGAAGCAAACAAACAAACAAAAAAACAAACAAAAACAAAAACCCAAACAAAAAACCTCAGGAATGAAAGGCAGAAATTATCATCAGGATGTGTTTCTAATGCTCGGGTATGTGATGGAGATCTCAGGCAATTTTCTCTGAGGAAGAGACCCAAGGGCAGATGTGGGGTCTTTCAGCTTCCCTAGCAATGCTCTTCTAACTACAGCTTAGTCTGAACATATGATATATGGCTGTTCAGTAGACACCACATTCAGTGGCTGCTGTCACTAGGTGAGCTGATTCTTTGGGCTCACTAGTATTTGTGCTTTATAAGACCAAACAGCCTCTTGGCTTGCAGAGAATATGTGGCAGGCCCCTTTAGGTGTTAATGGCACTGGGTTTTCCAGGCAGGCTTGGCGTAGAGCACAGAGGGCAGATTGGGAACTTGGTGGTGGATCTTTAATGGCAGGATCTCAAGGATGCTGCATTATGTTGGACGCAGCTGCAGAGCCTTTGCTTTGCTTCCATTCCTATAATTATGTGTTTTACAGTTTTAAAGCTGTGTTTCCTGCTTGTTTTATGAGAGGAAGCTAATTCATCCTTCTACCCTCAGTTTGATTGTGCAGACTCAGTAAGGTAGAAATGTGAATCTGTTAGTTGATATCCTTATTGTTAGCAAGGAAGGAAAAACAGAGATGAACCAATATACTGTGGCTCCACTCACTGCAGAAACATGGAAGATACTGGCCCCTGCCCTGAAAGCTGCTATCGTTTATATGTCCCTAAGTAGATTTCCACGTGAAAAGGTTGATTTGCCCCATAATTTTCAAAGAACTTGATTATCCTTCCATCTCTCTAAAAATATATGGAATTATCAATGGAGAATATGATGCCAAGCCATGCAAAGCCCTGGGTGATTAATAGTGCCTGACTGTAAGAAATGATTTAGAATGTGGCAGCTCGGTCTGAGATTCACAAGGGAGAACAAGCAAAGCAGTCCTGTAATTCCCCATAGATTCAAAAGGAATACCATTAAAAAATTAGCTTTGTTGCAAAATGAAATTTAAAATGCAAAAGCAACCAGGCAGTGTCTTCAAGCAGAGGTTAGAAAGGGCATGGCCATTGATTTTTATTTTTATTTTTAACATGGGATGTTGCCTTCTGAGAATACTATCATGTCCCAAGTTGAATTCAG
This sequence comes from Nothoprocta perdicaria, assembly GCF_003342845.1. Lineage (NCBI taxonomy): Eukaryota > Metazoa > Chordata > Aves > Tinamiformes > Tinamidae > Nothoprocta > Nothoprocta perdicaria. The sequence goes on along the minus strand of NW_020455788.1, from coordinate 54,990 downwards.
AAATAGGAAGCTTGCAAGTGCATTTAATCAGTCTGTAATCTCACAGACTTTATATTTAAAATTTAAAAAAAAAAAAAAAAAGCTGCTGAAATGGGTAAATGGGTATTGAAAGATTAGTCTGATAAACATACAGAATGAAATACAATAACTGTGGTGAAAGAGCTAGAAGAAAATAAAGACTCCTTTAATAAGGTTATATATACTGAAATAAAGGAACAGGATTATTTAATTGTTTAGAAGGATAATATTGGCTGAGGATATCAGCACACCCAGACAGTTTTTAACCTCACTTAGTCAAAGCATAAAAGAGAGAAAACTTAAAAACTACTGATGTGAGGTCAGTCTACAGAAGGGGCAGAGGAGAGCTCCCAGCAATCCCACTTTCAATGAAGTTCTCACCAAAATAGTCTTTAGGCTACAATCTTACTGTGATTGTACCTGGATAAAATGGACAAGGAGGTTCCTGGGTGATGAACTTTTGTGGTGGAGATAAATGATTTCAATAAGGAATACAAAATATGTGTTTTTGTAAAGACTAGTGGAGTCCAGTCTTCACTCAAATTATTCCAGTGTTACATGCTAGTCAGAGGTGAGGTCTGTAAAGCCACTCTGTACAAGGGTGACAGTGTTTAGCCTAAACCCATGGAGGCAGATCTTTAATCTGCTCAAGTCTTGAAGAAGTTGCCTGAAGTGCAAGAAGCTGCTGTAGGGGCAGCTCATGTGCACTTGCCATTCCATGGGTTTCATGAGAAGTGAATTCCAGGATGGTCTCCTCTCTGCTGTAGATGCTGTAGTGTCCAGCACAAACCTGTGCAACTAAACTCTTCTTTGTCATGGCCCCTGACCAAAATGATTTAAAATCCAGGCTGCCCTAACTAGTGCCACCTTGATGATACTGTTACACTGATGCCCTTATCTTCAAGCTGTCTCAAAGAGAGGTTTCTGTTATTTCTGTTATTATGGACTAGTGCTGACAGGGTGCAAGGCATTGCACAGTTGTGCACTTTGTCTTAAGAGTATAGGCTGCAGGCCCTGAAGAGGGTAATGGAACTTTTCCTTGCTGATTTCAGTAGATTCATAATACAGCATTTTATCTAGACAAAGGCAGCGCAGAAACACAGACACGGCACGCTAGGGAACAAAATGAGCAAACTAGTAAAAAAGTTACAGACTTGCCTTCAGACAAAATCAAACTTTCAGTGCTTAGATTCCCACTATTTGAACTAATACTCAAACTCTTGTGCCTTTTTTCACTGTCCGTGGAATCTATGGAGGAATGAAAAGTGATTTCTGTTGACAGGTAACAGTTTGGACACAAAGATAACAAGGATGCTTTGAAAGCAGCATTTCCATCTCGTTGTGTGAGGGATTGAACCTTGCAATAGAGCAGTAACTTAGAACTAAAAAAGTAAATCCTGAACTGTGCCAAAATAGCAGCACTGAACTTAGTGACCAGTAAAGATTTAACTGTTAAGTTCATGGTTCAAAAGTGTATAATTTGCACATTTTCAGTATGATTTGGAAAAAGCAGTATCTCATTTTTTATTCTTGGTTTAATCAAAACTTTCCTTTTTGAGGTGCACAATGGTATTTTTCATGTTTAACAAAAACATCATTAAAAAAAAGTCTGCTACCTGAAAACTGCCTTTAAGCACTTTCAAGGAATTCTGTGCAGCTGTCGCAGTCTGGGAGATCAGTCAGCCAGGTAGCAAGAAGCGTCTTTTCCAAGGGGTTTAAATTCATTAAATATTTCCATGCATCTCTGCTGTTCCAAAGTTCAGGAAGAATGTTGATATTTTGTATTATTTCTCAGTTGCCTGGAGCAAGGTGGTAAGAAAAGCTCAATACTTGCTTTTTTTGCAGTGGTAAACTTCTGTTTTTCCTGAGCAGGAATTTTAATCACGTGAAAGTCCAAGGGCAAGTCAAGATTTTTCTTGACAAGAGCATCATGTAACTCTAAAAATACTAATGTAATCCAAGGGATCCATTCTCTTGTCTTTTGGATTAACAAATTGAGCTTAAATCCAATTGCTTTGTCCAATATTGTTTCCATTCTAGAAATATATAGGTTACATGGTTTCAGATGTAAGAGTTAAACTGGCAAACTAGAAATGCGATTTTTAATCTATTTTAAACTTATTATGCAAGTTTATATTTTAAATTGTTGAAGAAATGCTAATTTAAATTTGGAGATCACTATTAGCATTTTTCTTAGCAAGTACATACAGTTCAGTATGCTAAGTATGATCCTGTTTGTTCTAACCAAGGGAATATACCGATATATCTGTATATCAAGCAGGTATATAGTTTAACATGCACACATAATTTCTTAATTTTTAGATTTTATTATAATAAAAACCATCAATTATTTTTTATCAAAAGATTAATTTGTGACAGGATTTAATTGAATGGAAATTAAATTAAATGATTATGTACAAACACTTTAATTTTTTTATTAGATATCTGCAAAGACTGTTGAAGGTAGCATTATTTAAAGAATATACTTTTCACTTAAATCTGATTTAAACTGAAAAAAAACATGGCTGGGAAATGGAAAAGCTTGTTTCTGTTCATGTTCATGGCTTTCAGTACTTTAGAGCTACCTTATTTTATACTCTCACATCTCATTTTTCTTAATATTTTGGAACAAGAAAATGAGCTTTGCTGCCTTTTCAACTCCCAACTGGCTTCTCAGCTTACAGTGAACAAGTCTTTGAACTAAACTAGTTAAATAAATCAAAACATCTCCCTGAACTAACAAAAAGGCTTCTGTTGTCAAAAAAAAAAAAAGGTTTCTTTTTCTAACAAGCTCTAAATCTAGATGTTTAGATGGTGAATTATACCAGTTTAGTAGCTTGACTGAAAGTGTTAACAGAGAACCAGTACTTCTTGCCCTTTCTCAATATGAATTTTGAATAGATTAATTATCCTACAAAGTCAAAAATTGTCTGGTAGAAACTTCTCCTAGGTTTGGCGGCCTAAAATTGTTTTGGGGAAGTTAACGATTAAGGAAGCTTCATGTAGTTAAGAGGTAAGGTTTGGTCTGTTCCGCCTGAGACCTTTCAAATTGGGGTTTGAAGACTGGTCTATGCTACTCACTTGCATGCAGGGATCTCTACTCAAAAACCTCTGGGTTTGCTTCATGTTTTGTATTTGCCTGTGGACAAAGCTCATCCTGATCTATTTGGCTAACTGGCATTTTTAGCAAGCTGCGTGGTGCTGCTTTCTCAACTGGCCTGCGTGATGTGGGGTACCTGCTAGTGCTGAATTCCACTTCTGCACAAGCCTCAGAGGAGGTGATAACATGATTAGCCGCCACTATTCTTGACAAAAGGCATTGTAGATTAGTGGCAAGATAAGTTTTCAAGAGGCCAATTCTGGGATATATGAGTTTTTGTGAAAGCCTCTCACAGAGATACAACTCAATAATACATAGACTATCCCAGCTTTTAGGAGAGCCAGGAGTGCTCTACCTTAATATTGCCATGTTTCTGGATTTACAGAAGTTTTACATCTGTCTGTTAGTGTGCTTTTAAGTGGAAGGGGGTTTCTTGCTGCTTCAAAGAGGTCTAGAATCATGGAGGTAACTTCAGTGAAAAATGGAGTCCAAGTCAAGCTCCAAGGTGATGCACTTGGTCTACAGTGTTTCCAACAGGTGGAAAGCTGGTCTGCCCTTTCCTAGGCTTGGCTGTTTAGGTATGGCAGTGTTTTATCAGCTGGAGTCTTTGGCAGTGTTGCTTGATAGTTTGTCAGCAGTATTTGCAAGTACATACTCTGTGCCCTTACCCTTCTTTTCCACATATTTTTAAAGGGGGTTTTGAACAAAATAAGGCTAGTGGATCTTGCACTTTTTATGATGAATAAATGTCTCCCATTCATCTAACTATGACCTCTTCCTTCCTTTCCCCCTTCCCCTGAAGATCAGGTGCGAAGCTGCCTTTGCCATGTCTAGCGTGGCGGGCTCCTTGGATCAGCCAAGCAGAGGCTGGCGGCCTTCATTACCCTTGAAAAAAGGCAGAGTTGTGAAAGCCTTTTTTTTTTCCTAAGTAACAAATAATTCTTGGCGTTTTCACTCTCCCCCTATATTAGGAACAAGCTTACAGCCCTGTACTGCTCAGGAAGAGAACCGGGGAGGCCTCCCGTTCTGCTCAGCTCCGCGGGGCCGGGCCGGCGCCGCCGCTGCTTTCATCTCCGGGCCTCGGCGGCGGCTCCGGCTCGCGAGGGTGGCACCTGCTCTTGCAGCCCGCGGCCACCGAGCGGCACCAAAACCCCACGGTTGCGGCCGCGGGGGCCGTGGGTGGCGGGCAGGGGAGCGGCTCGGAGACCTGCGGCACAGCGGGGCTCTGCCCACCCGCCGCGGCCCCCTGCAGCTGGGGTTACCTCGCGAGAGGGGCCCCGAGGGCTGCCGCTGGCTGCTGATGGAGATGGAAGCGAACCCCAGGAGCTGGTGATGGCACTGGAAGCTGTCACCTCCCACCGTCCCTCCTGGAGACTTACGCTGCAGTGGCCTGAGCACGTGTGCGGGACTGCTGGAAACTCACCTTGCAGCGAATGCGGGTGACTGCATTTGGTTCCTTGCCTGGGGGAAGGGAGGAAAGATGCAGAATTGAGCATGTTTTCCTGGGAAGTTCCCTGTGTCACCTCACACTAGAAGTGGTTGCTGCCCAGCATCCCTCAGGGTACCACAGTCACTTGCCAATCCTTTCTGTGCCTATCTTGTTTTAATGCCACATTAAAAACTCCTTAGAAATCTAGAAAGCCCTTTCAAAGTCACCTCTTTAAACAATATTCCCTCTGAGACTGGCAGAGAAGAGAGCTGAGGCTCTCAAGGGGGATGAAACAGCTACACAACTATTCCATGCAGACTCTTTGCACAGGCTCATAGAAATACATGTGCTGGATGCTGATATGAATCCAGCACAGTTACTCTGTCACTCCACTGAGTTCAGTAGCACAAATAAGCGTAAGTGATATTCAGCTGTTAAGTTAAATTCTGCCACAACATAGAATCAGTTTCTTCCTATAGTTTTCCTGTAGAGCTACCATGGGGAGTGGCACATGCTGAAAGGTGCAGTGGAGATGTTTGAAAATCACTTCCTTGTGATTTGTCTCCGTTAAAGGCCACCATTTCACTAAGTAGAAGTCTGAAAGAGCCTTATTTTACCTGCTTCTGTGAGCTTAGTCTGTAGCAACCCTATGGTTCAAGTAGGATTCCCTCCTTATGAACTCATATGGGGCTCAGAACTGGGTCTGGCCCTGTATCCTGTCGCGCTTCCCAGGCCTGAGTGGCTCTGCTCTTCCCGAGGCAGTCAGGGGAGATCTGGGAGCGAGCTTGTCCTTGTGGTAGCAGCAAAGACTTTTCAGTCTCTGAATGGCTGGCTCGTCGGTGAGAGGCTTGGCAGCTCTAGTTATTTCATGCTGAGAATAGCTTGTGCACACAGATGCTTGCAGGGGAGCTGTTAACTCAAGCTGGGTTCTGAATGACTGATTTTCTGTAACTTGTGAATGGGGCCATGCTCAATATTTTTCTTTCTCTGCCTCAACAGAAGGTTTGGCTCCTGAACGTTCGCTGTGTAGTCTTACAGTGACAGATAGACATGAAAATGCTGAGTATCTAGCTGCAGCACAGCAGTGCTTTTTTGATAGAGGTCCTAAATTCTTTTACCTCTTAAGGAAACTGCCACAAGTTTCAGTACTGTGAGGTGGGAGTACCGGGCTGTTGTTTCATGCTTTTGTAGGTTCAGTTTTCATACCTGTGAAGCCCCTTCAACCAGGAGATGGAGAAACATGGTGAGAGTCCAAGGTCCAGTTCTGTGTTGAGGAAATGAATCTGAGAGCAGCCTCTTTAGCTCTCCCATATAGGAACCTTGATACCTTACATATACCTTACCCATAGTAACTTTCTCATGGCACCCAAAAGCACTCAGCTATATTTTAAATATTCCACTCTCCTATAAGCTTGCTCCACATCATAAGTTCTGTGTTGATTGATGGGGGGAACCAGACACAGAACTGGGTTGCAGCATTATTCCAAGGTCATACTGCTTAATCAGCTCCTGTTTGTTCACTTGAAACTTTAAAGGTTTTACAAAGCATCAGAGTTGAAATCCCTTTCTGCTTCCCTGTCTCTGTAATTTTCTCTCTCTCTCTCTCTCTCTTTTTTTTTTTTTTTTTTTTTTTTTTTTTTTTTTTTTTTTTTTTTTTAATTTTTTTTTTTTTTTTTTTTTTTTTTTTTTGTATAAACCAATTAAATCTCTTGTGGGCAGACTTCTTTGTTTGTAGAAGAAGATATAATCTAATCCATAGTGGGAAAACAGGAAGAGACTTTCAAAACTGTATGTCCTAGATTCTGCTCCCACCCAGAAAAAAAAAAATCCTGCAAGGTTTTGTGTAGTTTATCTGACCCCTGCAGAACCTGACACATGCAAAAATTAGTTTTGTCCTCTGTTTGGAAAGGCCAATATGCTTGTGTATCACATGAAGATGCACAGGCCTCTCCCATCCATTAGTTATTACAAAGGAGTGTAAAACAATATCCAAATGAGAAAATACTTTTAAATGAACAGGTCAGGGGTCTTAGGATATCTCTGAATTACTTATACTAGCTTTAATTTCATTTGGGGTTCTCTTCACTATTCCGGGGACTATTAAATCACCTGGGGAAGACTCACCCTGAATATGGAAGCGGAGCTGGCTAAGAGGGTGGTAATTTCTTATTAGTGCTGTTCAGTGAGGGTGGTGGGAGTGGTGGCACCGCTGCCCGCTTCCTTCTCTGCACTTGTCCCCTTCTATTTCCAGCCACACTATGCCTGCTTCTGCCTTGCTTTTGTGTGCCAGAGTGAAAAAGAGAACAAGAGAGTAATGAAGAATCTGAAATAGAAGACAGTTGCTAAAGAATGTATGAATATATATATATGTATATAAAGAATATAATTAATGCCAGGTGACATCGCTTTATGGAAACTAGGTCTTGTAAAACAAAACTGATACCAAGAATATAATCTCAAAGAATAGAGAGTTAAAGACAATTGTGTAGATGTAAGATACTTAAACTTTCAGAAAGCTTTTGACTTAGTATTGCATGATTCTCTGACTACAAATTGCTATTACAAAATATCTGTAAAATAGCTGTTAAATGATTAAGAACTGCTAAACTTATAGAGCTCAATGGCACCATCTGTTGGAAGTATTACTGAATGAGAGAGTGTCCAAGGGATTTGGCAAGAACTGAGGTTGGGTTCTGTGTCATTCAACAAGTTCATCCATGACTTGAAGTAACTATAAACCATGAATGATTTTTAATTTTTGCAGTGTCACGAGACTGATAGTAAATAATGTAAATTACTGGAAGTAAATAAAGAGAAATATTTTCTATACAGCGATTAGCATCATGTGTAGGAGAAAGTGGTTTGAACATTATGTATTACAGTTATATACAAAGTAATACATGTTCTGTTGCTACATGTTGGAAAAGGCAATTACATTCCTTAGAGCTGGCCACAGGAGCAGGAAGAGGGAGTGATATTTATCTAACTGTATGGTATTGGCAGACTGCTAGGGAGACCAGCATGTATAGTTGTAGTATCGGCATTTTAACAAGAGTGTAGAAAAGCTGAAGAGAGCACAGCAGAGGCACCAAGTTGACTTGGAGTGGGCAATTACAGCTCAATTTGTTTGGCTGCTTGAAAACACTGAGAGGTGATTTATTAGTGTAGAAGTGCCTTCATGCAGGAAAATATCAGATATGTATTTTTTTTTCCCCTCCTGATTAGAAGATCTATTCATGGCAATAGCAACCAACCTTTATCCTCATAGTAAGTTCTACCCTCAAGTGTACTAAGGTTGCATCTGACCCTGTAGTGCTTCTCTGTGCCACTGTTCAAAATGAACAAACAGGATGGCCAGCTGCTTTATTTTCATGCATCTTTCTAACTTGTGCTCCCTGGACATGGATGTGTTTCTGGTCATGAGAAAGCAGCTTCTGTTAACAGCATAGCTTGCATTTCCAACCTACTACCTTTGGTTAGGTTGCCCACTGAGGCCAATGTGCTGTATCTTCATCTTGTTTTCTGGCCCCTCAACCTACATCCAGAGCTCTTGACTCTGCTTAAGAGCTTGCTTGCTCCGTACTGCTCTAGATCTCTCTTCTTCAACCCTGAATGCAGGTTGGCTATTTGTGCCCTTCTCTGCTGGTCAGAGTAAATATGGGAAGGTAAAGAAAATTAAGAGGCTCCAAAAGAAGTCTTAGTAGGTGTAAGTAGAAAAAGGGTCTTCCTTCTCTGCTCCTATGAGTTTGCAGATCCAGTCGAAGTGAAAGACATGGAAGTGCTTGGAGACTTTGAATGAGAATTATTGAGTAAAGATGGGTGACAAACACGCAAGAAGATATGAGAAGCAGAGAGGCACAAAGGAGACAGACTAATTTGAGGAGAGGTCTTTGTGGTAAGAGTTGCTTTCAGTAGATTACAGGAGACTAAGCAAAAACCTTTGTAGCCAAAGCTGCTCTTTAGAATAGCTGGAGGCTTGTGTGCAGCCTTCATCAAAGAACTGTAGCACTGTCCTGTTGTTTCTCATAGTGGACATGGACTTATGTCCCCTCCTCCTTTTTTATGCTTCCAATAGATTTTCTTTAGCATGAAGCTGAGGCCACAGCTGATCCTTTTGTGAATACTCGTGCTGCTTTCCTGGCAGTAATGCTGCATTCCCACAGTAGCTGCAGCTGAGGTCAGCGACCCTTGCAACTACTCTCTGCCCTTTACCCTTGACTTCTTTCTGATGAAATGGCTCTACCACTGATTTAATAGTATTAATGTTTTAAGCCTTTCTCATATCATCTACTCCCGTTGGCCCTATTCTTTTATCTTAATTCATCTGAAAAAAAAGTGGCAGCTCTTCTTGCTGCTTGCTAATGACCCTGGAGCAAGCCACAAGAATGGCCTCATAAAACCTTCCATAAGCTCAGTTCAGGCATGTACCTGCCTAGAGCAGCTTTAGAGCTGGCAAGGAAAAGTGTTTCTGTGGCAGAGTGCAAAGTCTGCCTGAGTGTCAATGGTCTAAAACCTTTTCTCAATTATATATCATTTTCACAAGTCCAGTGAACTGTTTTGCGATTCATATTTGTTTTACCTGTTTCCTGGGGGATTAAGCAGGATTCTATTAAGCTTTGTCAAAGGGAAGGAAGAATCTCTGGCCTGTAGGATGGCCAATATCCAAGTGGTCAGAATACTTACATGGAATGCTGCAAATATTTACTGGAACATTTTTGATCTGGGATCTTCCTCAGGCCCTTGCCAAAGAAGCACTTATTAATTCACACAGAGCAAAAGAGAACCTTCTTCTTCCAACCAGAAGAAGAATGTACATCAAAACAAGGAATTTAGCTGTATTGAGCAAGAACGAAGTTCAAGTCTATGATAAAAAAATGTAGATCATGAACTTGAGCTCAAATCTCCCATGTTCCATATAGGTCTCCTACCTTCCAGCTTGTGTGTTGTCCACTGTGCAAGTTGGGGAACCTTTCCTAGCATGGAATTCCTCAGAGTAATAAGCTCCAATAGAACATTTAGATGTCAACAAATAGAGTGTATCCTAATAGAACTGGCTATGCCAAAGAGAGAAGGAATAGAAAAGACCATGAGTGATTCTATAGATAAGATGCTGAAGAGATAGCCAGGGAGAGGCCTGGGACGTAATTAAATGGTTGCCTGAGCACAGTCAGACTGGTGGCAACAGCTTAAGCCAGAGACATCTCTGTTTTGTGTTCTGGCGAGTGCCTGCCTTCCTTGGCAGCTGCACGTGGCAAATGAAAGAAGTGTGCTTGGGATCAGAGGGAGGATTAGTGGGTTTACCTTGTTCTCTCCAGAATGAAGGGCAAGGCTGCAAAAGCCTACGTGCTTTTTACTTCATGTGTTTGCTTTCTGTGCGAAGGATGGAGCTGTCAATGGATGCGTGGTGCTTTCATGTGCAGATGTCAACCTTGGGACTTTGCCTGTAAGAAAGCAGGGCCTCCCATCACATTTGCTCCGCCTTCCTGTTGTCAGTGCCATTGTCCTAGAGCTGTTTGTTGGAGATAATCCCCCTGTCTGCCTACTTGGCCCTGGGACGCTAATCAGTGTTACTGAAGATCTGACTAGATCTCTGATTCACCTCCTTCCACTTCCTAGAATTAATGTTATGCTTGCTTAAATAATTGGGAGGATTTGTGCCTTCCCTGGAAGGAACATCACTGCTGCTGATTCGTGTAAATGCCAGGTCCCTTATTTCTGCAGCCCTGGTTTTCCTGCAGCACTACTACTGCTTGGGAAGTGTTCTCAGATGGCTGTTTGGCCCGGAGTGAATTTGTCTCAGTCTGTTGAAGGTGGACATCTGGATGAGAACCATGGCTGGCACCGACTGATTCCCCTTGACAGTAGTCTAGGCAAAGAAGCCAGACCTTGAATGGACCATTAGATAATTAGAAGCTGCAGGGGTAATTTACAATAAAAGGGCCTAAAGAAGTGGAGATAAAGAGTCCTTTTTCAATCCTAGAAGTAATACCATCGAAGCAGTAAAGCTGACTCTGAAAATGTTTCCTTTTCCCCGAGAGACACCTCAGAGTGAATCCCAAGGTTCTGCTGGGTGTCCCGAGTGACTGCTTTGTGTCTGCTAGGTGTCACTTTGTGACGCTCCTAGGGGAGCTGGTAGAACCAGGAGGGCTGTCAGAGAGAGGCTCGGATCTTCCTGTGGCTTGTTCATCATCCATATAATGATTAAATGTTTCCACTGCAGGACCTTCTATAGTTGACTGAGGGAAACAGAGGGAGTGTAGCTGAACTCACTGAGTCTGGACCAGATGGCAGGGCTAAAGCTAGACAAAGGTCCACAGAAATTTTGCAAAATTTGGGGGAATACCAGGAAGGGGAAGGTAATCCTGACTCCATCTTTAGAACCTAAAACTCTAACTTTTAAGCTGAAATTTAAGATCTCTCTATTCTCCAGGCTGAGCACAAAATAGTGGAGTGATTTTTGAGTCTGAAAAACTGACACATTGAAGTTGTTCTTACCCAAAGGGGTGGGAATTGATCACAACATCTGTATTCAGCTGTATCAAATTTGCCAATATCTCTTTGTTAGCAACAGCTTGTCCATTCCCTTGCTTTTCTATTGCTCTCCTGTGAAAATGAACAGGATTTGTGACTATGCCTACAGGCTATATTTACAGCATTTTCAAAACAAAACAGCATTAAGTGAACCTGGATTTTTCTTTTATTTCTCTTAGGAAATAGATCCTTCCTAAGCCAGAGGGATTTGTGTCCTTTGCTTGTTGCTCATCTGATAAATTGTGATGAAAAATAAAGTCACTAATTAGCAATAGCCTTAGCCTGATTGGTCCTATATGAGAGTTTGGAATATTTTAAGCCTTCCTCATGGAAATCAGAATACTTCCACCTTTGCTGCTAGCACTGCTTAACAAACCGGAATCAGCCTTTAAAAAACAAACCAGCTTATTTATTTTTTAGTGCCAAGCAGGAGCCCTAATCCAGAGAAAGGCTTTACCAAGAGGCTCAAAATTTAGCAGGAATCAAAGGACGTGACACTTGTGTGATGGATGAATTGTTAAATGAATGGAAATATTAAGAATAAGAATCTTTTTGCATCAGGCTGTACAGTGAGCACTTTAAAGTGGTGATTCAGATGAAGGTATCTAGTGACTGCCTGCCTAAGGAGATCTTGTTCAAGCAGCAAGTGTTTGCAGAGAACTAGAGGGCAGGAGCCATCAGATGCCACCTCCAGTGTTCAGATCCTGCTCTTTAGTAGGTTCTCTTTGTTAAAGGGCCATATTGTAACCTGCTTGCATTTGGGGGAAGAGGAATTTAATTAGAAGTGTAAAAGGTGGCGCTGGTTCAAATCCATGGGCACTATGGCTCAGAAAAACAAGGAACAGTAATGATTTTTTCGTATTTATTTTCATTCTAACTTAGTGTATCTACAATTTTTCACTATGTGTGGGTAAATACAGACATCAGCTATTTGAAATGGAGTAGCACCTTGTCACGATGCTTGTGCTGTCTTTGAAGGGGACTGAGAGGAAGATGGTAATTACCTGATGACACATGAGCATTGGATCAATTCGGTGGGAAGTGGGTGTTTCAAAACATTACTTATTTGTTCATTTCATCAATTGAAAAACACTTTGTGTTTGGCTGACACTAGTTATGCTCTGGTAGCTCCTGTTCATTTGTCCAAGCACAGGCAAGCATATTGTACAATTGTCTTGCTGAAAGCATTTTATCTCTGATAATTGTTTTAATTTTGTGTCCTCATCCCTCTGTCCTTTGCAGACAACTTCATTCTTTTATCCCCTTGCAGCTTCTCCTCAACCTTCAAAATACTTGTGCTTTTCACATGCTGCACTGGAAATGTTCTCTCCAAACTTCCTCGATGAGCTTCTTTGCTTGTTCGCAGTCACTCTCAACACTTGTATGTTTTCCAATGAAGAACCATTAATGTAGGAGGTTGAGATTCTGCAAGGAAATGGAAACAATATCTACAATGTCATTTATTACTGTCCAAAGCTTCTGTCTGTTCCTCTCTATTCCCTTATTTCCTTCTCATCATTTTATATGTGTTCATGAACTCATTAATTGAGTATTGCTGACTTTAGAAATAGAGCTTCCTCCTAGAAAAAGATTGTGCCTTTGCTGGTTGGAGTTACGAAGTTGGAAAGCTTGGATATAGTAAGTAAAACAAAATGTGCAATATGAGATTATAATTAATAATGATGCTCCTTCTGCTGCGTCACCATTCCTTTCCTCAAGATCTCACAGCATGTTCCCAAACTCCAAAGGATGGCTTGACTCCTTCTAAAACTTGTTCTGAAACCAGTTAGGAATGGGTATTCACGGGCTGTAACACAAGCTTCCTGCACCTCCTTCTCCTGTCACCCTCATCTTCCCCAGCTCTCAAGCTTTAAACTGCCACCTCCTCTCTTGCTGACTTCCCTCCGGGTCTTCCTTCCTCTCCTGTTTATCCCACACTGCTCTTGCTGCCACTCCAGTGTAGTGCCAAGGAGTGGGAGGTTTCTTCTGCTTTTTGAAGCACTTCCTGGCCAGTTGCAGCATTTTAAGGCTTTTGAAATGGTCTATAAATCATATATGGCAAGGAGTCTTCATCAATTGTATATTTGAGGAATGGAAATCCAATGAGAAACTGATTTTTGTGAGCTCTTGTGAAAAAGTCACTACTGGCATAACTTCCCTTAAGCATGCAGAGGACCACGGTGACAGAATTTGTCAGATTTCAAGATTCTAGTTTAGAGCAAGTATGGAGCTGCATTGAGGCAGAGTATGTCTAAATCAATTAAGCAAGGCAAAGGAGTTCATGAGGTTTGCCTGAGGCCTCAAGGAAACTCCAGGTTGGAGGTAAAGGACTACTGTCACTGCAGGCTTTGCACAAGCTACATGCCTCTAGTATAAAAACGTGTAATCCCTCCTATCTTGTCTCCGTGGAACAGTGTTAGCAAGGGCAGAAAGTGCCTCAGAGTTGCCACCAACTTCTGCTGGGGACCTTTAACTGGATTAAATGTGTGTCATCTAACCCCGTGGAAGCTAATTGAAAGCTGAAAGATTTGGTGATAATGTTATCCATGTTATATGCTGCCATGAAAGGGATTAAAATATTACCCTAACACAGCTGATCCTCTGAATCCTACCAGGCATTTAAACAACATCATTCTTTGTGCATACAGAATATTTTTCACACATGGATCTTGCTGATTTCCCCTCATGCTTGATTGCTGATTGTCACATATCATTTCAAGAACTAACCCCATCTCTGACTGCAGCAATTCGTTATCAGCCCCTTTGCCTTTACCACTTCCATTTGTAATTTAAACACCCTAATTTAATAGGTTTGTCTCATTATTTTGATTAATCATATTAACTCGTATTAATTAAGAGATGGATTTAGGTAATGACAGAGGTTAATGGAGTCAGTTTTCACTCTCCCCTGCTTTTTCAGGAGGAGGGGGATGTAGGGGTAGGAGGGGAAAATAAGAAGAGAGACTGGAAAGACTGAAAAAAAAAGAAACTGTTGGAGGGGGGGAAATCTCAGTAGCAATCAGAAATTCCCTGCTAATTGAATGTCTGATTTTATTAATGATGAAATTTATAAAGGTCCTTAAGAAAAGAAAAGAATTTAGCCAGTTCAGCAGTTAAGTGTGAAAATTAACTAACTCTGAGATAAAAGTTAAAATATCCATTTTCTTTTCTTTTCTCTATTTCTTTAAATAAAAAGCTCTCTTTGACATTTCATCCCATTAGAGCTTTAGCTTCCTTTGCCGTCCATTGCTAAGTGGCTGGAGACTGTGCAGAGAATGTAATGCCCTGGATGGTTTCAGAAATGCTGACCTTGGAGGGCAGCAAGTTAATGCATGGATCATCATAGTGCTTATTTTCCTTGATGCTTGCTCTCTGATGATGCTTTGATAAGCGGAGGAAGGATCCCAGCTCTGCCCTGTGCTTTGTCTCTGCTCCATCACCCTTGTTCTCTTGAGGCTCAAGAAAAACGAACTGCAAACAGAGTGTCAGCTGCAGACTGAACTTTGTGGTGCTGCTGAGGGCTGCATTTCCATCTTAACAAAGGCACCGTGAACCCTTTGCTCGTCCAAGTTCTCCATGACAGGCTCTCATGGCTGTTCCTCCTGGGGATGCCCAGCAGCAGACTGTTCTTAACTCTCTGTTTTTCCTCACTTATAGCAGTGCTACATATGCGTAAAAATCCCATTTGAGGAAGGGAACCCTTTATAACCCTTCTGCCCGCGTGCAAGTGACAGCATGAGGGCAAGTCAATGGAAAACTCTTAATCCTGTGCTCCATGACACTTCATCTGACCTGTTGGACTGAATGAACATTAGAATACAAAGATATTTTGGAGCTAACGCTGGAGGATAGTGAATTGTGGGATAAACGTGCAAGATTCCAGAGGGAACAGTTTTCTGCTTAATAGAAAAGCTTTCTGTGAACGTGGTAACAATCCTGCTGTATACAAAGTGAAATTAAAGGGAAGCAATTGTACGGGAAGAAGAACAGTTCCTCAAAACCTATATTAACAAATACAAGCAAGGAGATGGTATGAACTATCATGGGTCCAAGTCACAACAGATTCAGAACAAGAAAATTGTTCTGTGAACAAACCGGTACAGAAAACCAATTAATTATGAGAGAAATTAATGATTTTATAAATACCCTTCCAGTAAGGGGTGAAATGTAGCACCCATAGATGAACTGTAGCCAGTGAGTTTGGAAGATCATGTTCTAGTCAGCAGTGTGGTGCGCTGGCAGCCCTGTTATTTGGTAGCAGGTTACAAAAAAAGCACCAGAGACCATGGGGAGCATTTTCTATGAGCTATTTTGGGAAATATTTTTTAAGTATGACTCACTGTAGTCACTGAATTTATCTTAACTTGGTAGAATAAATTGTCTATGGAAGGACATGAAGTTCCTCTCGACTGCAGCACACTCCCCTGCTTTCAACTGATTTAAGCTAAAGTTTGGTACAAAGGTAGTCTCACGTGAGTTTTTAATTTCACACAACTAGAGTCCTCATACCTAACTTGTCTGCTTCTCGGAAGAAATTTTAATATAAATTCCAAGAGTTGATTACTTTTCAGTGATCTGTGATTAAAATAGCGGAAGTCTAAAAGTGGATTTTTTTTTGTAATCACTATTTCAGAGTGAATGAATTAAATTTCAGTTCAAAAGGTACTAGAGTAGCTGAAATATGATATGACTGACTGACCTCTTTGTGACTTTGCTAAGAACATCAAAAATAATTTTACTTTTACATTGATTTTTGGTAGTGGTTAAAAATATACCATATTGTAGGATTGGTAGCCACTTTAAAATATTGAGAGGATTTTTTTTTTTTTATGACATTAGAAGACTATAAAGTTAGCGTCTTTTTCATTTGGGTGTTTAGGGGTGCCTAATGTAAGCCTGAGTCAACTGGGAGCACTTTCTATGCAGAATGACAGCTGACCTGAATGGTATGGAACCATGAGCTGAAAAGATCCAACTGGTGTATATGGTCAGATATCTTTTGACTTGCATATAGCGTAAAAGCATGTAGGGCTGCATTTGAAAAGCAAAAGATTTAAAAAGAGAGACTACTTGGACTGTAACACTAAGGGACTTCAGAAGCAGATGACTGGAAGTGACTAAATACTACCCAAGATAGTGACATTTCTCATGGTTATTTCATGAATTTGGGAATTAAAACAGTACAACTGGCGGCGTGTTTTTGTTGGAGAGTGAAGGTCTTGTTCATGCAGGGAAGGCCTCACAGGCAGACTTTGTCTCTGTGGGGTCTCCCTGCATGATGGCCAACCCATCACAACTGTCTTTCTCTACGCAGCAGTCTCCCTAAAGCTCCAGCCTCTGTAATCATGCTTTCCTTTGAAGTATCCTCAACTTGCTTTACTAAAAACATGCAGAGTTTCTGTCTCTAGAGAGAAGCTTGAAACAGTAAAATGCAAAAGCTCAGAAAATTTAAAAGCTGAAGAACAAAATCAGTTTTTACTTGCTCACACGTGCACACACACGTATAAAGACAAAAAACCTCCCAAAGCCTCACAGTTTTTCAAGACAATGTGGGGGTTATTTTGGAGCCTAATTCAAATCTGATATCTTGCATTTTGCAGAACTGTCAGTAACTTCAGTTAAGGGTTCAAGTGCACAGAGAACACCAGATACAACATCTTCATCGCATGATTAGGATGTCTGGGCTGCTCCATTTTTGAGAGTGGTTAGTGGATACTGTTTGAATTCGTGTGTGTCAAACGGAACATTTGTTTAAGTGAAAGAGTTTGACTTTTTCTTTTTAATAATACTTTTCCACTTAATTAACTTTTTTTAAAAAAACACTGTGCATACCTACAACAGAGATTGCATTCTGCTAGGATATACTAAACAGGGAAAAGTAGAGTGTAGTGGTAGTGTCTGACTGAAAACAAGAGTTAAAAAATTAATAACAGAAAAAAAGCATAGACATCATATTTTTTTCCTCAAAGAATAAAAAAAGGTACTGTGGTTTAATTTTCATTTTACTTTTATTGAATTTATACTGGACAAAAGCCAAGGAAGATGCTTTGCAATGTACAGTAGCATGAGGTTAGAATTGAGTCCTGTGTCTTCAAATATTAAGTGTATGTGTATGCACATTTCTTTGTGGGTGCCCTGTATCTCTTTGTCTATGCATATGCAAGTATATATTTCATAGTTGCTGTCTGCATCATTCACTTCCAAAACCAGCATGCATTCATTTTCATAACTTTTTGTTCTATTGCAATATTAATGGGACTATCAATGGGAAAGGACAAGAGAAGCATTTTTAATGTTTATCTGACAGTTGCAAATTTCACTTGAGGTTGTTTACTGGGATCTGATTGTTGGCAAAGAGGAGGAGGAGAGGCAGCAAGATGAATGGGTTCACAGGAAGAAGAAATCTATTTATGGGTCTTCTTAGCACCATCTAAGAGTAATAAAAAGTCTTGTCGTACCCTTCTTCTACCAAGTCTTAAGTTTTAAACAGCAAAAAATGAGGGATGGTTTTAATTAACATCTATCTAATCCAGGCAGCCTGTTCTAAGTGAAACATGCTGCATTTAGGCCTGTGAAAATTAGATGAAGGTCTTGGTGTACATGATCATTTTTGTCCAACATAATTTTCCCATTGGATCTTTTTGCCTGAATATAAGAGACAGTTTGTGGACTTCTGTTTGAACCTGCAATGTAATGTGATTCTGTTAATCAAATTGGTGTTGGAATTGTGGTTGTTGTTCATCAAGTTGGTGTTGAAATTGGTGTTTTTATCATCTAAGACATTAATGAGAGGGTCTTATTTGTTATGGGGAGAGTTAAACCTTTGCCTCATTTTGGCTTGCAGTTTTGCAGACCCCAAGTTTTACCCATCGGGAAGTTGTTCCTCCAGATTTTCAATACTGAAAATATCATCTTCAAATGATATTTACTGTGGAGGAATCCTCCCTCCACTTACCAGAGCATCGTCAGAGAGCATCAAGTAAAATAAGCCCTATGATGATCTGTATATTAACCTCATGCCCTCCAAGGTCAGCTTTTCTGAAACCATCCAGGGCATTACATTCTCTGCACAGCCTGCAGCCATTTAGCAATGGACAGCAAAGGAAGCTAAAACTATGGGATGACAGTCAAAGAGAGCTTTTTATTTGAAGTGAAATGAAAAGAGAAAGGAAAGGAGAAAAAGGTATTTTATCTCCTGCCCATTTCAGAGTTCTGTTTGATTGTATTTTTAGTTGCTGTTTTAAAATACTTATGTTTAGGTATCAGTTTTTCAACTGAAAATGCCAAGAGCCTCTTTTCTTTTTAATCATGGTGAAAATTTGTATGTAATTGCACAACTCTACCAGCCAGTGTTTAAGAATGGAACCAATTATTAGTAGACCTATACAAAAGTTACGGAAATTGTTTGTCTTAGTCTATTATATTCTGTTCTGGTCACCTTTATCACAGATTATTGCAGACGTAGAATCATTTTGGAGCTAGGTAATGAACTAAGTTGTTTAGGTAAAAATGATATTTCATCTGAGGGGAAATCATTGAGGAAAGCCATGGAAGTGTGAGGGAAAGATAAAATTTTCCTTGGAAAATGAAATCTAAAATAACTGGCCTTGGAAGTCCGAGTTATTAAAAGCTGCTTCCTCAGAATTACAGCTTATATGCTTTTCTGCCTAGCTTCCTGAACCTGGGCTGTTTTGGTAATCACAGCTCCCTTGATGTACCTTGCTTGGGATGGCCGAGAAGCCTACGTGAAGACATAGATCACAACTCCAAAGAACTATAGCTGCTCTTCTCCTTAACAAACCAAACAAACTACCCATAGGGAGCTGATACTTTCCCCCCAGATTTAATTACATCAAAGATAACTATTGGGGGAAAACTGTTACAAGAACTTTCAGTTTTCACTGAATGAAATATTATCACAGCACAAGAATTCTTATTCTCTGTTTGACAAAATACCAGAGTGAGAAAACAATAAATTAGAAAAGTAGCAGATAGAAAATCCTTGGAAAGGATGTCAAAAAGCTATGGAAAATGGGGTTCTCGCCTGTAATGGATGGCTGCTACTCTGTGCTGTGCTTTTGGCCAAACAGTTCTCAGCCAGAGACTGAGAACTTGTCTTAACGCTGAAATACAGTGTTGGAAGTACACATTTCTCACCTATCACACAGGAAAGATGGCCAGGATGGGCAAGCAGGGGACTTGAGAGTGAACCAGTCAAACAACCTGGTGATTTCTGCCAGTCCACTTAGAAGTCAGCCTGCTCTGTGAGCATTTGAGGCAGTGGTTGTTAGGAGCTCTCCCTTCCCTGCCTCTTGTGGCTCCTGCCTTGCCCTTGCTGTGGGCTGGGGACAGCTGTGCAGGAAGGGACAGCCACGCGTGCCGTGCGGCTGCTTTGAGACCCTGTCTGGTGGGAGGGAAGCCTCTTCATTGCTGCTAATGTGGGGGACCCCAGAGTGGGGCCGAGCCACCCATGGGGCCCACGCAGGACCACGTGGTAACTCCGCTCACCCCTTGTCAATTACCAGCACTAACAGCTATTCAGCGTTAAGTTTGGGTTAATTACAGCCAGGTTCCTTTCAATAGTTAGGTTAATTACAGTTGGATGTTCACTATGGTCACTGCCTCCAAAGGAGGGGTCTGTTACTGGCCTGTTCCCTGCCTGTCAAGCTTAAATTCAAACTGGTACTGAGATAGTTTGAAAAAAGGCAGTGAGCAGGTGCCACATTGCCTGTGATTCCATTGCCTAAAGCTTCCCTTGCACCAGTAGCCAAAGGAATCCAGATCTGGAGTGTCCTAGCCCAAGAAGGCACTGGACACTGTATGCTACAGGCAGGACAGGCTTGGCTGTTCTTTTATCTCTGTGCTCCACATGCAATTCTCCTCCTGCAGAGCCACTGCTGGCTCCCTTTGAAGCTGCAGCCTCCTGATTGAGAAATTTAAACATGTTTAAAGACTCCTTTTAGTGTACTGAGCCTCACTGCCCCAGCACCTGCTGGGACCTGGGGAAGGGGATTCAAAGAGATGATGTGTGTGCCTGGTGCACCACAAGAGAAAGGGCAGATGGAAGAGACCTCATTTCTCCTTGCTGGTTGCACCTGTAGCTGTTCCCTTAATGATGTTATTTAGGTGTTCTGCTGTAAAAAGGGCCCTTTGACCCTGACTTTGCAGGGAAGGCAGTGAAGTTGTGGCGGGCTCTGGAAAAAAGCTTTATAAAAGTATTTTGGCAAGTTGTCTTTGGGGTAGAAGATAGTAGAAAAGGTAAATGTGAAAACTGGTGAATCCTACTGTACTAGGCAGTGTTGGACAGGAGAAAGGGGGTTGTTTTAAAAAGCACAAAGATGGAGTTTTGTTGTGCAGCTGGCAGTGAGTGCCCACAGGAGCAGGTGGGGCCCAGCAGCCAGTTCTGGGGTCACCAGCGTGTTCAAAAGGGGACTGAGCAACCTAAGGGACAGTGTGTTTGTTAAGCAGGTGCTCGAGACACCATGAGGAGCTGTAGCTGTTGTTTCCTGACACTCTGGAGGAAGTGCTGACAGAGGAAGGCTTGAGAGAGGTGGTAAGTGACTCTGCTGATCTTGTTTTAGAGCCTTGCGTGTGACAGAAACCTGTTAGTGACAGGCCTAAATGGGAAGTAAAGTTAAAAGGAAGCTAAGGATTTTACCCATGGTTGCAGATGAAAGTGTTGGTGTCTGATGTTTCACCAGTACAGTTTCTGCCTTTGTGCCCTAAAAATGTGACTACACTGCTGATAGTAAAGTTATTATTCAGTGATTCCCTAAATCTATGCTCTGTAGTAATAATAAAGCGCTCTTTTATATTTGTAGGGAGGATGGGGGTGAAGAAATATGTGTGCACAGTGGCAAATGTTTGGTCACTAGCAATAGAGGTCTATGAAATTGTTGGAATTAGTAAATAAATTACTCCTGTTGAGTTTAGCAGTAGATTTTTGTTTTGCTGGATGTTGTGGAGGAGCAAGAATATAAGTTGTGTTAGCTTTCAAGTCCACTGATTAGTATGTGGAATGGTTTGATTATATCCTTTGGACTAAGGATTCCTGAAAAGACTAGGTGCTAGAAATGTGTAACAGAAGAAGTGTGTTATGAGCCTTGCTCATCCTGTTCTCATGCATTTGCTAATGCATGATTTACTGTGGCAATAGAATTGAGCTTTAACCTTGAGGATGCCTAGTAATGCCAAGAGCGATGATGAGACTCTACACTAACTCTTCCACTTCAGTCACCATAGCTCGGTCTATGCAAAAGTCCAGGCTCACAAATGTCAGGAACATACATGGACCATCCAGAGTCTCCTCTCAGTATTGTGCTGATGCCTTGCTGAACTCCTGTTTCTGTGTGTTACAGAATCACAGAGTGGTTGAGGTTAGAAGGGGTTTCTAGAGATCATCTAGTCCCCCTGCTCAAACACGGGCACTGTTTGAGCTAATATCCTGCTTTGATCTCAATCCGGTGCTGGTGAGACTGCAGTCTTCTGGGGACAATTTAAGGCTGAGACCCTGTTGTGTGGATGCAGAAGTTGCTTGTTAATACTGTCCTAGAATTTGACAAATGTGTTAATTATATTCCATGTTCTGTAAGTGCTGTTACAGAAATATTGTTTATTTTCTGACTGTTGCTGCCTGAATTACCAAGTGACCTGCTGTATTTCTGTTTTAGAGGTGACAGTGTTACAGGCATCATTTCACTTCCCCTTAGATATGAATTCTGAGGGTTTTTTGAAGTGAAAATACAGGTATCTAGCAGAAGTGGATGGCAGGCCCTCATTCAACCTCATTTGAGAAGCAGAGCTGTGCTACATATCAGGCCTTTGTGTGTTAGTGAAGCCAGAACCAGTATAAAAAGCAAGTGTCAAAGTATCAAAGCTGTAAGCCGTGAAATCAAACAAGGGTGTGGAGGACACCTTCCCCTCCTCCTTGCTCTTCTTTTCAAAAACCTTAAGTTAAAACTTGAAATTTTGTGTTCATTGATGGACTAGGCTGGTAGTGTTCAGACTTGCACAGACTTCCCGTGACTTACACAGATAGGAAAGGAAGAAATATATTGAGGTGTAGTGGAGTCTTTCCAGAAGCCACGAGCTGCTTCTGCCTGTCTCTTTAGGCAGAATGCAAATGCAAGCGCGTCTCCTGCAGCTGTCCACAGGAGAGCCTCTTTGGCATTCCACAGAACGGCCTCTGTCCGCCTGTAATAAATGATGGCTATAAAGGGAAGTGATCACAGCCCTGATACAGCCCGAGGCATTTGTTTATATTCTTATACTATGTATCAGATTGAATAGAAATTATCACTTCCAATTGACAAATGGAGAGTGGAGCTGGTTGGTGGGTATAAGGAAGCTCACCCAGAGCTGGACCAGCTGTAAACCCTTTGTGAAGACTGTCTGCAGCTCCCAGGTGTAGAACTAGCTAGTGATTAACAGTACAGCTGGAGGCTCCTTTGTGCTAATGATCCACATATCTTTGCATAACTGCACAGTGTCAGGAAGTTTCTTCAGGAAGTTGGTTCTCGGGCTCAGGTTGCCTTTCCACAGTTGGGTAAGGGATGACATTTTGGAGATGGAGTGTGTATGTAAGTAAATGGGGGCTAAAGCAGATGAGTAGTCCTGGGTACTTTATTGATTATTTTATGAAGAAATGCATTGGATTTCTCATTTTAAACAGTTCTAGTCCTTGCATTCCCAAACAGTCTTTAAATTTCTGTTTTTCTCTCTACTCTGGACCTTAACTTAGGCAAAAATGAATATAGATATTATGTCTTCGACTTTTTTTGTGGCAGGGTGAAGGTAGGGTCAGCTTCTTCTGACTGTTGGTCAATTCTCTTCTTGACAATTGGTCAGTAGTGTCTGACCCTGTGCTGGTTGGGGAAGATCTGGTCCATGGAGGACCTGGGAGTCAAGAGACCAAGAACTGAAGCAGTCTCTTGCAAGACAGGTGAGTGCCCCACTTGCCACTAACCCTTTCTGTGTGGAAGTTTGCTTTATGATCACTGTGATTAAATCTCTGAAGATCCCCTTTCTCAGTCCAGTGAAGAACAAGAACATGCTTCGCAATAGTATCTTTGTGAAATGATAGCTATTTTCCTGGACAAACCTGGCACTGTCTCCTGCTTCTACTTCATAATATAGCAATCATGGATTGGTATTAATTTCATGGAAGCAGTTTTAATCTCTTGGCCTTACTGTAAACTTGAAAGTGTATATTACCCTGTAATATAGACATAAGATCTTAACAGTTAAAAATGAACAAATTAGCTGAAACACTATTGCAAAGAAAACACATTAAGGTAAAATAAAGTAATTTAGTAAGTGTTTGAGAGATGTAACACCAATAAAAGGGTGAAGGTTTACAGCACATAGAAGGGACATGCTCTTTGCTATGAATCACAGATGAAACTGCACATAGGACAGCAAGGATAGAGAAAGTGTTCAGAAACTGGTGTAATTAAAGGCTGGCTAGTAACTATCTGCATCAGTGCATGCCTGTCCTTGTTTATGAGCACACACGGAATTTACTCTTCTGGATCAGGAAGCTGGGTGTATGTCCAAGTATCAAAACTGATTGGGGACTGGAGAAGCAGCAAGTAAGTATGCAAGACAGTAAGTTTGCAATCAAGTTACATGTTTTAGGCACCCACTATTATTTCTCAATCCCCTTTTATCAATTCCTGGGAGGGATCCTGGCTCTAAAAAAAAAAAAAAAAAACTTGACTAGAAGACAGACAATTTCCGAGGACAAGTGATACCATCTCTAGATCTCTAGAATATATTTTAAAAATAGATTGGACAAATCTGGACAGGAGACTTTTTGGATTCTACAAGTAAAGACCTATTCCCGTGGATATCTGTAGTGATCTGTCATGTGCTTGTTGTCTGGACCTACTTGGAGATGGAAAAGTTGAGAGAAATCCAGTAGCAATTCCTCAGGAAGCAAAGTGCAGGCAAGAGTGGTGGTGTGCAGGATAGTTCCACCTGTGCATGCCTCCCACTCTGGTATGAGGGAATAAGGCAACATCACAACCTGTAGGTATTTTGTAGAACAAGTCCTGAGACATACAACAAGCTCTAGCACAGTTTAATGTCCTGTGACCCATCTGTCCTCCTCTATAAATGTTTCTTATACATTTGGCCACTAGTATGTTTATCTGTCAGTCTATGGAACACAGCTGACTTGAGTGAAAGCCCCATATGAGAGAGGCTTATTGCGGAGCTACTGCCAGGAGTGGGACTATGCTCTGCTGCAAGCTGCTCTTGTGCTGCTCTTGCTGTTTCTGAAGGGCTGCCTACAGCCTGGAAAGGAAGGCTACCCTCTGGTTCTTGGAACTTTGCCTGAAACCTGTCCTTTCAGCTTGGTATAAAACATATGTCCCAACTCTCTGAGAACTCATAACTCCTGTGGGATGATAAGTTCAGGGAGTGTTGCCAGCCAACCCTGTGCAAGGACTTGCAGCTTGGAAAGGAGCAAATTTGCCTTTTAATCTTCTGCTTGGAACTGACTGCTACTAGGGAAGGGGTTAAGTTGAGTAATACCACATAACCTTACAGAAGAGCCTTTAAAGGGACCCTCAGATTCTTCCTAATATGATAGCTCTACTGATGGCTCTTCCGTTTTTCCTCATCAGCAGAGGAAGCTTTTAGATACAAATGAACTCTCATTTTTCTCTTACTGCTAGTTCTTTTGCAGCTGAATGGGAAATAGTGCCTTTTCTGGCTTGCTTGGGATAGCAAACTGTTCTGACTGCAGCCCACCGGCTTTGGCTTGCTCCCAGGTCTTAAATTTCCTTCCACACTTAATGTTCGTACAGGGAGAAGGCTTCTCTCCAGAGACTGGGTCTAGATTGAGGGTGCTGATGTGCCCACTGCTACCTGGTCTTGCAAAGGCACGCAGTTCCTTACAAAAGGCTGTATTGAACATGTTGTGATCCCTTAATAAAATCCCCCAAATCAGCTTGATCCAGCAAGTAAGGGGCTATACTTGGTAAATGTACCACTTCAAATTACATTATGTCTATCAACATGTTGCTTTGGGGGATTTTGAGATAGAATGCAGAGCAATCTGAATTTATCTGCTAATGTCTAGTAGTGAAAAGAGGAAACGATGAATAAAGTGCTTCTAACTTTACTTAGATGCATGCAACTTTATCATGGCAACATAAAGTCTATGCAGTTGTAACAAAGTAGGTCTCCTTGCCCTCCTTCCCCACTAAATAACAGAGCAGCCCCCCAACCTCCTGCTTTGGTCATGTTCTGGTGAGTGATGGAACATTTGTGGTGTGAAGAGCAGTGCCGTTGCATACATCTAAGAGGTGTTTAAGCATTAACTTTCTGTTCTACAGCTTCAGAATAACCATACTTACATGCCTTAAATTTTAACTGAGCTATGTTTTTGTGTGTGGGGACATTTATTTTGTCCTCTTCTTGTAACTAAAAGTTGAAAGTGCCTAATGTTCATTAGAGAGCACTGACTTTCCTTCACTGATACATTTGAGCTACAGAAGTATTTAAAATGGAATTGAAAGGGATAAAAGGCAGTGACGGCATATGTCAATGATACATAATACTAAATTCATTAAACACTGAGCTTCTATTAGTGAAGTGATGGCAGATACAGAAGGCTATGAACAATATTGATTATTTAGGTACAACCTAGGTATTTTCATAGTTGCAAAGGTTTTATCCCTACACAAACTGCTGTTTGTATTGAGTGTCTTCCTTTGTGTTTGTTGGGTTTGGTTTGGTGTGTATACTTTTTAAACCAGAATAGAATTCTGACTTTTCTTTTTTTCTCTCCTCTTTTTTGCCCATTTTTGGGAAGTCCTGTCTTTCATCAGCACAGATGTCAGGGGAAAAAAATAAAAAAGTAGTAGAGAATGAGAGAAACTGAAAGAGATCAATTTATTATATAGAGGATATAGTCAGTTATAAAAGTGATTAAAAACAGGCAGTTGTAAAAGCTGTTACCATACTAGGCGGTGATAAAAGCTGTTGCCATACTAGGCAGAGGTGAGGGACCTCAGTGGGGTTCTTCATCATGCTTTCTAGAGGAGAGTATCTTAACTCTGCTTTTGGCTAGTGAAGCTTTCAGTTCTTTTTATCCTTACTGAGGATCTATGCAAAGAGTAACAGAGTGAAGCAGCTGTAGAAATTTGCCCAAAAGCTTGTGTAGCCCTCTGTTCCATTTGATGATGGTGTTAGTGATCGCTTACAGGAACAACAGCAGTGTTGGGTCATCCAGTAATTGAGGGTCTTCCTGAGCCAAGTGTTTCATATGAGCTACTGTGATGAAGTTTCTCATAAATACATTTCTAAGTTTGTGTTGAGGTGGTTTTAGCAAAGAAGAGGGAAGAAGCAAGAATTGGATCTTCTCTTGATTCGTGAAATGTCCATGAAAGTATAGTTTAAAAGAATGTCTTTGTCTAGCTTCAGTTGATTGTACATGAAACGTGACTGTTTTGATGAACTCTGACTAAAAATGCAAAGGTCATCCCTGCAATAGGTGGGACAGTCCTATCAAACTCTGGGACTTTCTTGCCAGAAGAAACCTTGTTTGAGGTAAGGTTAGAATCATAGGAAGAACTTGTACTTGCTCTATAAATAGGTGATTATTTGGCTTCGCGGATATGGGAAAATGAATACATGCTTGTTAATGTTGTTGTAAGGTGGAACTTTCATAGTCTTAATCCTTTTTTTTTTTTTTTTTTTTTTTTTTTTTTTTTTTGCGTGTACACTGTTGTCATCTTGCTCTCACTCACCTGCAGATCTCTCCTTTTCATGTTTCTTCATGGCTGTTGTATACCTGCAACGTTAATATGATGGCCTGCAGCTCTGGCATGAGGCAAGACCTTTTTCCCCTCCTTGCTCCTTTAGCACGTGCCAAATGCACTATAAATCAGCCAAGATAAAACAAATGCTATTATTTTTATTGTAGTTATCTCTATCCCTCCTACTCCTATAAGGCTCCTCCTTATGCAGCACTTATTCATTGTGGTTAACAAGATGGTGCACCTTCCATTCACTGCTTGGAGAAAGGCCCACTAAGCGATGTTAGGCCTCTGTCTCACTCTTGAGACAACCTACAGCAAGGTAGGTCCCTACAGCCATGGGCCTCCTCTTCGCATACAGCACTGACCGCAATTCCTTCTAGGGTACATCAGCCCTGTCCTGCCTGCAGGATAGGAATGGGATGTCTAATCCTCTGGTCCTTCTCCTGTAATTATTTTTGCCCTATGGGAAGGGAGTGCCCCATAAGATTATAGCTCAACATATCCTTGATGCTTGGTCATGCTCTGAAGTTGACTCTAACAGTAGTTATTACCTTCCATGTAGTCTTCTACTGAGGAACTTCCATGGGCCTTGCATGGATTAATGACTGGAATACCCTGTACAGCTTGGGTTTTCCTTCTGCAGGTTCTAGGTAATGAAGAAAACTGGAGGTTATCCTGGGAGTCATTGACAAGTACTTGGACCTAAAGCAGGCCAGTCACCTCTGTCCACTAAACAAAGTGGACTGTGGTGTGTGTGTGTGTGGGGGGTGTTTTTCTTTTTTTTTTTTTTCCTTTTGCTTGGGGCTTTGTAGCTTTTGGGTCTGGACTCTGTATCCAGCTCAAGCCACTCGACTTCCAGTCCTATGTGCCTCTTTCCTTTTTCTTTTGGCCCTTCCATCTGCCCAAGGGGAGGTTGCTAACAACACACTAACTCGGGGTGGGCAACTTTCCCTCGCACCCTCACGTCCCCCCATTCCTGTCCATACAAGATTGATAATGAAACTGATACCTTTCACCGGTGTAATTTTCATATTTAATGAGCGTGACTCAGAAACTATTACATTAATTAGTCAAATCCCACAAACCGTTAATGGTGCACGCGGTAATTAATATTGTATTCAATTAAAAGCTAACCTGTTTCAGGTGCCTTCCCCTGGTTTGGGGGGGTTCTTCGGAGACAGCATATGTTCCAGTGCCTGAGGCCAAGCCTTTTATTTTGTTCCAGTGGTGGGCAAGGACGGTATTAGTTTCTGTTTTGCTCTTGCTATATTTTTTTTTTTTTTTTCCTCTTCTCCCTCCATGAACATATGCTGGGTTTTCCCCCCACCATCTCCAAACATGGCTGCTCTCACTATACAACAGACAACCTGCTTGCTGTGATTTATGGGCTAGCACAGTGCGGGGCTCACGGACTGGAAAATTTCCAGTTTACACAAGAATTCCCTTAAAAATGAGCTTGGTTAATTTATTTCTTTCATTAACGAGTTCGAACTGTGAGATAATCTTTCTGAAACCCACTACCTTCCCCTTTACCAACCCTGACAGGCTCAAAGGCCTCCTGAAGTTTCTAGAGGGTGTGAATTTGCTCCTGAACTAGCTGTGGACAAATGTGTGTGGGTTTAAGCTACTTCTGAAACTTCTGTAAAGAGTTTTGTGGGGGTGATGCAGTGTCACCCAGGGCATGAGGGTCAGGGTCTTAGGTTCTGGCATTAGTATTTCAGCCCTGCTTGTCCGAATTTGCTCAATGCTGTCACTCGCTGAAGCCTGTGGGTCTGTTGCTTGTGAGTTCTGCAGGAGCAGAGTGCGGTGTTTGAGTTAAGCCTCTGTCACGCCTGTCCCTGTCCTGTTCGGCTGTGGTTCACTGGTCTCTTAAGATCCACAGAGCATATCCAGTAGTTTCCTGTGCTTTCATCCTGGCTGGGAGGAGGTCACGAACTCTATGTAGGTCTAGACTTGATGGTCCTGCCTGCTGATATGATCTGAAGACCACTGGGTGCACTGACCTCACTGCTGAGAGTTGGCTTGAAACCAGTTTGGACCATTTCACCTGAATTATTAACACTTCCTCTAGGTGCCTTTTCTGCTGTTACCTTGGTCACTGTTATGGTCCATTTCCAAGCAGTCTGCGATGCCTCTATTCCATGGTGAGTGGCTTTGGAACATGCCAGCTAATCTCTTCAGCAGATTGAGAGACTTTGTTTGGACTCTCTCCAATTTTCCTGTGTTCCTCTGTGGAAGGGGACAGTGCTGAATTCATCCCTAAACCTTCTCATTAGTGTTGAATAAAAAGCAGTTACTGTCAACCATGTCTCACAGAAGCTGTGATTACCGGTACATCTTAAGATGGCATTTGTGATAGCATTGCCCCATCTCTCTGCTTCTGAATAACTTTGTATCTGCTTGGACAAAAGAGCAGATACTCTTTCTACAGAGTTGCTTTTTAACCATCTCTCTTGGATTCTGTTGCAGTATTGCATTATTTTTCCCCTATGGATAAATACCTTACAAATATTTATCCATATAAGGTTTCTTCAGAATGGTGGAGGCAATATGATTATCTGTAAACATGCTGCTGTGATACAGAATTGCAATGAGAAATAGAGGAAATAGCGTGATTTCTTTTTAAATTAGTCATCCTTTAAGGAAGTAAGAAATTCTTTGAGAGAAAATAGCAGAGACGTTTTGTGAATCCTTATTAATTATACTATAAATCAATAGAATTTACTGAGGAAGGATTTCACTTAGTGTCATTAAAGACTTGTGTGGCAGATCTAGCAATGGTGCCCACGTATCAATCGGCCACACTTAGAGAGCAAGGCAGCAAGCCACCTTAAGCTTGTGGACCTCCTAAACTCTCCAGTGGATATGTGGGCTGGCGCCTGTTGATGCGGAGCCTCCTAACAATGAACCTGCTTCTTGTAGTTGTCATCTGTGGTGCTCTCAAGTATTTTGAGGAATTCTAAATGTCTGCAGACTGTAATTTAAAAACCATTAGTGGGGATGATGCCAGCATCCAGTGTTATTTGGTCATAATGTTTTACAGGGCAGGGTGAATGTTATTTTTGTTTCTCGTCAGTAATTAGTATGTACCATGTTAAATATCTTGACATTACTAGCCAAGTATCACTAATCCTTTTAACCTGCTCAGGCTCCCAATGGAAGGGCAAGTGTTGAATTGGCAGAGTGGGGATGACTAAAGGTGCTGATACTAACAGCTGTATTAAGCCTTTGAACTACCACCATTGAATTTTCACTGAGGGCCTGGCTAGTTTTAATGAGGCCCAATCAGCGAGATTCGAGGGGTGCCTGTTGTGCCCAGCTGCCACACACTGCACATCACTGCTGCGGTGGGTGAGGACTGACAAACACAGCATATCCCACAGGGATGCAGGAGACATCCTGTGACTTGGAGATGGCAAGGAGTCAGGCAAAATTTACCTGCAGACTAGTTTACAAAGGAGACTGCTGTTTATTTTGATTTTCTTTCTTTCTGTCCTTGCTTTGAGTTATGCAAACTGAGGGAGAACTTTTCAAAGTGCCTGGAGAGAAGCTGCTTTGGGAATTGTGATCTAACTTCCTTAGGCCTCTTCACATCTGGGTATAACGAGCGGAAAGTTGATCAAACTCACCAAATTGTTTAGAACAGTATAATCCATATTCTTGTACTGTTGTTGACAAGTCCATTGACAAGCATGTTGACAGGTACAAGTGAAGCTGAGGCAGGAGTGCTGCATGCACTTGTCCAAGAGGCATAGGATAGTCCTGCCTGTTAACTCCTGCGTACCCTTCATATGTGACATAGGGTGTTCTTGGACAGCCGACTTAGAAGGTCCAACACAGCTGTCATCCCATGTTTTTCCATTCAAGACAAATCACCATTCTTGAAGGCTTGGAGTTTGCTGTCGGACAAAAGAGTCTTTCCAGCGTGTTTGCATTTTGAAATGTAGTGAGAGTCTTCATATAATCCAAAATGTGTTGTGTCGGACAGATCTCAGGCTTGGAGGGTTGGGTTGCTTTGCTTCCTTACATTGCTATGTTGTGCGGTGTACTTAGAGGGGAAACAAAGGGAATTTTCTATTAAGTTCCAGAGAAGAGTATTTTTTTCTGTTCCTCCCCCTCCAAAGGAGTCAATGATGTTCACTGAAGAAAGGGCAAAGCTGGGTGTGTGTAGAAGCTGAGCTCCTGCTTTTCCTCTGGGGACTGAAGTTAATGGGGTGGAGAGTGGAATCCTCAGGGTGCCCAACTGTCTGGCAGGGCCAGTGAATATCCAGCCCTCACCCCTTACCAGGAAGTCTACTATGTCTTGATGAAGGAAAGTCTGATTCTGGGGAAAGGACATGAAAATGTACTTACTTAACAGAAGAAACAAAAGATTTCTCTAATCCATGAAAACTGTGCTTTCGTGTTCTCACTTTAAATATAAACTCTGGGAAAGGTGGACCAATATGGCTTTGGTCTTGTTGTGCTAAAGTATGGAAGATAAACCTGCTGAACTAGGTGGAAAAGTAATGATAGGGGTATTGCTTGATTGAACTTGAGGTGAAGATGAGAAAAGGTGCTTTGCACGTGGATATCTTTTCCAGTCAGTTAGAAGGAAACAAGACTAAGTAGGAAAATGTTTCTTCTTTGTCTGATTTGCAACACAGTCCCACTTGTCTCGCATAATTTCAAAATGAGAACAAATTCAAGTGAAGCTCTGGTCTTCCCTAGAGATGGTCAATTAGAAATAGAATGTGGTTCAGCTCTCTTCCTAGCTAAGAAAAAGACATTTCTAGATCAAATGACAATAGATAGTAGATTCCTTCTTTTTTTTCTGTGGAAACACATTTGTTTACTTTGCCACAGTATTACCGTGAAGAGTCAAAAAGAGGATGTTACTTTGCCAAGTAACTTATTGGTTTACATCTATCTTCCAAATAACCTGGGTAATCTACATTTTAATGTTTTAAGAATTTTTAGCATTTCATTAAACCCACGTGATTTGGGTCAACATATTTATACAAAGGAGAAGGCTGAAGAACATCAACCTATGAGCTCATACCACACTGCAGCAATTGTGCACACGATGTCTTTGCAACCAGGGTGCTATTTTTAGCAACTGTATCACAGGTACTTGCTAGAGGATCCTACTGAGTAAGGCCCAGGTGCAGTTTCTGGCCTCTGGAGTCCAGACTTTGAAAAGGCAGCAGAGTTTTAAAATACTTCAAATTTGAGTTTTTCCCTCTTGGCTGTTTTCTCAAATCTGTTTGCCATGACATTTCCTTTTTCTTCATACTAATTTTCTCTTGGAAGTGTTTATCCTTGCTCCTGTGTCTGATGAGTTCTAGCTGGCCTGGGGCAGTTAAATTTATGCCCTTTTTCAGTCAACAAGTTCCTCAGGGATCTGTGTTTCTTCACTGGCTGATAAGTCTGCCTGTAGGGAAGGGACATTATTTCCCTGCTGCTAAACAATGTACTGAGCCTGTTAGAGCTGGGCTTCTAGAGGGAGTTTCACTGGCATAATCAGTTCTGTAAACCTGCCTATACTGTGTTACTGTGTCCATACTGTTAGGCGTATATAAATATATAGAGATATAATGAAATATGCCTACTCAAATCTGGTCATACACAAGTGTAAGGAGGCTCTGTTTGAGGCCAGAACATTGTGGTTTGGTTTGGTTTTCTCCTCTCTCTCTTCTCCTTCCTCTCCTCTGCCATCTTCAACTACTTGCTTCTTGGTTTCCCATAAGCAGAGCAAGCTTTCTCAGTGGCATCCTTGGTGTTTTTGTGGCCCTCTACTTGGTATTTCCTTAATTATCTAGTCCTGGATGCAGAGGTTGCTCATTCTCTTCTTTTGCCTTCCACCTCCACACCCAGCCCTCCTTTCTCTAGAGCTTAAGTGATGAACTCTGTGGTTGATGCCTAGTTTGAAGACATCCAGAAGCTTATTAATTTCAGAGACTATAGAGTACTGAACACATCCTATTGCTTATCTAATATGGATAGGGGCATCATCTCATCTTTTGCCAAGGCTCCTGCTGCATTCAAATGCTACATCAAAATATGCCTTAATCATAAGATTTCCTTTCCCTTACATTCCCCTTGGGCCTCCTCTCACTTTCTCCTCTGTGTAACTACATGTTCATCATGCCCTGCAGCAGTTGCTGTTGCCTCTGGGTTTGAATGAAAGTCACCAAACTCTTGTTCCTTGTCTAAACCTAAGCCAGGTTTGGGCACACATGCCAGGAACAGAGTAGCTGTGGTCCAAAGCAAATGTGGTGTCATTGGTCCATTTTTATGCTAGGTGTATGGTTGGAACTCTGTGGTTCTGCCATAAATTGAGGGCTTGTTGGATTGTTTGTCAAATAAGAAATGAGTAGGGGGAGTGAAGATGGAGGTTGGTTTGCTGGTTTTTGCTTGCTTTTATGTGCTTGCTTGCAGAGAAATTCCATAAATTTTTATTTTGTGAGTATAGCAAGGACGAAGTGAAAGTGGTGTGTGTGGTTTTTTTGTGTGTGTGTTCATAGAACAAAGTCTAGACCCTTTGATCAAAACTGTCTCCTTGCTTTCTCCTGGAGTCCTCTCGCTCCCCATTCCTGGCTTTCTGCTGATTGCTTTCAGCTTCTAACATGTGCAGCATCACCAATTTGTGTTGTTGCTGCATTTAATTTTTCCAGGAAAATCTTTTCACTCTGAGCTACTTCTTGCTTAGGTCTCTTGTGAGACTCGTCACTTTGGGTGGAACTTCGAAAGGTGGCCCAGTGATGCCTAGGACTAGCCTTAGAAACAGATGTTTTGCTGGCAGCCTGAAGCAGAAGTTGCTACACTGTGATCTTAAACTTTCTAGATACTGTTTTGATACTCTGCAGATAATTAGGACCTCATGGATTGAACAGCCCGGGGCTTGGCTTGCTGGACACAGATGCAGGAGGCACCGGTACTTTTCTGTTCCCAGAGCTAGGGAGCTGACTGTGAGGATGGGCAGGACTCATGCGCATGGAAGGCAGTTGTAAACTCTGCCCATCTGTGTGTATGGGTGCGCACCTCCCTTTCCAGCATGGGGAGAGAATCCAACGATATTTCACCCAAATGAGAAATGTTATTCTGCAGATTAAAGCCACACAGTGCCTGGTTTTGTCTTTATTTATGCCTTTCTATTTCCTTCTCTGCTGACATGGGTGCACATGCCGGGAAGCACTGAAGGACATAATTGGCGTTGTGAAAAATTATTGGGAAGCCAGGACGTTCCCTTGCAGTGATTTTCACCCCCCCTCTTTCTCTTTCCCATCTGTCACCATCTAATGTGACAAAGTTTTTATCGGGCATTGAGGCAGAGGAGATTAAAAGTAAATACTGCAATCAGGAAGCAGCTGGGGGGAAAATGTAACACATTTCACACTAAGCTGAACAGCTCATCAACTTAGCCTTGTATATCTACGGTGGGTGGGAGGGAGGGAGGGCTGCAGGGGGGTAGTATGGCCCAACGTGCTCCTCCACGCTGGCAGGCTGAAGAGCATTGTGTGTTTTCATATACAAATAGGATTCATGCTTTCTGGTGCCTCCTTTGGGGGAAGGGAGGCATGCAGCACAGGAGCCCACTAGTTTTCTTCTTGGTCTGCTGCAAGATCTTGTATAACTTGTATTGCCATTTCCCAGGTCCTAATTAATTTATTTTTTGGATCCGCTTCCCGCATTAGTGGTAATTCTGGGTACTGTTATATGCTGTTCGGCTTGGCTGCTTTATCTGCCATGGAGCTCTTGTTGCTGCAGGGTCCTGTCACACTCCCTGGGGAGCTGCAGGATGGAAGCTCTGTTGGCTGTAGGGAAGCACTGTGTACAGGTGGATGCAGTGAGGGTTAGGCTGCTGAAGCTGAACATTGAGATGTCTGGGACACGCAGTGTTCAACACTGTTATACCTTGTGCAAGCGGATTTGTCTGCAAAGGCCAAGAAATGTGAAAGTTTTCTGCATGTTGCCTTATCCTTCCTGTTTGTGTGTGTAACATTTATGGTCTTTGAGTATTGCCAGTCACGTTCTGTTCTTGTAAAGCTTTCTTTGTTTTGCATTGATTACAAAACTTTTTTACAATGCTGATATGATGTGAACTTAGTGTTGGTAAACCAGGCAGATTGTGGCTTTTGGAGGCTGACAGAATTTTTTCTTTACTCTTGGGTTAAATACAGCCCTGGGAGGGAACACCCCGGACACCAGTACAGATTAGGGGTGGACCTGCTGGAGAGCAGCCCCGCAGAGAGGGACCTGGGTGTCATGGTGGATGACAAGATGACCATGAGGCAGCAGTGTGCCCTGGTGGCCAAGAAGGCCAATGGGATCCTGGGGTGCATTAAGAAAAGCGTCTCCAGCAGGTCGAGGGAGGTGATCGTCCCCCTATACACAGCCCTGGTAAGGCCACATCTGGAGACTGTGTCCAGTTCTGGGCTCCCCAGTACAAGAGGGATGTGGATCTGCTGGAGAGAGTCCACCGCAGGGCTACGAGGATGATCAGGGGCCTGAAACATCTGCCCTATGAGCAAAGGCTGAGAGAGCTGGGCCTGTTTAGCCTGGAGAAGAGAAGGCTGAGGGGGGACCTGATCAGTGTCTATAAATACCTCAAGGGAGGCAGTGAGGAGGAGGGGGCCGGCCTCTTTTCAGCGGGGGCCAGCGATAGGACTAGAGGAAACGGCCACAAGCTGAGGCACCAAAAGTTCCACAGGAACTTGAGAAAACACTTTTTGACAGTGAGGGTGCCAGAGCCCTGGAACAGGCTGCCCAGAGAGGCTGTGGAGTCTCCTTCTTTGGAGATCTTTAAAACCCGCTTGGACGCAGCCCTGTGCTATGTGCTCTAGGTGACCCTGTGTGTTCCGAGGGGTTGGACTAGATGACCTCTGAGGTCCCTTCCAACCTTAACCGTTCTATGATTCTAGGAATGAGGGTTCCCCTGCCTACTCCCCTGTGTAGGAGGTGTATGTCCCCAGAGGGGATGCACATTCCTCTGCCTCTCCTGCTGTGGAGGGAAGGGACCTCCTCAGATCAGGAGGAGCTCAGTCTGCAGGGTTTGTCTGGTCCTTGGCCTTGCTGCTGAGTGCTGGTAGAGGTCCAGATTAAGGAACTTAGGCTGTCTTTTCTTGCAAGAGCTGCTGGTAAATGGACTCTCACTCTGTTGCTTTAGCTAATTTGATAGGATTTTCTTAATTTATAATTACTTCTTGGATTTCTTATCATCTGCTTTTTGGTCTTGGTGATATCCTGTCATTATTAGCAGGCTTTCTAAAGATAAAAACTTGTAATATTTTGCCACCTACCTGCTGAGCAGTTATATTGTATAGTATCTCTTCATGTGGAGATCTCCCTTCATGTATTTGGCAGTTTCTTGGGCTCTGAAAACTGGGAGTTGTTCTCTTACAGTCTAATAGCCTCGTTTGTGGTTAGTCATTGTCACCTCTTATTTCTTGGGGCCTATTGTGATAAGTGAACCTTGGTGCCCTAGCCCTCCTGGCACAGCCATGGTAGAGAGGCAGGTGGATTGACATCGTGCTGCTCTTTGGTGCCCTGTTCCAGTGGTATCAGTCAGGGTCATAGTCATTTATTTATTTACTTAGGTGAATGCTAACTTTGACTTTGATCCCATTACTGAATCATCCTTCTTAGCTGGCTTAAAAAATCATCCAAATAGGAAATATGCAGTTTCATAGTTTCATACTGTGTTGGGTTACTTACAAAAGTGCAACCTGTAGCTTCAGTATTTTAAAGTCAAAACAAGCTGAAATATGATTACACAAAAGTTATGGAAGCTAAACTGGAAAAATGGGTCTTCATGTGCCATGGTGATCACCTAAAATGAGTTAATGCATGACAATTTAGACCTTAGGCTGTATGCTTCATCTTACAGTTCTTTATAAACTCCCACACAGATAGTTTGAAAAGGA
This sequence comes from Nothoprocta perdicaria, assembly GCF_003342845.1. Lineage (NCBI taxonomy): Eukaryota > Metazoa > Chordata > Aves > Tinamiformes > Tinamidae > Nothoprocta > Nothoprocta perdicaria. Next base: position 18,237 of record NW_020455788.1, on the reverse strand, counting down.
ATTTCTTAGTGTTTGTGAGGTACCTAGATATTAGTGGTAGATGTCCAGGGAAGAACTGATGCAATATTTCAACCTTACCATCTGACAGACCTTACCGTCTGTCTGCTGAAGTGGGAGTGTGGCTTGCAACGAAAGTAATGTATGGCTAGTGAGGTTTGAATGAGCAGGAATGGCAGGTGCCCTGCGTTTTACTGGCCTTGACCTCTACCTTAAAGCAATGAGTTTGTCATGTTCTCTGTCTACCAGTGGTAGCTGCTCATCAGACCTGCACAGCGTTGCTAGAGTTGAGGCAGACTAGAGGTGGGAATACACGTAACTGAGGGAGGAGGCAGTTATATTGGACAAAACCTATTGTGAAACTGCTGGGTAAATCCTCTCCCGTTTCCTGTCTGATTTTTCTCCAGGAATGTGTGTTCTAGGGGGCCTTTCAGATTGGCAACCGTATTGACAGAGACAGATGCTCATGTCTTTAAGAAGACATTTTTTTTCTGTGTTAGCCTTCATCATCTTTTCTTTTACTTGTTGTTAATAAAGAATTTTGTGAATGGTCTGTAATACAATAAATGAGGCAAGGCTTTGTTCTCTATTTTTAACTGGGCTTATTGAAATAATAGAATGGTAATTCTGACTGACCAAGAAAATACAAGACTTTGGTCGAAAACTGGAAGTCATATGTAATTCTCTCTCTTGGTTGGTATCTTTATCTTCAGACATCTACAAGCTACTTCTTTTAGGATTCCTTGAGAGCACTTTTGAATCAACATCCCTTACAAGATGGGGTTTTCACACAAGTATTGCATGCCTGGACATGTCTTTGCCTTTGACGAAACTAGAACCAACAATAGAAATGCAACCATTGCAGAACTGATACAGTAGAAAAAATAGTATTTGGGAAGCTTGCTTGTTACATGCATGGTGTACTAGTATGAGCCAACCACTGTTGGCATCTCATTTTCAAAGACATTTTATTAGTTTAAGGGTTTTTTCTTGGTTTATCTGCATCACCCTTTTTTTGTCAATATTTTGAAGGCAGAGATGCTCTTGGTCCTTTAGCTAGAGAGTGAGGGGAAGGGGAAGAGCTGTTGAGGTAGTTTCCTCTTGTCTCAGCCACAGCTGGACCAACTCGTTCTGCATCCCTCTGGGTTGGTGGGTGTGGGGCTAGATTCCATGAGTGCCCATGTGCCTCCTTCCCCATCCCAAGATGCCTGTGAAGTGGTGTAGGCAGTGGACACTTTCCAGTGTTAGAGCATCATGCTGTGGCTGTGCATCTGCTCAAAACTATGGTTCAGGAAGGTTAGCATGAGCCTCCCTCCTGTTTCACTGTTTTGCAGCCTAGAAGGTACCTATGCAAGCCATACTGACAGCTCCTAATTTTAGTTGCCAGTGGATTTCTGTTTAACAGTGGGCTTCAAAAAGAAGGAACTGATTATACTTGGCAGCTGCTGCCTCAAGATTCAGTCATGTGAGCAAGTGGGTTCAGTCCTTGGAGATGTCCTCTCCAAGGAATCCCCTGGTTCAGGAATGGGCGTTCTCCTAGGATGCGAGGATACCTCACTGCTAGAGATATGGCTTTTTGGGTAAGACGTTAAACTGAGGTCCTGAACACTTGCATGTTTTTATCACCACTCCCTGACTGTCTCCTAGGTGTGTTTTAAAGAGCACTTGTGCTTTGTTTGGGCAATCCCAAGTACTGTGATGAAGTGCAAGTAACTCAATGGGATTTATACGAGCTTATGAAGCGGAGAATAAACCCCATAGTTTGCACAGTAAATCAATTTGTAAAGCGCTTTGGGATCTTTCTGGATGAAAGGCGCTATATAAATGTAAGCCATGACCATTCATCATTATTGAATATGAAATAGAGATATACACTCTATCAAGCTAGCAGCAATAGGCTTGAGCTCATGATTGCTCACAGGGACAAATCAAAAATCAAATCACGACATAATGCAGCAAGAAAAAAAAAAAAAAAAAAAAAAAAAAAAAAACCACAGCAAATCATTCCAAGCAATGCAATTAATGGGCATCCAGTATAAATAGTGATCTTGGTCTGGGCTTTTCCTGAGCAGTAGAGTTGAAGTCAGAACCATACAGTGTGAAAGAGAATTACTAATCTACTGTTAGCAGGGAGAGGACAGACCTCTCACCAGTGGTGTGCTGTATAGGCATTCACTACAGCATAAACTAGAAAGACTATTCATCTGTGCTCTTCAGAATCAGTTTTGGGTTTTGTTTTTTTATTTCCTTCTCTTTATATTCTGCTTTCGTATAGAAAATATTAGCCTATGTTATACAGTGATTTGCAGAGATACCCTACTGTTTTTTGCACCAAATTGTAGCTAAGCACCTAACCCTGTTAACCACCTTGGTCACCTTCTGTAGCACGTGTGATTCACACAATGCCATGCGCATCACAACATAGTGTTCCTAGGAGGCGAGGACTGGGACCAGGCTGTGTCTTCTATGCTGAGATCTCTAGCTGCTCTCTGTTGGTTGTCCTTGGAGATGCTGGCTGCCATAATGGGCTCTGAGCTAACTAGGTTAAATGCAGGCTGCTCTCATGCTCTGCTTCAAAATCTGATGCCAGCTGAGGGCTTTCTGCACTTCTGCAAGAGCCCTTTCTGTCTATATATTTGCCTTTTTAAGGAAGGCAATAACTGCTGTGATGCTATGGGATATAATATTCTCTTCTCATTTTCTGTTTATTTGCTATTACCAAAAAGAGATTGAAATTTAATAAAATATAAGGGGTGAGTTGGAATTTGAAATACGGAAGCGTGTCGGTGAGGGAGGGGCTCAACCATTTCATTGCATAGGAACCTGCCTCCTGGAGTGGTCAGTTTAGGAATAACAGGTAACTCCTCTTTTCCTGCCATGCGCACACAGGCCACATGTAGTCCATAGCAGGTTTATTTCTGAAAGTCACACATAGTCCATAGCCCCTGTATTTCAGCCTGTAGCTACCATCTTCATCCCACTACAGATGTTGAGCCTGACTTGTTCTATAGTTTTCAGATGGAGCAGACCCTTTGAACCATCTGGGACATTCTATGCCAGACACCCTATTTCAAACCCTATCCCATCAGAAGTGCAGTTGTGGGATTGGGAAACAGAGGATCTTGAATAGTCAGGTTACAGTTCTGGGAAACCCTGTGCACAAGAACTTCCAGCACATGAAAGTGCCTGTATTTAAGGGCATAGTCCTAACTTTTACTCATACTTTCCCATAGGTTTACAGAGCATGCTAACAGCAGTTAAAATTTTGCTATTGCTCTACCTCTTCTCAAAGTACAGGGGGGAAGAAAAAAAATCCCAGCAATTAGGAGTATCAGATCAGAGAAATTACTGAAATAAGTTGCAATCTGGTTCTATAGGGTTTCTAGCTTGCTAAGATGCTCAGTTGTAAAGCAGTAAGCCTGGTGTGAGTGCTTAGGTAGAGAATGTGGGTCTCCAACCTGCCTTGCCTCCAGAGGAGGCTGGATGATGGGCCGTAGCGCTTGACTATTCTACACCTTGTCCCTCTGTGGGAAAGGAAAGGGTGTCTGCTGATTTATCCCATTTGGGTGCACTCTTAGTCTTCCCTGCCTTTGGAGGTTATGCTATGGGCTTAACAGGGAGCTCCTAGCAGGATATCTCGGACTGAACTGAGTCATGGTCATGGAGTGAGCAGCGTGTACTGAGTAAAGCCATTAGCAGCATTCCGTCAGATTAATTAATTTTAATTGCTCAAGACCCATTTTAGTTCTCATCTTCATAGATCTCTGAGAAGCCATAACAAAGGTAACAGTTGATAGCAGGACTTAATAGATTTTATATATATATACACACACACACACACACACATATATACATATATATCTTCCTCTTGTTCCCATTGTCTTAAGGGCGGAGACGCCTTTGGAAGTGGCATTGTATCAAGCAGTGTCATGCAGCACATATTCTAGCTCATCTCTACTTTATCCTACCAGCATCTATAATCCATCCATTTGAACCCTTCTAGATCCCTGAACTGTTGTTTTCCAACTCTGAATTTTTATATTTGTACCACAGGTTTGTAATTGCATTATTTCTTGCAGCAATCGATATCCTTTCAGTCAGGATTTTAATAGTTTCTTGATTAATTAATTAATGTACCTAATTTTATAGCTTCCTGATTCAAGTAATCAAGTAATGTTTTTACAGTGTTTCTAAACAAAGTGCAGTATAAGTACAAGCACTATATTATTGTTTTTGTTCTGCCTTGATTGGCCAAGTCCTACTGAGTTCATCCAGGCTAAGAATTTTACTACTAGTATTTGCTACTTACTAATATCTGTCAAATGTTTTTTCGGTTTGTACAAATGAGCATATATATATATATAGCGCTATACGTAAAGACAGGGCAAAAAAATAGCAATTTTTTTTGTGTTGCACAAGTAATCTGCACAAGACCAAGCAACATCAAAAGAGAAACTGTTGAAATGATCAACTCTCCATCAAAACTCTGCTGTGTTATAGGCACCTGTGGGCAGCGTACCCATCTACAATACTGTATGTCTTTTACGTAGACTATATTCATATGGACAAGGATGCATCCTTACAGAATATTGAGCCCTTGCAAGATGGTTTCTGGGATATAGCATTAATACATTTAAATAAATAGCTCACGTGGTTGATTTTTGTATTGTGTGGAAGTTAGTTTTTCTTTGTTCAAGATGGATGTTTCCACCTGGAAAGTGGTGTCATTTGGTGGCACCTACCAACTAATATGTGAGCAACAGTACAGTTTTATTGACATAGCTTGTACCTGTCTCATCTTCCCCCACACAGTGCAATTCTGTCAATATCACAAAGCTTGTGTTAGCAGCTTCTGTGAATGCAGCTGCATTCATCACGAAATCCTGTGCAAGTCACAGGGAGGGAAAGTAGCAGGTGATGCCCACCTTACTCCAAAGGCAAGGAAGGGAGCTTCAGTCCAGGAAGATTTTAGTGGTCAATCACTAGAAACTACAACAGAGAATGAAGTTCATAGATGCATGAATGAATTAAAAGGGGAGATCACAGCTATGTACAAATTGGGTACCCCCACTAACCCTCTATTTCCTTCTCTGCTTGTGAAGTGTATTCAGTGCCCCTGAGTTGTGAAGGGCCTGCTGATTTGTTGCTAAGATGCCTCTGTAAGCGGAGGTGTATGGAAAAAGTACAGGTGGGATCCACCTGGCTAGGGAAGTGCCCTGCAGCAGAAGAACCTAGAGGTTCCACTAGGCACCGGTGAGAACATCAGTCAGCCTCATGCCTTTGTATAATCATAGAATCATAGAATGCCGAAGGTTGGAAGGGACCTCAGAGGTCATCGACTCCAACCGCCCTGCTCACGCAGGGTCGCCTAGAGCACGTGCCACAGGGCTGCATCCAAGTGGGTTTTAAAGATCTCCAATGAAATGAAACGAAGCCCAGCACATGCTGGACTGCATTGGTGGAATAGTATCCAGCAAGACAAGGGGAGAGATTATTCCCCTCTATTTTGTGATTGCAAGACCATACCCAGAATAGTGTCTCTTCTGAGCTCTTCAGTATAGAAGATGTTGAAGATCTGAAGCTACTCCAGCAGATGGTTATCAAGATGGCTGGAGGACTGGAGTGCGTGAGGTCTAAGGGGAGACTGAAGGAAATGTTATGTTATGTTCTAGGAGATGGGGATGCTGAGGATGGTCTAATTGTGGTGCTCAGCTGCTTAATAGATGCAGAGAAGACAAAGCCAATTTCCAGTTAGAGGAGCACAGCAAAAAAAATTAGGAGAAAATTACTATTCTATATGTATGTATGTATAGTTTATAAATTCTTCACAGTGATTAGTTACAGAGAGGCTGCCTTCTTCTTTGCAGAGCATCAAAATCTGCCATGGACAGTCTAACGGAGATCTAACATTGAAGCTGGGCCGCCTTTGAGCAGAGGTTTGGGCCAGATGACCTTCAGAGGTCCTTTCCAACGTGAATCATTCTGTGATTCTAAGTATGGTTTGTAAGACAGCCATGCTAGCCTAGCAGTTAACTAACTCAGAGTAAAACTAGCTCCTTACTTTAGTAAGTAAGTGGACAAAAAGCCAAATCAGGTGCATGAGTTTTGGGCTTTAGACTTCTCTGGAACGGAATCAGAAGTGTCTCCTGAAGACTAAGCTCCTCTTCCTTAACTGACCACTTGTCAGATAATAGACATATAGATGGCTCCTTGAGTATGAGCTGACCTCATAGATGTAGCCAATGATGAGTTTCAGTGGTATTAATTACAGATAGGAGGCAAGGGTCCCCCTGTGAACTTAATTGCATGTGGTAACTAGTGTGGAGAACTGAGCAATGTAAATGGGGAGCCACAATCAGAAATCCAAGTCCCTGCTCACTAAAACACACTACAGAGCAGGAAGGATGCTATGGAAGCTGGGCTTGTAGTCAGACCTTGTTTAATGTCTTCTTGATTGTTTTTATGTAGCTTTATTCTGTCAGAGGGAGTATCAGGCTACAAAAATCTTTCTTCAGTTTTGCTGACTGAGCTGTTGAAAACAGAAGTCCTGAAGGAGTTCCAGTATTTAGTGCTCAGTTTCTGGTAGCAGGAGAAATGCATTTGCATGCTATTTTTGTGAGCCTGTTTCCAAATGTGTCATTTCTTATTTTATGTTTAGTATATTTAGAATAGAACAAACTTGGTCCTCTGTCAGCTGTGCCTGGTAGTACATACTGTGTCTTGGGAGGTTTAAACTAGGCCTAGGTAGAACCTCCCTAGGAGGCCTGTGCCTCACTGGGGCAGGTTACCCACAGGGGTGGTGGAATTTCTATCCTTAAATGTTTCCAAGACTTAGCGAGACAGAGCTGCAGTTGACGTGTGCTAATGCTGGCAACAGTCCTACTTCATAACTGGGCTAGATGTCCTCCAGCTAGAATTGAATGAACTAGATGACTACTGAATTGAGCAAAGAGCAATGAACTAGATGTTTGTTTCCACTAATTGGGTGAGCTTGTACCTCAGGATGACAATCCCTGTTCTCACAGCAACAGCAGATCTATTTGTGGCATAGATAGTTTTCCTCTCCCAAACACAAACTGCAAGAATCTCTTGAGCTGAAAGAGGTAACTTTATCCTGCGCCTGGCCTGGGTTTGATAAGAAAGGTGTGATGTGAAGGGCTTTAAATAACTTCTGCTTTCTGCTGTGAGTTGATGACTTAGTGCATTTCCACATTGGGTTGTCTCCACTTCCTCAGCTCTGCATGTTTTTACAATCATTTTGATTGGAAAAGATTTCAAGATCACGGAGTTCAACTGTACATATTATGTGTAGGGAGTCAGCAGCAAACTTGAGCGCTGCTGGGACGTTTTTCCCCTCCAGCTTATAATGTTTGTGTGAAGATCGGACTTTAGTGGGGAGAGGTGACTTGTTGCCTACTGGCAGGGAAGGAGAAAATTATGAAACAGCCATGGTTATTACTATCCTTATTTCTGAATGAGAACAATTTCGTGTATTCTGGCTAGTAGGCTTAGGAAGAGACTTAGGCTCAGCTAGTAAAGCTTTCTCATATGAACAACCATGACCCAGCTGTGAAACAGCACAGTCAAGAGCAGTTTTATTTGTGACTGTACTGCTTATTGGAATAATACTCAGATAAGGGCTGTGGAGATGAGAGAGGTATGTCGTTAATGATTGAACTAGACAGTGTAGTGAGCATTAAACTTTCAAGAGGTTTGAAGTGAAATTTCTTTTCTTTCCCCCCCTTCTTGAGCATCATTGATGAGACATGAGGAAAATCACTTACAGAAAGCTGATAGAGGAAACACAGAAGGTTGGACTCAAATAATTAGACTTGCTGGCTGCCAAACTGTCAGACCCCAGTGTTATGCTGGTGCACGGTGACCATGAAGAAGTCAAGTGGTGACTTGAACAAGGCTCTTTTTCACATAATACAGTCATGAGATCATGAGATCTGTGATTCAGGTTGTTTGGGGGGATTAGTGATGTAACTGTATTCGTGTGCAGCATAGCAGAGTTTCAAAGAAGTAAGTTTGTTTTGAAATACCTGCTCGTGCTCGCTAACCAGTAACCCTTCTTCAGAAGACCTGTAATCTGTTCAATCACTACTTGTACATCTATATTCCACTCCCATCCCTCTTGCACCACATTTTAAGAGAAAATAATTTCACATTGAATAGAAACCATACTATTGTGGTATATGACATGTATATTCTCTCTATATACAATATAGAGAGAGAGACATATAGATATCTATAGATACCTATCTTATCTATAACAATATATACAACAATATAATGTTATATAATATTCTATAATAATAAAGGTATTGGTCATAGATCAAGATATTTTCCATTTGTCCCGCAGCTTTCCCACATTGATAAAAACAGATGGCTTTGTGTCCACTTGTACATATTCCTGGCTATACCCTGAACAGGTCCTTGAAAAAAGGTCCCAGGATACACACATCCCAGCTGGTTTTGTGGCCTGTTCCAGGATGTGCTTCTGGGAGAACTCTGCTTTTGGGCCTGCCTGCCTTCACTGGCATCTTCTCAGCCTTGTTCAGGAGCTTGTCATGAGTGATGGTAAGGTCTGTGCTTGGCATGCGGTGGCCAGTGTTTTACTGTCTGCAGAAGAGGTGGAATCACCTGATCCTTGTGCTATTTCTCTCCGAGATTTTTTTATTTCAATATACTCCTTGCACTGCCCTCTCTGTTCTCAGAATACCCTCTGTCTTTATTATGGTTATGTCCAAGGGAAATCTTGATTATAGTTATATACAGGAAAGCCAAATATATTATGGTGAAGGACCACATGGCTCTCAAAACATCCTACCTAAACCTCCCTTTACAGGGGCACTTTGAATTTATTGTGAAATAATATGATTTTTTGTGGTTCTTTTGTTAACTTAATTTGACTTTTAAATGAATCTATTTTTCCTGTCATATTGTCACAAGAGGGCAGAATCAGGGTTTGTACATGCAGTAGCATTTAGCACAGCTGAAGAAATTGCTATGTATCAGCCGAGCTGTGGTAACAGAACTAGGCACAGTCCTAGCCTGCAGCAGACATGGGGTAATTCCACTTAACTCGGTCTTCTCCTAGGTTAAGTCAAATGACCTTGCATTTATCACATGCCAGGAGCATGCACATGCTCAATTACCAAGCTGAAATTATGTGCCCTGACTTCTTAAGGCTCAGTAACTTGATCCTCTGTCTGAGCCCTCAAGGCTGTTTGTGTACCTTGAATAGGTATCTACCCTAGGTATTTTTACAAAACCAGACTGAATGGAGAGTCTGAGCAGTGTGCAGTGCTCTCCGGAGTGCTCTGAAGAATCTGCAACTAGCTGACTTGCTCGAAAGCTGTCCTCAGAAACGTGAGAGCCCCCAGCATGGGCTACCTCCCTGGGCTACCTCTTTGACTTCTTCTATCGGAACAGTCTCAATTCAAGGGTGACTAGAAGGGTTGATTTGATTCTCTCTGTCTGCTGTGATCGCTTATATTTATATGACTCACATCTGGATCCTGATTTGCTTAGATGGTTAAAGCATCCCAGCATTCTAATTAATGGGGAAATTTTGTCTGTTGCTTTCTAAAAGGCTGAAAGATCTGATACCCAAACGATGTTTTTAAAGGTTTCATTCCTTGTTATTCAAATTATTGTAATTTACTTTGCTATTAATAACAAATTTTAAAATATACTTTATTTACAGAGTAACTGGCCACAGCTTTGAAATTAGTAGTGCATTTGGAGTGAAAGAATTGCTTACTGAACAATTGAGATTGTTCAGGAAGATAGGGAGATGGGAGATAGTTGAGGAAAAGCAGATGATATCCAAAATGTTTCTCACATTAGACGAGACATTAATAAAAACAAAACAAACAAAAAACATTGGTAGAAGCAAAAATTGACTGTCTCCTGCTTGCCACGTGCCTGCTGTTAGAGACTGGACGAGTGTGGGAATGCAGTCTGCTCAGGATGTAACCTGTGTGCCTGGGAGATGGCAAAGCCTTTACCAGCAGATGGCACAGTTATAGGAGGTGCCACGTGTGACACTTTCCTGCTGATGTTCTAGCTAGGCATGACAAGAAAAGCAAATCAAAAAAAGACTAAAATCATAAACAGACTTCATGCCTGAGCTACCCAGGTTCCCGAATGAACTGCATTATAACTGATCAAATACATTTTCCCCAAATTAACACCGCCTCGACAGTTTGCTAAACAGGACCTGTAAGAGACACTCTAATATTGCCAGCTGTTTATGGCCTTTAATGCTTCTGTAGTGCAGCTGGCCACTCCAACTGTGGTCATGCCTAGTCAAGAAGCAGCTGATGGAGACTACAGATCCCACCATGCAGTGGGGAGATCGTTCTGTTAGAGCTGGCTTGCCAGCTAGGATTTGTAGGCCCTGGCAGGAGTGCTGCTGCACAGAAGAGGAGCAGGTCTGGGGTCTTGCTCCATTAACGTGAATTAAGAGCTTGTCTTGAGCTCCCAGCAAGATCCTCTTCTTCAGGCAAAGTCTGGATGACCTCAGGCAGGATCAGTGGAGCTGTTGCTCCTGTTTTTGCTTTCTCCCTGCTGAGTATTTGAAATGGCTATGGTTTATCTGCTCTCTTTTGTGGGGGCAGAAGAACCTGTGCTCTCTGTGAGGGGGTGTGTGTACGCGCACATGTGTGTCTGGCTGCCTGTCATTACAGCACTAATGGAAATACTGCACGGATCACAACTCTCAATTAGCTCCTCGGGAGATTGCTGTGACAGCCAGTTACTGAACAGCAAAGCCTGAAGGAATGAATTAATTTGTAGTACACGGCAGTTAGAGTCACAGTGTTAGCAATGGAATGAGACAGCAATAGACCCTGATTAGGCTCAGGCTGTGTTACCTGGTGGATGGATGTCTTTTTTTTTTTTTTTTTCCCTCTTTTTTTTTTTTTTTTTTTCCCTTCCACTAAAACACCTTAAGGCTAGGAAGAATCTTTGGCCATGAATGGGATGGATTTATAGCTCTTAGTGTGGTTCTTGGAGTCACTGTGTGCCTGAGGCTATTTGACACTTGGCAGTGGACTTTCATTCAACATGGACAAGGGCACACTGCTCTCCTGGCTTAGAACCAGGCCAAAGCCTCTTAGTGAGTGGTGTTCAGGCAGAGTAACACTGTCTTTCTCCCCATCTTCAAATAACATCTCCCTTATTATTTCAGAGAAGTGTGTATCACAGAGGGTATCCCAAGACTTCTGCAACAGGAGATACTGGTATCTTGTCTTTGCTGTGCTCTAAGCAGGTAGATACAGGCATCGAGGTGCAAAACCTGTTCAGTAGAGCATGAGCATGCAGGGATTCTGTAAAGTGTTCCTGGAAAAAACTGGGAATCACCACAAACAGCCTGAAGTTTCCCGAGCAGCTGCCTGAAACCAGCCACAAGTTTCTTATGCCTTGAAATACCAAAAGCCCAGCAACACAAATTTCTCTTTCAACCCTCCTAGTTTTTCAGGTCTGACATCAAAAGATTTTTAATCTCTTATTCTGATGGCCACAAATCTGAATCTAAAGAGATAAGTGTTGTCTTTGCTCTGTTGTGTAATGACTTGAAAAAAAAAAAAAGTTTGTATTTTTTTTTTTTTAATACAGATGGCTTCCGAATGTCCAGATTTCATTTGTAAGAGTGGGACGCCAGACTCTCTCCAGGTAGGGAAGAATCAGTTGCCTAGTAAGAAGTATTGTGAAGCTGATTAGATTTTTGCATATGGCTTGCTTGAAATTGGGCAGTCTGACTTCCAGAAGTATGGTATGTGGAGTTGGGAAGGACTAAGGGGGAAGTAGAAGAATGATCTCATAGCAATCCTTGTGGAAGATGAGAAGGAGGGAAGAATATTTTCCTACGGACTTCTCCTGTAGTCCATATGATGCTTGAGAACAGGACTCTGATGCTTGCGTAGCTCTGCAAGAAACGTGAAAAGCACAACACACAAATACACAGAAAACAGACTGTATCTTAAGTGCTTGTAGTGTGAACCCTAAAGAACCGTTGCAAGCTGCTTCCACAGAGCCTTTTTCTGCCATTCTATTCTTCACACACAGGCACAGTCTTCAGAAGAATCTTCCTAGTGTTATTCAGTCTGTCGTCCCTGTGTTGTCGACGAGCAGATGGGGCAGTTAACACTACATGTGTTAATAGAAAGCAGGAAAGCAATCCTGAGTTCCTAGTGGTGGTGTCTTCAAACTTGAAATCAGCCAAGTGGTGTGCAGGAAGGGGTACAAGGGTTTGCAACTCTGACAGTGCTCCTCCTGTGGGCAGCATTGCCTTGGTGTGCTCTTACTCTCCTTCACTTCAGAGTGCAAAGAACAGCTGCTGTCCAGGCACGTGGTCTATCTTTTCCTTTTTGTGCTGCATGACTCTCCCTTGGTCCTTGCCTGGTCCTGGAAGTTGCTGTCCTGGTGACCCTTGTTGCTCCTCCTGGCCAGTAAGAGATGCTTCCTGCTTCCTCCCTGCATTCTTTGTGCAGAGCTGAGAACTACTGTCTTACATTATTGTTTCTTTCAGGTATGTGTCACCCAGAAAGTATGTCATTTGTTGATGCAGAGTTTTCACACAATAATACTATTTCTAGTGCAAGACCTGATGTGCTCTTAATGATACAACTTCACAATGTGTTTTAGTTGTGCGTACTTAATATTTTACAGACACTAGACACTAGAAATCTTAGGAAAACAAGTGCTTGGGCTGCAATATTATTTGAATATTCATATCCCAGTGCTGTAGTTCTTTCTAGGCAAAGCCATGGGTTGCTTTTCAGGAACATGGGATCTGGCAATAGTATAGAATGATCCCATACCTTTACAACCATCATCTTTTTGATAAGAAAAATCCTCTATGAATTTTGATAGTCACAGTCTGGATTTTTCCACTCTTATTTTTGACAGTGCTGGATTCTTTTTGCCCAGGTATAAAATACTAATATTTTGGCTTGGTGCCTGCATTGACTTTGTTCTTCTAGGTATAAAGGGTGACACCAGGACCAAGGCAGTAGAAGACCAGGTTTCTGTCTTGTCCTTAAGCAATGGTACTCTTCTTGGACATACCCAAATGGTTTTGTTGCTGAGAGAGGGATTAAAGTACAGATGAAGAATCAGGGGGAGAAATGGAACAAATGAGAGAGGCAAAAAAGATAGGAGTAAAGAAAGAGAGCAAAATTGATAAATAAATAAAAACGAAGTGACTGAAGCAAGAGAAGAGAGAGGGAGATTCTCTCCTGATTAGAATTCATGAACTCCGTTCCTACATTAAGTCTATATATGACACCTGGCCTTTAATGTGAAGCTGCCTATGAGCATTAAAAATTAAAAGCAGAAGGTAGGATCCATCCATCTCGGGCAGTGCTGCTCCCCTCCTATCTGAGCTCTGCACAAAGCTATTACACATTGATAAATTATTTTGGGTAATAGCTGAGATATTACATTGTTTCTGAGTGAAGGTAAAATCTCTCCATGACATGGGCATTTATCAGGAGCGCATTTCATCCTATTTATTATGGCCGAGACGAGATCACAGGCTGCGGGCAGAGCTGGCACGTCTTGCTGATCACCTCCCCCATCGCCTCCCTTCCCTCTGTCACTTAGATGATGGGATATTGATGGAGCTCATGACAAGTTAATTATTAACTAAAGATATGCTGTTCACCTTTGTCAGGGGAGGGGGCATGGAAGGGAGCAATGATAGTTCTCAAAAAATAAATAAATATATCCATTGTATATTACAATTCTTTTTTTCCACCTTCTTCTCCATCCTCCCTTTGGTCCTTTGCAGCTCCCAGATAAATCAGATAAGCTATTTGAATTCCAATATGGTCTACAAGGCCAACAAAAATGGATGAACTTCTGAAAATTTAGATCTTGTAGGAAAGTTTCAATGGAAGTTCTTCATTATCTTGGTAATTGAGTTAATTGGGAAGAAATTCTTGCTGTCCGCAGCATAATAGTGACTTCTGTAGCTCTTGAGAGGACCAGAAAGCAGAGCCATAGAATTTTGATTCAGTTCTGTAAATGAACATGTGGGTCATCTGAGATCCAAAAAATAAAACCACTGAGTCTCCTCTGGGACAAAAATAAGAGTATTTTCCTAATTGTGCTCTTTTAAAGGATGCAAGATTCTTGTTGGGTGCTTCTGCAATAAACTGGTCTCCCCAGAGAGAACTTCATCCTTTCCTTCCATCCATCCTCTTCATCCTTTCATCTTGAAGTTTTCCCAAACATGTGAAAGGTGCTGGACAGATACCTCTAATTCTTGGGTGTAAAACATAACCCCCCATGTGACAGCACTCAACAGAGAACTCTTCCTTAAAATACACTAGATCTGTTCCCTGGTACCTATGCTTGATGTTCTAGAATAATTGTTTTATTTCACTGATTTTAATCTTTCCCTGGTAATACCAGTTCAAGTTCTAGGTTAATTTTGAGACATTATGTCTTTTTTTTTAAAAAAAAAAAAAAAAAAAAAAAAAAAAAAAAAAAAATTATTTCACAGTTTTGAGGGATTTTTCTTGAAAATCTAGGCTTCTAATTAATCCCTTAAACTGAACTAAATTACTAAATTTAAGTACATTTAAGAATATGTAAATATATGTGTGTGTGTGTGTGTGTATGCATTCGAAATCTCAGATACGACATACTCCAAGAGGAATAGTTATATATGCTCTTGCATTGAAGCTATAAGAAGGCAAAACTTCTAGACACTTCATTCACTTCATATATTTTGACTTTCTGAAATCTTAGAAAATCTAGTTGCTTGCTATCAGAGGTATGAGAAGGAGAGATGGGATGGGGCTCCTAAGTACAGATAAAGTGAGCACTGTCTGGAATGTGGTGGGTGGATTAGACTCCGAGTAAGAAACTGCCCATCACTGCAGTAAGGCTAATCTCTTTGTCCTTGTCTGGTCATAGTGATCGGCTTGACCTCTACTTAATATAATAAAATATATAATAAAAATGTATTAACAATGGTGAACCACCCTCATCCCCTTTCCAATCCCCCTGGGATCCTTCAAGGTTAGAGGATGTGCAGTATACTCGCCTCAAAGGAAGTGCATGGTTATTATCTTCACCCTTTTATTATCCACCTTGTCCTTGCCTGTTGCATCTTGAACTGCCCTCTTTTGCAACTGCTTTTCACTCTGGGCCCAGGTCTGCAATACCTCTCTGTACAGTGTGGCTGTGTTAACACTACTGGCAAAATACTAGTGTTGCTAACACCTGGTGGCCCCAGTTATCTTCCAAAATATCTTTCAGGTGACTTTTGTTTTTGTACATCAGGCTATGAATGTGTAAGTTTGGGTTCTGAGGGCTGGCCTCTTGGAATGGCTATGACTGCAGGCAACTTGTCCACCTGCTTATTTCTATAAACATATGTCAAGCTGTATTCAGTTATTCAAAGAATGCCTCCTCACACTGATGTAGAGTCCAAGAGTTTAATGCAGTTGAGTGTTCATGTAGCACATGCGGTTCTGTAGCTCTTCTGCTTTGCAGTAGTGTGATTAACAGGGGAATGGGATTCTTCTCCATGAACCTCCACGTGGATTGTGTTTACAGAAGAGATATTGAAAGCCGAGTTGTTGAAAAGACTGTACTGAGAGACAGTACCATAAATACATTGGGTTGAGTTGCATTTTCTCATTTTGAAAAGTATCTATCCATAATACATGTCTTTTCCTGACATAAAGATGATAATGTGTGGTTACACTACCTGTGGGCTACAGAAACTGAGTTTTGTTTATGCTGACTTTATTAGAATTAGATCACTTCTACATCTAGCTCAATGTGATTTTATAGAACTGTACCTTGGATGAGCTGCTTGAACTGGCAGAGCAGTAAGTATTGCAGGGCAGAGTTGCCACATGTGGGTAGAAGAATGTTGGACAGATAAAGATTTCCAACATGGATAGAGGAAGGTGTATGGGCACAAGAGCAGGAGGCAGTGGGGGAAAGTGCCTCTAGGCACAAATAGACTCATAACTCTTATGAGGTCAAAATCTCCTGCAGGTTAAAAACGTGTTCTAAATCCAGTTTTAAATGGTTCCTGATAAAGACTGTCTGCTTCTGGCTTGGAATATTCCAGGTTGCATGACGGGTGGCTGAGAAAGAGATTCTTGACACAATATCCAGTAGCATCTGTCCAGACAGACATCAACAGTCATCAGAATGTGGCTTCTTCACAGGACTGGATCTGAATGTGCAGCTTAGCTGATGTCTCCTTTCACATGTGATAATATGTCCATGGAGTGCAAGGGGTCAGTGCAGTGGGTCAGATCAGGGGTCCTTTCCTGACCTTGTATCTTGTCATTTGCAGTGAGTGACACAAAATGAGTTGCAAGGGTGCAAGGGCAGGGGGCAGTTACAAAACAGCTGGGCTGTGGCATTACGTTTGCTGAGCCACTGTAGGCAAGAGCTGCCTTCTGGTGCAGGGGCTTGGCTGTAATCCGCGCCCATGCTCACACTCACACATTTTTTAAGGTTCCCAATTTTGGGTCTAGATACTGATGTCCTTACATGAACTATGATCATTTTCAGTTGTGCCAGCCTTCTGGTACTGATGGTGGCTGAGGTGAAAGGCTGCAGCAGCTATAATTATTTGTGCTGTGGAGAAATTCCTTTTTCACCTTTTAATTTCAGGGAATACCCTCCTTTGTTCTTTGTATATCAATTCTAGACTGATAGCAACAGCAAACTGACTCGCCCATTCTTGTACCTGATTGCCTGGTATACTCAACGATTTGCCCTTCGTATAGGGGTAAGTAACAAACCTAGTAGCTGTCTCCTGTGCTACCCTTTATGCTTTTTCTCATGTCTGTCTTGAGCTAATTTGCAGAGTCACTTCCTACTTTAAATCTCTTCTTGCGATCATTGTGTTGTGATACTTTTAGGAAAGTACCTGGTTCTGATGCCAGTAGGAGACTTGATATTTATTAGTATTTATTGACATCTTACAATTTATTCTTTAGAAGTGTGTTTTGAAATGACTTTGTCTTTAAATCATCTAGCCTTACTTGCATTGAGTCCATGCTCCTGCTTTCTCCACTTGTTTCAGTTTTACCTGTGGTATCTTGCCTGAGTCTTCATATGGATTTGGGCAGAACAGTGAGACCTTCTGCATGAGGTGGATGGGCAGCTTTAGGTGGTACCGCAAAGTAAATCATTCCTAGTAATAACCCAATGCCTGCTAGGCCAGACATGTTGCTACTTTCCAAACATAAAAACCAAAAACACAAATACTGGAAACTGTGGTGTACATCTGTGGCTGTTCATATCCACACAAGCACCTGCTGTACATGCCTCATCTTATCCCCATAGTATAAATGGAGGTTCATGTTTGGTATGTCCCAGGCCAGCCTTGAGAAGGGGTTTAAGCAGCTTGGAGAGATGCATGGCAACTTAAAGAGTTAATCCCACAGTAATTGGATGGGGTGGAAGCGGGGCAGCGTAATGGAGGGGTGAAGAGTTTCCATAAACCCATTGCTTCAGCTCAGAGAACCTGCTAAGGGGCAGTGGTCAGAGAGAAACAGAGGGAGAGAGAGAGATATCAAGTGTAGTAATCAGAATGAAAAATGGAGCTCCGGTTACTTTAAACAAGAGCTAATTTATCACGAGAACGAGTGGATAAGTAGCTGAGTTTCAGGCGTTCAGTAAGTTCCCCGTTCTGCTCCAAAAATTATTCCACCCCTGTCTCCATGCTCCCATAAATCATCCCCTTCCTCACTTCTGCTCCGATTACCAATTACTCCTGCCTACGACACGCTTTCCCCTGCCCGACACAATCTGATGGGGCCCTGCCTTTTAATTTTACAAATGCTTTTGCCTTCTTCCTTCTCTGCTCCCCCTATCCCTGCTCCTCCCCTCCCTATTTTTTTTTGTGTGTCTTTTCTTCCTTTTTTTTTCTCCTCGTCTTTAAATTAAAAAAAAAAAAAAAAAAAGAGTAGTGTTTCATGCACCTCCCCTCATGAGGTTGCCTGGGTTGATGGAGTGGAATAGAAATTAATTACTCCCCAACTGGAACTCTCTTTGGATTTGTGGGTCCTCTCCTTAAGCACAAGACAGATTCTAGGTCCAGAGCAGCAGCATCAAAGGTGAAAGACAATTTCTTGAATGGACAGGTTGCTTTCTGTTGAATTTTTCAAAAAAAAAAAAAAAAAAAAAGGTGTTTTTTTCTTTATTGTGCATTGTATTTTTTTTCTTTGCATTTTTTGGTGAGCT
>NW_020455787.1:111274-122306 GCF_003342845.1 Nothoprocta perdicaria | reverse complement strand
TGCATCAGGAGGAGTGTTGCCAGCAGGTCAAGGGAGGGGATTCTGCCCCTCTACTCAGCTCTGGTGAGGCCGCACCTGGAGTACTGTGTGCAGTTCTGGGCTCCCCAGTATGACAGGGACATGGAGCTTCTCGAGAGGGTCCAGAGAAGGGCAACCAGGATGATTAAGGGAATGGAACATCTCTCATACGAAGAGAGGCTGAGTGAGCTGGGCCTGTTTTCTCTGGAGAAGAGAAGACTCAGAGGGGATATGATTAATATGTATAAGTTCAGGAAGGGAGAATGCATGGAGGAAGGGGACAAGCTGTTTTCACTGGTGGCCAGCGACAGGACGAAGGGTAATGGCTACAAGCTGGAGCACAGGAAGTTCCATGTCCAGGTGAGGAGGAACTTCTTTACTGTTAGGGTGACAGAGCAGTGGAACAGGCTGCCCAGGGGGGTTGTGGAGTCTCCTTCTCTGGAGGTCTTCAAAACCCRCCTGGATGCCGCCCTGTGTCACATGCTGTAGGTGTGCCTGCTTGAGCAGGAAGGTTGGATTAGATGATCTCTAGAGGTCCCTTCCAACCTTAAATATTCTGTGATTTTGTGATTCTGTGTTTCTGTGACTATAGCTGCACTAGTCTTGACAGATGTACAAAATTAGGCTCAGATAATGAAGAAGCAATAATCCATCAGAATTACATCTGCATTTGCCTTTCTTTTACGTAAGATATCTAAATCCCTCATCTGCATTGTTTTTCTTTGTAATAGAAATAGACTTCCTGCTACCGGGTCCTTAGATCATGGCTACTTAGAGAGAAGGAGCTACGGGTTTCAAAGTATGCTGATTTATACTTAGCAGCCGGATGTCTTGCAGATGCAAAGTTTTTTTTCAGCACAATCAAAATGACAGATGACAAGGTGAAAATTGGACAAATCATGCATCTTTCTCTAGTGTGTTTTTCTCAATAAGGCAGATTTCTGAAATCTCTGACAACATGAGAAGGATGTAGGCAATATTATAAATAAAACTGCACAGTATTTAACAAATTTTCTACAAAAGGAACTGAAGAGAAAGGGTAACTATTAAACATAATGTGCGATTTAGGCCATATTCTGAATATATATGGATCCAGCCATACAAAGGCCAAAAGATGTTTTCCAGTGGCTCTAGAAGGTCAGAATTTCATGCTTTTGTATTGGACATTCTCTAAATTATACAAGTTATTCCAAGTTCTGTACTTAAGTCAATAAGCTCCTAATTGATTTCATAATGAGTTTCTTTTTACTTTCAGATTTGAAAATGAGTTTGTTAGCTAAAAAGTTAAATTAAACAAAATGAAATCCAAAGTAATTATATTTGTAAAAATGGTCTTGAAGCATATTTACAGAATATAGGCATTGCATACTCACCTACATAGTTACTTACAGAGTTTGAAACTAATTCTGAATATTAGTGATATTCACTCAGTTACTCCCATTATAATATTAAACTTCCAATAATATATTACCAGAAGTTAGCAAAATTAAAAGAGAACTTCACATTATCTCTTTCTAGATTTCAACTGGAAGTGTAGGACAGATAATGCATTAATTCTTTAAATACATTAGAATAGCTTTGAGTTCTTGATCTATACCGCTTAACTATTAGCACACTCTTTTGTACAGTTCTGGTCCATTTCAATTATCACCATTTCAGGCAATGCCAAAAAGTGTACATGGCAGTACAGGTAAGGAATTAGTCATAGTAAGCAGTATGGAGATGGTAATTTGGAAGAACTGGGAGCAGGGAGAAGGAGTTTAACCATATGGACATAAACCATGACATGACAGTTATGCTCAAAGTCAGCATACTTGCCTCGACCCTTCCAAGTTTTTAGAATAGGCATAGCCATGTGCCATCTCCACATTTATCTCATGAAACAGCTTCTCCTTTTCCCACCCTGCTCACACCCAAAAGATTGTGAAAGGAAGGTAATGGAATAACTATTCTTTTACACTGAGAACCCTAAGCTGTTGTTGGTCGAAGTACTTAATCGTACTCGAGTCAATGACTGTGCAACCCCAGCAGTGCATTCATTGAGCTATACATAGCATGACATAAAAGGGAATGGTTAATACAGAATTGTTTAGTTCACCACCATTACTTTTCATTATGAATGGAGGATTCATAAATATTCCTTTGTCCATTTTGAGTTCAAATCTACAAATATGAGGAAACAAAACTGAACAAACAATTTCACAGGAAAACGTTGTTTGTTGTTGGAGGTGGTGGTGGCTTGTTGGTTTTTTTAAAGCTTATAGGCAGAGTATTGACAAGTAACACAGAATATGCCCGAGAGGTAACATTTGTGGATAACAAATTTTTATCTTTTAGGTCGACTTAGTTTACGTTGTGAAAGAAAATGAAAAACAACAAACAAACAAAGCCTGTCATTATGTTCAGATTTTCTAGATGGCAGGGAGAAGTGTAATTTCCTGTGTAGTTACTAAACTATGCCTTAACTTCATTGATAAAATACAGTTTAGATCTACAATGCGCTAAAATACCTACTGACTGATTAAAATGATAAATGTGTACAAATGTTCATCGATTAAAGTATTATAAACATGTATTATAAGCATGTACAGGTTTTTACATAAAGTGCTACAGAGAAACAAAAAAGGGGAGCTCAGGAGAGGAGAGGAGAGGAGAAAGGAAACAATGGAAAAAAAGGAAAAAAGAAAAAGTAATAAAAGGAAAGAACTCTGATAGTGTAATCATAATGATTTTTCCCTCCTGACAATAATACATATATGTAACATATTATTTTGCTATTTAATGTTTTCTTGGTAATTCCAAGAATTCCATACCAACAACTAAACTTTTGTGAAATTATTCAGTCCATTGATTGAGAAGAGAATTAGTTTCCTTTGTGTTGACCTGAAGTGATATTATATATACTTTCAAAATGGGAAATAAATAAAATAGCACAAATAAAATATTGCAGTTAGCCTAAATCACAGTATTTCAATTTCAGAGTTTTTTATCCATTTAAAATGAACACAAATGGATTTATTTAAAATCAATTAAATTTTTAAATTAAATCAATTAAACAGTAGAGAGAGACTCTCAGTGAACAAATATTGAATTTAAGACTTTTCATATGTATGTTTTTCCTAGAAATCTTCCTATTTTTGGCATTACATCTTAAGTCTCTTAGGTAATGTTACTCAATAAGCATATGTATATAGTTTCCATGTTGTTCCACATTCATACTGCATGGTATTTCTCTCTAGCAAAAACTGATGGCAGAAAAATGGTAAATAATTTTGTGTATACAGAAGAGTCATTTATTGAAGACAGAAGTCTGGATTAGGGTCCAAACTGGTGATTCTTCTTAGATGTTTGAGGGATTACTTTTATTTAACATTAGTTGTTATCACAGATGTGATATTACTTTACAGATTACTTTATTTACTTTACTTTTTTTACTTTTTTTTACTTTTTTACTTTTCTGTAAAGTAAATAATACTTTAAAAAGGATTTTTATAATAATAACAATTTTTATTATTAATCACCAGAGTAATTTGAATTTATTTCCTAGCTGTAACTATTACACACCTTTAAATATGTCCTATGCTTGAATTACAATCACAGAAAACAAACGAGTTTATTAAGCTGTAATGGAAAATATCATCAATGTTGTAGGAATCTCAGAATGTGATTCTTGCATGCCACAGGAATTTCTTTGTGAGAGAAGGAGGATTGGTCAGAGCTATGTCTCTTTGTGCCTTTACAAAATCATCCGATAGGATTTCTGAAGGATTAAAGGGATTTCTAGATGACTATGAAGTAATCCTATAAGACTCAATCATATGTAACATTGTCCTACAGGATTTGTGAAGGACTAAAGTGTTATACTACAAGACCAGTAATACATCCTTCAGGAGCTATACAGAAATTAAGTCTAACTCAGTAGATATTATGTTGAATATGAGTCAGTAGGAAATAATGAATAAATCTCCCTTGGTTACTACTGACTCAAGAGTAAGTACTCCATAGTACTTACTTACGAGTAATTCATTCTGGATTGAAGTGTAGTGTCATGTTTTTAACTGCTAAATCATTTATTTTATTTCATTTTGTTTTGGAGTTGTTACTGCTATTAAAGCAAAGCAATTTTCTAGATATTCTCTGCAGCATACTTTTCATTTTAATTAATGAACAACATAACAAAGACATTGTTTTCTATCCACTGTCCAACCATAAATTTACCACAAATTGCAAAATTACCTAGCTTATAATGAAAGATAAAATATCCGGTGCTTAGGCTTAGTTAGATAGAAATAGGCTTAGGGATACAGCAAGTGATCAAGAAGTGTTAAAGTCTAAACACACTCTGTTTTAATATTATATTAAATCCAGATTATTTCCTGGAAACCACAACGTATATATATATACACACACACACATATATATGGACATATACATATATATACACATATATACATATGTATATAATTTATATATTTATATGTTTATATATATATACACATATACCCCAATACTTATGTATACATACACATATATATTATAAACAGAAATATAGTATGCATGCATGTGTATATATATATGTGTGTGTGTGTGTGTGTATGTGTAAACAGGAGCTCTACAATATAATATTATAACTGCTATATTTAGACCAGTTAGATTAAAAAACATATAACCCTGGTGTTTGCTTGAAATAAGGACAACTAAGGGTGTTTTATTTTGTAAATAAGTCTCTATCGACATAAGGAAAACAGTGAAAATTTTGAATTAAATTTAACTATATGTTCAGACTATAGTTCAGACTACACATTTGGGTAACTGAAAAAGCTTTCTACCAGTGAGGTAGATACATAAACTCCATTACTGTCAAGAAAGATCTGGTCAGCACATGTAATAGAATTTGAAGAGTTATTCATCTTCATTTTTAATAAGATGACAAACTCTCTGGGTTCCCCAAAATTGTATTGGGTAGGGTTATTGCCTAAATTTAAGTATCTAATGTGATTTGAAATATSCCAGAGTACCTAAGTCATATTCAGGGAACAGGAAGATATGTCATAGGACTTCTGGGAGAGCATTTGTTTTCTCAGCAGAGAATTGCAGGCCAGGCAGAGTATTTTAGAGTATCTCAAATAGCTCTTCAAGTATTTATGCAGGAAACTAGATCAAAGCTTACTTTTCTGATATCTCTAGTAGGAATTTAGAAATCTTGCTCTTTTATACATTCCTATACTGTACATAGATACATAAAACATATAAAGGGCCATGCAGATTTACAGTGCCATGCAGCTGGAAATATGACACAAGCTCTATGGGAGATGGAGATTCGAGGATCTCAAATCAAACTGAATCAAAACCATAAATTGTCCAGATTTAAGTGACTATATGTTGCTGCAATAGTAAGTAGTGGTAAGTGAAGCTAAAATGGAATTTAAATTACATTTAGAGATAATGATGAAGGAGCAAACACAACAGACGTACTATTCAAAATAGAGTTTATAAATGAAACCATTTTAATAAATTCACTGATGTAGTATGCCCTTATTTTATTTTTCTTACATAACTGGTATTATGCAGTACTGAAAATGATGTATGAGCTGATAATTCAAGAGTTATTCAAGAGCTGAGATTATTTCTCAACAAAAAGTAGTAAAATATTGCATTCATGGGTCAGTTTTGGTCTTAAGAAGGAGGAAGGGAAAGAATGGTACATTATTTCTGAAGTGCCATATGTAAAAATATATTTTCTGAGTTTTACAATTAGCATAGGAAATGGAATAAAATATTCAGTTTTTTTTTTTTTTTTTAATTTACAGTTATACCTAGCTTGCTACACTCAAAGATGAAAAAAAAAAATCACAACCAAATCACAGTTCACTGAAATTAATAGAAGTGCATAGAGACCAAGTTACTTGAAGTGGTCCTATGGTCCATGGTCTGAAGATCCAAATTAAATAAATTGTCATAAAAATAGGATGAATAGAAGTAGCATTGAAGAAAAAGATCAAAGTTTTATACTTGTAGGGAGAGAAAATTCTTTCTGTAAGTGGAATAATGGAATTCTTTCTATTTATTCTAGATTAATCATATGAGAAATTTCATTTGAAAGAGAGAAAAAAAAAACAGCTTTCTGGTTAGCTTAGAAAGAGATGTTTTTGTAATGGCAAACTCTTATGTTATGGTTGCATAACATTTATTAGTGTTTATCTACATGTTAAAAAAATATATTTGATTTTGTAAATAATTGTTTGGCTTTAATTGATGTTTTACCCTTAATTTTTGCACTTCTGGCAGAATGGGATTGTCTGTAGAGATCCACTTACAAAATGAAAAAAAGAAAGGTGTTAGAACACATGAGATAAAATAATATTTCATTTCAATAGACTCACTCTAAAAAAGTAGACTAGTTAAAACTCAGTGCTTTCCTTGCTTGAATTCATGTTTATAAAGGATTTTGAAGCTAACCAATTTATTATGGGAGAAAAATTTCAAGAAATTCTGCCAGTCACTTGATAGAAGGAATTAGAGTATTATAGAAGGACTTTGAGTTTTTTTCACCTTTTACTTCCATATTGGGTACCCATTATTTGACAACAGAAGTGTAAGACTGAAATTCCATGGGAAAATATCAAAGTGCTCTCAAAGTAGTGAGGTCAAAGGAAAAAGGAGGATTACTTGCAAGCRTTTTTTAGGTTTGCTTATAATATAACTTTGATGCCTTCTCCTACTTGTTTCTGAAGTTCCTTACGTAAGTGCCATGTAGTCAGAAGTGCTAGAAGTATTTTAAATAAGATATGAGTTGGGCTGGAGTTTGAAATTGGTCTGTAGTGACAAGGTTGCTGGACTGTGAGGGTACAAGTGACCATCTTAGTTGAAATAAGGAATGTTGCTCAACACATTTTTACAGACATGCCTTTAAAGTTCTTTTTACTAAGGAATATATATTTTTTCCTGGTTATATATTTCTACCAACCTCAATTATGTAAAATACATATTTAAAATGCAATATATTGTTTAAAATAGTTTATACAAACAGTTCTAATAAATTGGTGTACATGCTTTAAATATAACTCAATACAGAACTCATAAACTACTATTTAGGATAACTCTGATCTAGATTTTTTGTCTGCTGAGCAGAAAAGAGTCAATAAAACAAAGGTAAACATTCTGTTATGAGAATTCCAGGATCTGACAAAAATATCAAACTTGCCATCATGTTTCAAAGCCTGCTGTGAACACAGTAATCAAAAAATATTTTAAATAAAATATTTGGTGCCCATACATGATAAATATTTGATGTCTGTTTTAATGAACCTACCAAGAAATTATCTACCTTGCATCTTAACTGCAAGTAAATGAACATGCTTGTCATATATGAAATGCTTGTCATAATAAAACTGCATTGATAATTTTTATTTCAGATATGCAGTTCAATGTGATAACCTTTCTTTTTGTTTTCAGATTTTGTTAAAGGGTACCATTTCTTTAAGAAGAAATGAACGCATGGACTGAGATTTAATCCATAGTCATACTGTGTGGTACTACGCAAGAAATAAAGCTATTTAAGCTTCAGGGGATGAATTAATAATTAAAACATAGCAGACCAATATGACATAAAGCCCTTTTAAGAAATAGACCTAAGTCATAGAATCATTAAGGTTGGAAGGGACCATTGCTGACCAATGTGAAAAGATTGTCTTTGACCTTTSCTTCTCATGCAGCACAATTAACTTTGGCAGGTTTTTGTATATGATGAACTATTAGCTTATTCATATACAATAAGAATGTGACATAACATTGGTGACTTAGAAAAAATATTACAGAATCACAAAATCACAGAATATTTAAGGTTGGAAGGGACCTCTAGAGATCATCTAGTCCAAACTTCCCACTCAGGCAGGCACACCTACAGCATGTGGCACGGGGTGGCATCCAGGCGGGTTTTGAAGACCTCCAGAGAAGGAGACTCCACAACCTCCCTAGGCAGCCTGTTCTGTCACCCTCACAGTAAAGAAGTTCTTCCTCACATGGAGATGGAACTTCCTGTCTTTCGGTTTATGGCCATTTCCACTTGTCCTATCGCTGGCCACCAGTGAAAACAGCTTGTCCCCTTCCTCCATRCATTCTCCCTTCATGAACTTATACATGTTAATCATATCCCCTCTGAGCCTTCTCTTCTCCAGAGAAAACAGGCCCAGCTCACTCAGCCTCTCTTCGTACGAGAGATGTTCCATTCCCTTAATCATCCTGGTTGCCCTTCTCTGGACCCTCTCGAGAAGCTCCACATCCCTCTTATACTGGGGAGCCCAGAACTGCACACAGTACTCCAGGTGCGGCCTCACCAGAGCTGAGTAGAGGGGCAGAATCCCCTCCCTTGACCTGCTGGCAACACTCCTCCTGATGCAGGCCAGGATCCCATTGGCCTTCTTGGCCACGAGGGCACACTGCTGACTCATGGTTAACTTGGTGTCAACCAGGACTCCCAGGTCCCTCTCCRTGGAGSTGCTTTCCARCAGGTCRRCCCCTAATCTGTACTGGTRCCTGGGGTTATTCCTCCCCAGGTGCAGGACCCTGCACTTGTCCTTGTTGAACCTCATGAGGTTCCTCTCTGCCCAACTCACCAGCCTGTCCAGATYCCTCTGGATGGCAGCACAGCCCTCCGGAGTGTCGGCCACTCCACCCAGCTTGGTGTCATCCGCAAACTTGCTCAGGGTGCACTCCATGCCCTCGTCCAGGTCATTGATGAATAAATTGAACAGCACCGGGMCCAGTACTGACCCCTGGGGGACACCACTGGCCACAGGCCTCCGACTGGACTCAGCCCCATTTATCACCACCCTCTGAGCTCTGCCATCTAGCCAGCCCTCGATCCACTGCACCGTGCACTCGTCTAGTCCACTCTCCCAGAGCTTCCGTATGAGGATGGTATGGGAGATGGTGTCAAAAGCCTTGCTGAAGTCAAGGTAGACAACATCCACGACTCTCCTCTCATCCAGCCAGCCTGTCATTCCATCATAGAAGGCTATGAGGTTCGTCAGACATGACTTCCCCTTGGTGAATCCATGCCTGCCTGCCTCCTACAGCCATGAGAAAGCAATGCCTCCTCCTCCTCCCTGGCACAGGGAAGCAGTGGAAGCAGCAGCAAGCAAGGTCGCTCCCCCTCCTTTCCCCCCTTCCTGCACGGAGCAAAAGTTGCTCAGTTATCTTACTCCAAGGTTAGCCTGCTGGCAGCAGCTGAGCGGTCCCAAGGCGGGGGGGGGTGGCAAAACGTTTGAGTCTACGGGTATTTTGCAAACTGTGTAACTGGTAATGGTGATTCACTGTTTTCGAATGTTTTCACATGTAATTAATATTGTTTCTCTTAGCATAAGTTACAGGACTGATTAACTGACAAGAAGGAGGCTGCTTGAAGGAAGTAGCTGATCCTTGGCGTTACACTTTTCTCAACGACCTTTATATTTCTTGAAGCATCACCATGCTSCTTACTTTATAACGCCTATAAGGTCTCCTACAACATTGCCTGGTCCTCTGATGGAAGGAAATCAGGATGCTGATGGCCTCACCGGGGTGGCCACCCTTCCAGACATATTCCAGCAGACGTGGTTGTCTCACATCTTCCTTCACCAGAGTGCTTATGCTTTGTGCCAGATGCTACTTTACATAGGTTTGCAGACAGATGTCACTAACATTCACTCTTTTCGGTACTCTTGGACCTATGGTCTGAAGGACAACAAATAACTGAATGCTGCTCTATATTACATATTTGCAGTCATACGCATGTTGCCTGATGCCACTTTCTGGCTGCCTTTGCAATGCTAGAGCAGACCTGTAAGCTAGTTCACAGATTAAACACGAAGCAAGGGAGATGAAGGTAATAAAGGTATCACCCTCATAACGAGACCAGAGACCCTCACTGGTGGCCGTGTATGCGCACACCAGGGAAAGTTGCATAATGATAAAGGTGGAGCTTTGCCCGCCCCCTGGTCGCCTCCTGACACGTAYGGGCCCTACATGACAGGATACGCCAGATATAAAACAATTGTGGATCTGAGACGGGGAGAGACTCCAACTGASACCTACATTGTCTCTGCGGGGACKCCCGCAAGCTTGGAGCCTGTCGGCCACCTCTCGTCCATGGGAAGAATGGTCTCACTATCTGGCTAGAAAATATTCTCTCTTAAGTAATTGCTCTGTAGCTGCTTCATTTTGCAGGGAGTTGCTAAGTAATCGTTATGCTTTAGTGTGTGAGAAATTAAAACGGACAATGAGCCAGGCTATCTGGCCCAGTCTACACAACTGTTATTATAATTTAGATATAGATCTATAGGTATATAGGTATATAGATACAGATATAAGATATAGATACAGATATAGATAGACATGCTACACTACAGAATCACGCTGTTATTGATTTTGCTTTTAGGACAAGAGCATGGAGGTGAAGACTTTGAGGGGAAATTAATGATTGTGAAATTGGGAATTGATAAATGGCAAAAAGGCTTGGACTTAACATRATGATTTTTGGATTTGTTCAAATAAGGGTTAATGATTCTGATCACTATTGTAACAATGCACATAGCCTTGTCACTAAGGTGGCCTTGAGGAGAGAAAGAACAAGGAGCCCATTGAAGAAGTGAGCCAAGAAGAGAGGGATGCAAGGGGGGAGCACCGAGAAATGAACTGACCAACCGACAACAAAGCAAGGACGCCTGCTCTCCTCAAACATGTTGTTTTGCAGGAGGCAGAATAAGCGAATAAGTGGGATGAAATCCCATATGTAGATTTGTTGCTTTTTCTGAGAAATGATCATGAAACAAGAAAGAAATGTAAATTGCTGGTATTTGATTTGAAGATGTTAGAAGGAAATGTGATTTTTGGTAACTGATTTGAATGATTGTGGAGGACAAAAAGAAGGTATCTCAGTTTTGTTTGGCTTGCAGTACAGAGAAAAATGTTTGAAAGACTATTTAAGTGGATGATGAGGAAGAGGATGTGCAATTGTTGGTCTACTGGGAAAAAA
>NW_020455787.1:85709-111054 GCF_003342845.1 Nothoprocta perdicaria | reverse complement strand
GGTTACAAAAGCTGTTGCTAGAACTGTTTTTCTTGCTTATAGTATTCATTTGTATTACAGGTTGTATTCCTTGTGTAATTGCATTGCTATGTAGAATGATTGAAACTAMCATKCTAGGKGTACCTACCCAGGTTAAAMCAGATAATGGGCCAAGCCATTGTTGAGTGTGCCCATGGCACCCTGAAAACTATGCTAAAAACAGAAAGGAGGAGTAGGGACTGCTACCCCTGAGGAATGTCTACAGAAAGCCTTATATGTTTTTAACTTTTTGAATTGTTCTTTAATAGATAATAATCCCCCGATAGTTCGACATTTTAATGCAAATTCTTCACTTGAAGCACAAATTAAAGCTCCGGTGCTCGTATGAGATCCCGAAACACGTAAGATCCTGGGACCATATCCCCTCATCACTTGGGGGAKCGGTTATGCTTKTGTTTCCACAGAAAAAGGCCCTCGATGGATTCCAGCAAAAAGTGTGCGGCCTTTCCGTGAATCATTACCACGATCATCGGACAACGAACTGGACCACTCCCAAGACAGACCTCCTGAGCAGCAAGCTAGTGAATCTTTCTAAGAGAACCGAAGGGTTCTTGTTGTGCAACAGGAAGGGGAAGATGTGGGCCAGGACTTGACCAACCTTGACAGGGCCTCAAGCATAGTGCCATTGTTGGAGCAAGATGTGCTGGAACTTGTCAGCCATAAGCCCTGGGAAAGACAAGATAAGCCTGGGTCGTCTTGACTAAAGGCAGTTTTAGAAGGGAGTATTGTTTCAAGGTTGTAGATAAACTTAGTCTGCTTTAAGTCTGCCGTTAGGACTTAATTTGTTGCTCATTATTTTAATAACCTGCTTGTAGCTGCTTTTGTATTTAACCAATCAAGGAGTGCCTGATTTGAAGAAGCACCCAATCCGCGTAAGACACACTACCTTCTGATTTATATAAAACGTGTGTGTAACAACAATAAAATCGACACTTTGCTTGCATCAAGCTATGTCCCGTCTCTCAGTCGCGGCATAGGACCTCTCGAAGATGATGGAGAGAGGCTGAGCAATAACCTCGGCCAGTTGCCTCAGCACTCTTGGGTGCATCCCATCTGGGCCCCTAGATTTTTGAGTGGCCAATTTGCGTAAGTGATCCCTAACCCAATCCTTCTCAACCCGTGGAAGATCTTCCTCTAGCCCATTTACATCTCTTCCAYTTGTCTCTCCACCATCTTGTCTGCCACCCCATGGATACCGCCTCCCCCCTCGAATCTAGTTTAAAGCCCTCTTGATGAGCCCAGCTAGCTCATGACCAGTATTGACCCAGTATTGACCAGTATTGACTTTTTTGATGTTGAAACTTCAGTAGTTTGTACCCATTCTGAAGTATTACTTTTTGTCTTCCTTTTTATCTTCTTTTTGAGGAAAGTCCCAAAATAGTTTAATCTTCTAGTTAGATATAGTCATTTTCATCTTATCAGTTCCATTCTTCCCTTAACTATAGGTTATACTTCCAACTAGTATGGACCCTTTGAAAATTATGTCAGATAATAATGAATAAACAAGGAAGGCTGAGAGGGGATCTGATTAATGTGTATAAGTTCAGGAAGGGAGAATGCAGGGAGCAAGGGGACAGGCTGTTTTCACTGGTGGCCAGCGATAGGAYGAGGGGTAATGGCCATAAGCTGGAGCACAGGAAGTTCCGTCTCCAGGTGAGGAAGAACTTCTTTACTGTTAGGGTGACAGAGCAGTGGAACAGGCTGCCCAGGGGGGTTGTGGAATCTCCTTTTCTGGAGGTCTTCAAAACCCGCCTGGATGCTGCCCTGTGTCACATGCTGTAGGTGTGCCTGCTTGAGCAGGAAGGTTGGACTAGATGATCTCTAGAGGTCCCTTCCAACCTTGAATATTCTGTGATTCTGTAACAAGACTTTTATCTGTTATCTGTGCTGCCACACAAAATCAGTTGCTCAGTTATACATGTGTTCTCCATTCTTCGTTGGAGCATATACAGGGTATTCTTTTGCTGATACTTTCCTTCTTYGTCACTGCGTAAGAGAACTCCATGCAGGAGATGATCAAATATATTATCAATGGCTACTTTTTTCATCTAGGTGTTCTCCCTTAGTCTTTGACTGTTCTGTCAAAGTGCATAAAACAAGCTGGTTCTTCTGCATCAAAAACTCATTTTGTGATTTGAGACTATACCACACTGTATCAGACTGCATTAGACTGTATGTTTCTTTTCACTAAATTACAGGAGAATTGGTGTGGAGGTGTTGTCTGTTTTTGTTTGTTTGTTTGTTTGTGGGGAGGATGGCTTGGTTCTATAAAGAAATTATTTCACCCAAGGTGAATGTTGATTAGGTTAATAGACTGTTTTCATGCTACAAAAACATATTGTACATATTAAGATGTAAAACTCTATATGATGATATATTCCTTTTTCTAGTCCACATTACTCTTAACTTTTTCCTCTATGAGAAATTATTCTACTTTTATTTACTWCTTAGTTTGTTGTTAACTCTGAGATGCCAGTGAGAATGCGATGTCCAGGTCTTCAGCATTATATTATCTTAAGTGTGACTGAGAGGTGAAAGATATCTGATGCAGTCATACTTCTACTTGTGCAGCTGTACACCCCTAATATTGTAGATGCAGCTTCTGTTTTAAACAACTGTTTAAAAACTCATTTAACTTCTGATTGTATCTATTTTTATGTCCTCAGTTAAATTACAGATACTGCTTTTTGCTGTTGACTGAGCAGTTACTTAAGTTTCATATCCTTACAGGTTTTTATTTTCATCACAGTCTCCTATCTAGTTTTATCGTGTGTTACATGTTTTTCATTGAATCTGTTGAAGTTTGCTGCTTTCTCTTTCATAGGCTTGTAATCYCATCTTGCTTACAAAATATGTCTCAAACAACTCAAGGGCAGCTTTTCCTTGTGATCTTAATACCTGCTATGTATTTTAAGGAAAATTTGTCTCACCCTGGAAGAGGCAAATCAGTTGGAAACACTGAAACACTGAAGATAGCTGGAAATAGTTTCTTCTGCCATAGGGACAAACTTTGGTTAATAGTTGTAGACATCCAGCTTCCAGATTTCTGGAGTTAGCCGAGCTGAATTCCACTTAGAAAGACTTGTGCAGACAAGTCTTCCACTATTTTTCCAACAGTGGAAGATATAATTATCTGCATAGCACATCCAGTTCCTGCTTTGATAAGTGAGTATCACTAGCCTCAACAAGCTATTGTTATCTTGGATAATTTAATTATAATTCAATTCTAACAGAATAACAAAACTCAAAAGACCACCATTACAAAAAATGTATATCATAGCAGACCAATCATCAGACCTTATTTTATCTTTTTTTCTCATTTTTTTTTCTGACTACATTAATAATTTTTTTTTTTTTTTTTTTTTTTTTTTAATATGATTGACCGAATAAAGTCAGGAAAGCTGACAATTCTTACAAGATAATCCACAGTTCCTAAAAAGGCACAGTGGTAAATCTCTGTAGAGTCTGGAGATATTCTAACACAAATGGTTCACAAATTGTCTGGACATTGTTGCTCATAATAATCATCTCAAGAATTTTTAACAGCAAAGTATTTMTAACACTGGAAAGAATGAGTGAAAAATCTGGCATGATTGGAATAGTCTGTAATAAAGACACATTTTCCAGGAAGTCTGAAATCTAAATCTTTAGGATTATTATAGCAAATAAAGAATTGCATGATTTTCTTGTCCAGTTTCTCTTGAAAACACATATTTTTATGTGATATCCAGAGATCTCATGTATGTACATTGTTCGTGAATTCACATATTTTTCTCCAGAATATTTGTAGCCTCTCAGTGCCTACAATGCTCAGATTTACTGTATCTATATCTGATTCTACTCCATCATTTAATATATTCTTCTTCCTTGGCTTCTTTCTCCTCTACTCACTGAATTTTATGCCTGTTTTTATAATCTTATATTACTTCTCCAAATAATCCTCCAGAACCTCATTAATTCTAGAACTTTCTTTTTTATTCTGTTTCTTCTGTTGTGTGATTACATTGAATAAAACTATATACTATACTTCCAACCAGGTCTTTCTCATCACATACAGCCTTCCCCTGTTAGGCAGAACACATACATTTGCATAAATCCACTACCTTCCTGTGTAAATTCAGTAAACTTCTAAGTCCTGTAAGTTTGTAAATCTAATTACTGTCTCTATATAAAAGGAATGTGGAATGCACCTTTTATAACTTAGATTTGCAACTCTAAACCTGYCTTCATGTAAGCTTCTGAAGAATAGGCAACTGAAGTTATAACATATGGACTGTTAATTAATCAAGTGGCAAACACTTATCTTTGTCATCTTCATATACGTAGGGCATAACCTCCTTCTTATACAGTGCACTCYGCATTCTCATTTTTGACTTCTGTGGCTTGTGTTAGCTGATCTTCTACTTTGTCTTTATCATGGAAAAATGCTGAAAGGTAGTTAATTGTCAGAGTAAACCCTGAGGAAAAGAGTGGATCATTGAGCACACACCAGCTCAGTCTCTGAACCATGCTAGTCACAATTCACTCAATAAAACACATATGCGGATTCAAGTGCCCTTGCACCCAGGAACTGATAGTTCCATGGGATGCATCTATCATTGGCTTAGATTCTTCTTCACAGCATGATTTTTACACATTATAAGAAGCTGTGAAAGAAGGTGGAAAGAGACTCACAGTTTCTACTGCTGCAGCAAAAGTTTCAACCACTGCAAAGGCAGAATCTCACATATCATGCTATACAAAAGATGAGAGAGAAACTTTCAATCAGTGCTATTAGATTTTAGGGGGAATAAGATCCTCTGTGAGCAGA
This sequence comes from Nothoprocta perdicaria, assembly GCF_003342845.1. Taxonomy (NCBI): domain Eukaryota; kingdom Metazoa; phylum Chordata; class Aves; order Tinamiformes; family Tinamidae; genus Nothoprocta; species Nothoprocta perdicaria. The sequence goes on along the minus strand of NW_020455787.1, from coordinate 106,205 downwards.
AATTATTGTCTGTCTTTCTCAAAGAAGACTATTTTCTGTACTCCTAATTGTGAATCAATTTACTACTCAGATTTTCTTAAGGGTATGAAGCACTTACTAAAACTTATTTCACACATGGTTCTTATAAAAGTGAGAAATATTAATTGTAGCCTTGTTATACAGCATTCAAAGTTGTGAAATTTGAGAYTATATTAGGAATATGAAACCAGTTCTAGAAAAGTGTAACAAACCTTATTTTGTTTTGTGAATACACTGAATGACAGAGAAGGACAGGATTTCCAATACGAGAAAGTAAACAAGATTTGCCACTGGAAAATTCCCAGGCCTGATCTCTCCTCTCTCCATTAGTTATAAAGAGAACCGAAAATAAACTGACCAGCTAGGCACATAAAATGAAGTTGTTGTGAATGTTTTTGTTGTGCATTTGATAATGTTATAGATGAGGCAAGCCAATTTCTCATCTACGTTTTATTAAAGTAAGCTGGATACAAAGGGTGACAGCGCTGGGGCGGCCTGGAGGTAATCATTCTCAGGCCCCCAACCAAGTCCCCAAAGTCYTGGTATTTATATTGAGTCCAGGTCCCGCCTTTGGTGTTTTTTCCAAAGGTTCCGTTGAGTCTGAGCTGTGTGTTGTTGATGTTGCTCAGTCRGAATGTGCTTGCGCCGGCTGTTTCTAGGTGGTGGTTATCTGCCTTTTGATGGTCGTTTTGGAGGAAGGCAGATAAGCCTTCCTCAGTGCCCTCTGTTTCATCCCATTGTATGCAAAATAGTTGGCTATCTCTTGGTCCCTATCTAGGTACATAATCTCTTGGTYTGGCAAACTTGTTTCTATGCAAGCAAAGCCTATCCATGGTTGGTTAACATCTCGTGGATCATTAACAAGATGTGGTTACTTTAACAAAATCCTTCGATAGCCTTAGTGAACAAATGTGTTTATTACAATAAGAGTTGGTAACAGTCAGATTGATGGTCTATTGATGGAAGATTTACTACTTCACAGATAAAGCTCTTTCTTTGCTGCTTAATCTTTATGCAAATACTGAGTGGAAGCTGTAACTAGTTGTTAGTGCAGCTATTGACATTGCTGGGGACTGAGCAACAATAGCATTTAAGTTATTGGTCAAAAAAAAAAAAAAAAAAGTCTTACTGAAGACTGTAGATGGATTAAAATGCGAACTGCTTTAGGAAAAATGTTCCATAATGGTCATTGACTAACTAGCTAACCCAAACACACAACAATGGTAATACTTATGATAAGGAGAGGGGGATACATTCTGTAATGAAGATTTTATTTATTTGCTCATTTACAGCATTAATGTTGAACCAGCAAATAGAAATTTGTGTTCTCTTAGTATCAGTGACTTTCCACTGAAAATATGAGAATGAGACAGTTCTCAGAGACTGTCATAGACGTTTATATATTTTATATATATACTGTAAGATAATAAAATATTCTGATGTGTTTTTCCAATTTCAGATCTTTGATATTAACATTTTATTTAGTATCTTACAAATATAGAGGATGAACCCGTTACATCATATATGTTTATATCTACTTATATGTATTTTCTATAAACAACGGGGGTAGAGATTCTTAACAAAAAGGAGTACATATAATAAGTTTTTGTAAGTAATAATATTGAATGAAGCATTTGTTTAAGGATTAAATTATTTTCAAGTTAAAAGTGATTTTCATTTATTAAAGCTTTTAAAAGATTACATAAATGCATAGTTAGCATAACAATAATTTCATTATAAAAGAAATCAATTTACAATAACAGGTTTCCTTTCAGCATTTCTCTCACATATTTGAAAATAAACTTAGGAACTTTGCACTTTAGAGTGATTTAGAAAGGTTCTATAATTGTAGACAGCTTATCTTAAGTAGGCCTGCACACAAATGTTATGTTTTTAGTGGAATGCATAAAAAAAAAATCCTTAAGGAGAAAAGTGTTGAAGTCATTTCGTGATGTGAAACCCTACAGTTTTTCTTGTTGATCTGCTCCCCTGAATGCTTAAGAATATGTGAAACAAGCTGAGAAGAGAATAAATAATTYGGCACCTTTATCTATTTTCAGTTACCATTTTTCCATGATTTTCCCTGGCTAAGATGGCTAAGAAAAAAAGAAAAAGCAAAAACAATTGTAGAAAACAGATAATACAGTGTATAGTTGCAATACTTCTAGCTCCACCAATAGCTATTTTATCAATGCTAATTTAAAGATTCTGAGTAAACTGAGGAGACTTCACAACTAATGACACTTCTTTGTAGTTCTTCAAACCTTTCTGTGATTTTCCAAACCATTTTTTTAGATCAGAAGTCACTCTTATTTACTAATCCTATAGCTTATGTTTCAAATTTTTGCCTCATATGGGGGCAGATGATGGGGATTTGGGGGTGATTAAATCTAATCTGCAATCACTTCCTTTTTTTTTTTTTTTTCCACACACTGGAATCTGGATGACTTTTAGATCTTGATCTAACTGATCTGTGAATTCAGTTTTGGTCTGAAATGATTTTTCTTAGATGGGTTTTCTTCTACCTTTGTTATTCCTTAGTGATGCTGTAGTAGCATCATATCAGAAAAATATCTGTAGACTATAGCTGTTATTGTTCTTATTCCTATCTAACAAATATCTTAGGGTAGCRTTTCTGGATCTTTTACTTATCTTTTAGGTACCTTTACATAAATTGTGTTCTGTGCTGCAGTCATGAGCGCTTAATACCTAATGATTTTAAATACTTAAGACTTAAAATGAATAAAACATTTTTGCAAGCTTTCCTCTACCGAAGAGCATCATTGGTAGTCTGCCATGCTTTGTCTAGGGAAAGAATCACTATGAGAAAAGCTAATAATTTCTGTTATCAATTAAAAAAAAAAAACCAGTGATACCATATAAAATCAAAATAAGTGTCATATCTATTCTCTGTTTCGTGCACTTTCTCATGACACTTTCAGCTTTTCACTTGTCTTAGCTCAGGGAGTTTGCATTCCTGTTTCTTGCTTGTAACTGCCTTTTTAGTTCTATAGGCAGCTGAACTGAAAGTAATGAGTAACTGCTGCTCCAGAGCAACTGAACTCAGAATGGCCTTGGCAACTGCTTTATATGTGTAATTAGACAGTGTTTGTAAATTCCAAGAGTATCCAGAGGCAAAGGTGTTGTCACATGTTTTGATAAATATATATATTTCATGATAAGAATATGTCTCTGATGTTCATATCATGTGAAGAAAATAATGTTTGGGTTAGGTTCATGCTTTTATGATTCTGAAATGCACTTTAATCCGTTACTTAAAACACTCTACAGAATTCAAAAAAAAAATTAGAGGAAACTGTACTGTAAGCATAATTCATTATCCTAATGCGTAATGATTTCTTTTTAAGGCTTTGTGTTGTCATTCTTCATCAGACGGAGCATGTTTTCTCTGAACAGAAACTGATCCCCTCCTGAGGATTTTATCAAAATGCTGACACGAGTCCACATCTGCCCTCAGACTCGCATGAGTGGCTTTATGTTACACCAACAGATAGATTTGAAGATGAGGAGCAAGATCAGATTCAGGGCCAGGGTGCCTGACACAAATACCTTAACAATCTGCATAAACACCTGGAAATGAAACATAAGACGCTGAAAAAAAGCAGTGAAGTTGAAAGCATGTGTTTGAGTTTAAATGGTCTAGTTTACACTGTTTTTCATCTCCGTATTTGTTTATTCTTGTGATTATTTAACATAATACTGTCACGGAGATTGTTTACATYTTTGGGATAGAGTGTTATAATATAACTACTACTTAAGCATATTTTACTGTAAAGCTGTTTGTAAGTATATTTTTGCTTGCCTAGGATTACAAGGTAAGGTCCTTGAGGGATGCACAGAGACAACCAAACTGTTTCATAAATTTGCAGGGAAACTATAGAGAAAATAACACATAAGATGAAACTGATATATATATATATWATATATGTATATATGTATATATTTATACAAAAGATAAAGGAGATAATTCACCAAAACTATGACGAACTTCAATGGTCCTCCATTCATAATATTTCCTTAAAAATGTATAACACTGTGATACTTCATTGTGTTAAAATGTTCTCTCATACATAGAAATCAATATTTACTTTTGCTCAATATATATAAAATTTATAAGGGGTTTACCTGAGGAAATAAAAAGCCTAGATTTACCCTTAACAATTTATATTAAAAAAAAAAAAAAAAAAGCTAGAAATCTATATTTTTGGTCAGCCCATTTGGGAATATTTAAGAAAATGCTTACTAGAGTCTTGGTTAAATCAATATTCTCACTGACTACACTAGGACTAGGATTGTATTCCATATTTTCACTCTAACACCAGCTAAATAATATACTTACACAGACTTACATAAGTCTGCTGTACATATGCTGGTACTATAAGACAATAATGTTACACACAGAGAATAACTCCTAGTTTTCATAGGACACTTCTTTATACTGTTACACAGAGTGTACCAAGTGGAACCAAGAAGGCCCATAGTCTATGAGAACTTTAACACAGCCAAAACAAATCTTTACAATAAACACTGATATTGAAGTTCAGGATGCAAGAAAACTGTCATCTAGTTCATATGGAACATGAATTGAGTGTAATCCTTTAGTTCAGCTGATTATAGTAGAATATTTGAATCCATGCCATACTGCAGCAGAATGAAAAAAAGGGTGGTATATTCAAAATGCTTACATTTTTTATTCCTTCTATGATTTTGTTTTCTAAATTATATGACAATTTTGGTTCTGCTTAGATAAAAGATACAGTCATAAAAATACTTCTGTCTCTTAAAAAATGCTTAGATTTAAGGGAGGATAAAATTTTGCTTAGGTTAATAAACTAATAAGTTATTGAAACAAAGGTAACATTCCTGTCTTTTTTCAGTCTGTAGGGCTACTCTATGCAATGTATGAGACAATAGTCTTATTAACTCCCCGGGATATGATTAGAGTATACAAGTACGCTTTTGGATGCATATGTATAAAAATAAAGCGGCAAGATTACACCTACTGTCTTAATGTTGCAATTTCCTGACCTTTAGTTGTTTAACAGTGTAATGCTATTATTCCGTCGGTGGATTTTCAGACTAGTCTATATTGCTTGGTTCTTCACAAAGGATTCCATGTACTAAAGATAAATACAAAGCCAAGACATTCTGAAATGTGGATGCTTGACTTCTTCCAGTGATAAGCAGCAGTTTAACAGCATTACAATATTGCACTGAATGTCAAGACCAATGTATTTACAGAATAAATCACTAAAGGAAAATGGAAAATTGAACCTGATTGTTAAGCAGTGAATCCATCTTCTGTACTCTTTGTTTTCAAGGTTAATAATTAAATAGGCATAATATAATTAAATATAATTAAATATAATTAATCTTTTCCTTTTTTTCAAGTACTATGATACACTTTGAATAACAGCTAATTACCAGGGATTAGCAGGCAATGCGAATTGGAAAATTTTTCTTCCCAAGGGAAAAAAAAATCTTTTATCAGTTATTGACTATTTTCCCTATAAATTCTAGTGCTGAGTATTTTGATTTTTGCAAGGAGGGCAATCTTCTCTTTTACCATCATACTCCAGTATAAGAAGAGACTTTGCATTCCAAAGTAGCTACTAATTCTTCATGGGTTTCCTTATTGTCCTGAAAACCTTATTCTAAAACAACCAAGCAAGCAGTACTTCTGAAAGGATCTCCTATGCTGGCAAAAAAGTGAAGCACTTGACTTACCAGGACGAATTAGAGTGATGAGAAATAAAGGCAAATTTAGAAACACCGTGTCTTCCTGAACAGTAATTGTTCACAGAGAAATATGGTTAAATATGTTCACAGAGAAATATGGATTGTAGAATCCCTCAATACAAACAAATACAAATCCCTCAATACAAACAAATACAAACAGAAATTAGACAGTTGGACTTTTGCGTTCCGGTTCCAAGCTTGTGATAGATGTCAATAAGCTTTGAGTACAAATTCTAAATCTTTATCAGTTTACATTTGTGTCAAATCCTGCTTTCCTTATAAAGTTTGGGGCTAACTCTACTTGACAAATGTCTATTTCACAGTACTCTTTTTTACCCTCTGGCATTTTTTACGTGCTGTTTATACTGAAGAGGATTTAGCTAAACTGCCACATTTGCTACTGTAAATTTCTCACATCCCTGCACACACAAACATTAGCCAATGCACAATAAAAGGAATATTTCAAAGAAAAACTCCAACTATTTTTTTCTGCAATTGTCAGACCACAGAATAAAATTATTTTAGAAATATTTTCTTTGACTTTGCTTTCCATTAGCAATGTCTTCACTTAGATAAAATATTTTACCCCTATGTGAACAAGCCATAAACACTTCCACATGAGATTAACTTAATTACCTTGAGAAGCCTCTAGACTTCAAAGGAACTATTCATGTATCTAACTTGAAGACAACGCTTCAGTTGCCTTCACAGATCATGGGCTAAATAAAGGTCATTCAGGATGTGCCGAGATTATGTCGCTGTGATGTTTTAAGAACGCACAGCCAACGAAAGCGGCCTTCCCTGCAAACTTTCCCTCTCCTGCTCTCTGCATTGTATGTGGATGCTTTAGCTGACTAAGTCTATTTCTACCAGAATAATGAGTGGAATCTGCTCATCATGAAATCAGCCAAGTGCGAAGTCACAAAGTCAACAAATCAAGAAAGAAAGTATCAGGGAGCATGAGAGAAGGTAGAAGAAAAAGTGACCTCTCCTGGTGAGCTGTTATATTGGCTCAATTGTTTTCTCCAGGYACTCCCAGATAGAAAATGTCAAAACAGTAGAAAGGGGATGTAACTGTAAAATCATTCATGTCACATCATAAGGTTTAGTGAATATAAAGCTTTCTTTAAATGTAGTTAACACCATCAACCTTCCACGTCAAAATAGATGCTTCTGCCTCTTGGACTAACGGGTGTATTTTCGTATACTCTGACTTGTCTTTTCCAAAGTTAATGCATGTTTTAGTGAAAGCTATACTGTGACGACTTGTTGCACAAATAAGAATATAATTCCAATGACATTAGTCTTGACATTTTCATTCCAAATTCAGACTCTGGGTGTATGTATCTCTTTAAGATATCTTCTGGACTATGGGAATGGTTGGGTGCTTTAAGTTGTATCTGTAGTTAAGTAGTTTATCAGGTAGGAGACAATTATATTTATATCTCGTACAGTGCAATGAACAACATGAATGAAAGCTTGCTCTTGATTTAATAACTTATACAAGTGTTCTTTGAATTCCAAACACTACTTTGAAGAAAAGGGCATAAAATATCCAGCATCGTATTATCTTTTGCACCTTAACAAAATGTCTTCTTTTGTGTTGTGCTGTGGGCAGTAGTCTAGAAACAGAAGTCATTTTAATTAGTTATACTATATTAGTTTTTGTTTAACAGTGGTCTCAATAGGGATTTGTTAGAAAATCACTGTCATTTCACCTTCAAGAATGACTGGAGGAAATATATATGCAGCACTGTTCTTATGGACACATACACTTTAGAGAGTGAGGCATACAAAAAAACAATGAGAGTGCGGAACACACAGGTTTCTGAGAAGTCATCTAGTATATGATCATGATAGTCATTACAGAACTAGAGCATTAGTTGATGAGCCATGAGATATTCTGGTGCCAATCTCATCTCCCAGCTGTAGACAAAACCCATGTCAAGTCTCTCACACTCTCACATAAGCACTCTCATCCCTCATTAACTTCAGGCAATTCAAGAAACTCTTTGTTTATATTTTAGTGAAAAGAAAGTTAATAGCTTTTCAGTTTAATCTTCATATCTCTTTCCTCTGGGAAGGCCAAGCAGATGAATATTATTACATCTAGAAATAGTGTGAAGGTTCTCAAATTTATTTTGAAAAAAAGGTCATCATTGCTACAATTTTAGGCAGAATTACTGAAATCTATTAAATGCTTTATTAATCAGAACTTTTTTTTTTAATCATGATAGACTTAGGTATCTGCTTTCCTGAAAAAAAAAAAATCTAAAAAATCTAATAGAATATAATATATTTTAAATAAATAAATAAATAAATATTTAAATTCATTTGAAAATATATCTATGAATGCAATAAATTTGCATTTTTTTCAAATTCTGAGTTTTGTCACAGGTTAAGTAAGGAACAAGCGATACCTCTTCCATTCTCTGACTATGATGACTAAAACCAAGTAAGTTTTACCACTTAAAGATGTTGTGATCATTGCTTACTGTCCAGGTCATTTTAGTATTTATAGAAAATTAGAGAGATGACCAAGGAGGTATTTATTTCAAATGGGTGAAATGTAATTATTTTCTTAATTCTTACCAAATGCAATTTAAAATTTGTTAGAAGTTTCAAAGTTATAAGTAGACCCATGTGTGCAGATAGAAACTTCATTTCATACGGTTTTGGGAACTACAATTCTGTTTCTGATAATGACGTAAAGATAGATAAGGACAGTGTTCACTCTTTTCATCTAGATGAAAGAATATTTAGTTGTTTTCATGGGGATTATCTAACAAAATGCAGACATCTATCACACAGATTTCTGGAGAGAAGGTGGTAAGTTAGGCTCCCTGCATAGTCAATGGAAAGAGGAAAAGGCAGAAGTCTTTGAATGAACGATGGCTTAGAAAAGATCACATCTCCTAAATGCCTTTAAATATAGCTTAGCATGACCATCTCAGTGATACGCATTTGCATTATAAACATYGAAATCCAATAAAATGAACCTTATCTTTTTTCTTGTCTCTGGAAAGTCTAGGTGTGAAAGCACCATGAATGCACAGAGAGGAACTGTGCAGCAAAGCAGAATCCCCTTTGAGTTTGTTGATGACGGAAGGTACTTACGTGTGTTCTTATGTGGTAAAGTAAAATATATGTCTAGGAATGCAATCTAAATTTTTTTTAAAAAAAAGGAAGAAAATAAAAAGAAATACAGAAGAAATACAAATAGGTGGAAGAATCTCAAGCACTGAGCAGAAAATATAATGCTGAACAGAATTGATTATAATAATAAGCACTTATATTGTCTATTGTTAGAGTGGTGGAAAACAAGTGACATTTTACATGTCTACCTTGTTCCAGTTAGGAAGGTTATTCCCCAGTCAATTCATAACAGTTTAAGGCATCAACATACTTAAATTTCTAAAAGAATCCAATCTGTTCTGTATGCCTGTAGTAATGATATGTGGGTAGAAATAATGGATTAAAGAAGTGAAGAAGGAAGTTATGTGATAACTAAGAGAAAAAAATGGTGGAGCATGTTTCTGGCATGCAGTCACTTTAAAATTTCCTTCTACCAAACTGCCTCTTTCTTTGTAATAATGACTGTGCTTTCTTATAAATGGTCACAGACAGAAAGAAAAAAAAAAAAAAAAAAAAAAAAAAAAAAAAGCACTTGCTTTAAAAGCACAGCAGTTAAAATTCCTAGTAAGGGGATCATTTGGAATAATATGCCAGTATAACCATACACACACACACACACAAATAAAATCCTAAATTCTTTCACTCAATGAATTCCAGTAGTGGTACAAAACTATCATTGCCTCAACCCAGTGTGATCTCCCATGTCCAGGAAAAATAAAAGCAATCGGAACCTTGGAAGAGAAAGTTATAAGGATGGGTTGCTCTCATTCAAGAAGAAAATGGAAGTATTCTCTGTTTAGAAAAGAGGGAACTGAAGGAAGACGTGGTAAGAAAACAAACATTAGAAACAAATGGAAAAAAAAATGTAAATTTATATAAATAGGTAGCATACAGTTTGAGGAAAAAATAATTTTAGCTGTTTTAGCTGAAAGGAATTACATGCCCGCTGTTTCCCTTTTAGTCCTAATTATAGACCAAAATTTTGGTTAAGAAACATTTTTGCTTACTGACTTTCACAGAGCTCCATTCCCAACTCTTATGGACAATAAAAGCCTACTGGCAATTCAGTTAGAATTAATATTTAAGTGCACTTAGCACACTAAGCTATTATAGAATAAATAACATTTTGAAAATCTTAAATATTATATTTTGCATGGTAAAGTTTGCATAGTTAGATACTTTGTGAAAAATTAGAATTAATGCACAGTTAATTTTCAAATTCCTAATAGATTCTAATAAAGTTTATTTTTTCAGTTGAACTAATTAATGAAATCTTACCTGTATACAAACTGTGGGACAAGGGCTTAATATATGTATGTGTGTGTATATATATATATTTATATATTTCTTTCCCTCCTCTAAAAGAACTGAAAAAAAATCAGTGGAGGTAAAATTCAGATACAGCATGTATGAGGATGGGGCTTGTTTCCCAACAGTGCTTTACTAGTGTTCTTTATGTATATGAAATTTCAAAGACAGCCATAATTGCATATAGCAAAAGATTTCACACATGGTATTTAGCTTGAAAGAAAACCACTAATTATAGAATATCAAGCTATCTCAGACAGTTTTAAATGAAAATAAAAAAAAAAAAAATCTGTATCACACATAATTCCCATGCTACTTTCCATCATTTGGAAGAGCTAAACTCTTCCATTTTCTCTTTTCTCTTTTCTCAGTCTTAAATATCATCTTTTAATTCATCTATCATTTTATTTAATATATAATTAAGCCTGTTTGTTTTTACATTAGTGGATGTCAATTTTACTCTTTCTTCTTATTCTTCTTTTCCTTCTACTGGTATTGCTGCTATTACTCTAACATAAACTGAAATGTAGTATGAAATAACTGATTCTACCTAATGCACTGACTTTCAGACAATGATTTCAGATATTTCAAGTTCTCTTTCCTGGAAATTCCCATGCCAAAGACTATCTTAGTTTGTTCCCTTGATATTTTGATTGTTTTTTTAATAAAAAAGAAATGGGATTGTATTTCCACAATATTAGGGACATTGTTTAGGCATTAGGGACATTGTTTAGCAATGGTGGTGCTAAATCACCATTGCTGGTSATGGTTTATAGTTGGRCTTGATGATCTCAAGGGTCTTTTCCAACCATAATGATTCTATGATTCTATAAGCATATACATGTAGCTGAACAACAAAGTTGCCCAGCTAATTGCTCCTGTCTATAAGCACTGATGCAGCCTGAGCCAGAATATACGTAGATTTGAATGTTTTTCTGAAGTCCTCCATACTCCGTACCAAACAGATGGGTCCAAATAAGTTCTTTTTGCTTAGGTTTTCTTGATATGACTCAGTCATGTGCTTCTTCATTGGTCTCCACTCTGTTCTCTCTTTTTAAGTCTGAAGTCTGTTTTTACGGATACATACATATATGTATAAAACGACAACCAAACAGTAGGTGTAACTCTGAATAGAAATACACCTATGACAGTAGGTGTAGCTCTGAATGGAAATAAATTCACTGAATATAATGTAGTTTATTGGTCTTGCCAGTGCTCCTGGTCTCATTCAGCAATCATGGCTGGTAAAGGAGTGGCAATCATGGCTGATTTTAAGGGCTGACCTGCTGGAGAGCAGCTTTTTAGAGAGGGACTTGGGAGTCCTTGTTAACAAGAAGTTAACCATAAGGCAGGAGTGTGCCCTTGTGGGCAAGAAGGTCAATGTGCTCCTGGCTTGCATCAGGAGGATTGTTGCCAGCAGGTCAAGGGAGGGGATCCTTCCCCCCCGCCCTCAGCTCTGGTGARGCTGCATCTAGAGAACTGTGTGCAGTTGTCAGCTCCCCAGTACAAGAGGGACGTGGAGCTTCTAGAGAGGGTCCAGCAGAGGGCAACTAAGATGATTAAGGGACTGGAGCATCTATCCTACAAGGGGAGACTGAGTTGGGCCTGTTTTCTCTGAAGAAAAGGCTGAGAGGGGATCTGATTAACATGTATAAGTACATGAAGGGGGAATGTAGGGAGGAAGGGGCCAAACTGTTCTCAGTGGTGGCCAGTGACAGGACAAGGGGAAATGGGTGCAGGCTGCAACACAGGAAGTTCCATCTCTATATGAGGAATAACTTCTTTCCTGTGAAGGTGACAGAGCCCTGGAAGGGGCTGCCAGGGAGGTTGTGGAGTGTCCTTCTCTGGAGGTCTTCCTAATCCACCCGGATGCTGCCCTGTGCCATGTGCTCTAGGTGTCCCTGCTGGAGCAGGGGAGTTGGACTAGATGATCTCTAGAGGTCCCTTCCAACTTCACCGTTCTGTGATTCTGTGATTTGTAATTTGAAATATATGTGTTTAGTTTGGATTTTGGTTTTGTGTCATGGTAAAGGATAATGCCCGTTTTATAAGATCTGACAAAAAATGAGGACAGTACTTCAGGAAGTCTTTTGCACAGTGTTCTAGATTTCAGAGCAAATCAACTGTGAACTCACATGTAATCCAGGCAAAGACAAGATCACTTAAATGGGAATACAGATTTCTGCATCTTGGAGAATGACCAAAAAAACACCTATGCCTCGTCCAATCATAGAGAGTGCTCGATGCAGGTAGGTATATGTCAGAAGATAAATAAGAACTCCAGACAGTGCTTAACTTCTGATAAAACAGTTAAAAAAGATAATTACCAAAAAAAAAAAAAAAAAAAATAATAATCTTTCTTTCTACTCTCTCCTTTTTTTTTTTTTTTCCCACAGTAAATTAATGATAGGAACTGTGTAGTTTGCTTTTTTCTTCAGCTGTAGTCTGACAAATGAAGAAATTGTCTGAAAAAAATGCAGATATGTGCATGCGTATTTGTATGTGTGTATACAAAAACACATGCACAAAAAAAAGAAAAGAGGGAGAAAGAGGAGGAAAAAAAGCACCTTGGATACAAAATGTACAAAATGTCCTTGAAAAGATTATTCTTTACAGGGACAAGTACAGAGCTATTTTTAAATGGCAATATGAGCTCAGAGGCCTAACTTGCATATATACAGTCAATAAATCAATCTGTCTTATTCTAGCATCTGACTATTAAATTAATATTGGTGCTGATTAAATCCTGCCAGGAACTCTTTTGTCTTTGTTTGACCAAGTTTTATTTAGAGAGGCCCCATCAGCAAATAATTTATTTTTTTTATATGTACAAACTTACATGCTCATATATAAATAACGTGACAGTTACTTTTCTCTCTTCTGTCAGCTGAACCCCTTAACAGGGAAGCAATACTTACTTGGTGGATGTGTGCCTGAGTGCTTGTATCCTTTAACTTATAACGCTTGCAAAATAAACTTGTGTCAATCAGTATCAAAATGACAACTGCCTCTTCAGTGTTTCTTTCTCTACTTCCTTCCAAATCCTCACTGTAGACATGTAAACAAGGAACAGGGTACTTGATAAATTGGTATTGCCATTGCTGAAGCTTGAATATCAGTTTAATAAAATATACAGGTTATCGGTTTAAAAATAATGTGCAATTTTATTTCAGATGAATGTTGTAAAGCAAAGAACACAGAGCTCATCCTGGTCCAGTGTAAGGAGTTTTCRTTTACAGATTTTAAAGATATTATCATTCAGAATGAAAAGTCTTTATGTTCTATTTGTATTTGAGTATTGTGGCAGGAGTTCCAGGAATAAAAATGTACATACCCTGAACAGCTAGCCTCAGTCTTGCTGTTTCAGTTTTGCTGAATCCAGGCTAAAGATAAGCAAATTCCCATTTTTAAGGATCACAGAGAGGTCTTTGGAAGGATTATTTTTTATAAACTTTTGGAAAAGACTCTCTAGACAATACCTAACTCCTGATAAACTTATTAAAATGAGCTTATTTATGTATTTATTTATTTATTTAAATATCATAGCTAGATAATAGATAGATGATAGATAGATAGATAGATAGATAGATAGATAGATAGATAGATAGATAGATAATAGATCTATCTAGATCTATTAGATAGATAGATAGACAGACAGATAGATAGATAGATAATCTGGCTGTGGAATCAAATGGTTTACATCTCAGGAAGGAGAAGACTGTAACTAGCGTAGTCCTTTGGAAGGTTTTTAAACCTGTGGTGCAAAATTTTAAAACTTTATCCATACATAAACGAAGAATTGCTGAGGGAGACATCWTCTGCAGTGACTTTTGTTGCCAATAAATTACAAAATTTCCCATTGCCTTTTAACCTATCACTTCATTATCAAAAAAAAAAAGCAGAATTGTACAAGTTTCTATATGTACTCTTCTGTATCACACTTTATTTCTATCTCAGTTTTATGAGCAGACTTACTGACTTTGATAACAAAACACAAGTCATTTATATGAAAGAATAACAGCTCATTATCTGTGCCTTCATGAGGTATCTTGCTGTTTCCCCCCGATGGAGCTGATGGCTAAATATAAACAACCTCAGAGTATTAATTAATAAGTATAAAGCAGGCCTTTTAAAAGGGCACGTCATGTACATTTCATCCAGCTTTCTTTTCAATTTAAAATATCTCACGGAGTCTATGTAATGCAAGACAATGCCATCAGGCAAAGATCTGACCATATTTCAAGATTGGTTTAATTATATACATGATGCCATGTCTTTGACAACTGTTAAAGGAATTGCCAAACATTAAGAAAGCATTAATTTCTCCTCTCTCCTCAGCTCTGCTCTACTCTCCTCTGCCTCTGGCTGGGGAAGTTACCCTTTTTGTATCTTCTTCTAGGTAAACTATTTGCTTCCTATTACTGTCAGACTTTGAGCTGACATAAGTCCAGCATCCACCAACATATGTAGTGAGGAGAGCTGTTTAAATATATAGTAGAATTACAGAGTTGAGGACGCTAATTAGTTCTTAYAAAGAATCTGGGGCAAAATTACTGACTAGGCATAAGTAACGAAGACATGGAAGCTTCTCTAACTGTGATCTTGATTATTTGCAATGGAAACAAGGATCACTCTACATTTGGAAAAGCCCTTTAGGTATAAGTTAAGGATTTTTGTTGGTTTGATGTTCAAGCACAAATACTACAGGAAATATTAACAAGGCTCACTTACTGTAGTTTTTAGTGTAGAATGACCCATCCACCTTGAGCTATAAGGAGTGACTCTGCTACTCTGCTACTTGTTAAAAGACCGTCTTCTTTTCATCCTTCCAAAGATTCAAATATCTTTCTTCTTTCACTGTGTTACAAACCAGCACTGACCTAAAATAATTSTAATCCATATTTGCTGTAACATAAGATTTATTGTAAGCCTTCCTACAGAAAGAGTGCATACTCTCTATCGAATTATATATCTATATCTTAATGGATCCATAGTATCCTCTCCCTAGCTTTGGCATGAACATAATCAATATCTATAAATTTCCATAGCTAAGTCTCTATCTAAAAGGAAAAACAGATCAATATCACACTTTCTCATAACTCTGTGTATAATAGAAAAGCCACTACTTTTTTTTGTTATAATCTGGCTTCTCTGGCAGTGGCCTGGCACCTTATATACAATATGTCTAGAGCTAACACACTGGGTAATTGTGGAATATTTTAATGAAATTGTTCTGATTTTCACAATATATGTAGGTCTCTTTTGCATTTGTAGATACAAAGAGATGTTCAGAACAAAATTTGAAAGACCATGAAGACTATTTTCAATAAATTCATTTTATTGTGGTTCCATGACAGAATCGATGAACTTTAAGTGTCTCTTACTGCTCTCTAGGAACAAAGAATCCTGCAGAGAAATGATATTCAATTGCACTTATGATATAAATAAGACTACTTTGCCATTCTCCCATGTATTACCATATTTTACAGAAACAAGCACTAATATAATCATATATGTTGTGGTAYATGTGTCTGATTTCTCCAAATAAAAGAATAAATGTTGATACATGCAAATATTTATTCTTACATCTGGTCTGGCCAGCAAGCCACTTTAATTGCACACATAGATAATATGTGCCCTCCTCCTATTCATGTCTTATTTCTACTAACATATTAGAAATCAGAGATCTCTAATATGAGGACGCATATTAGAACATCATTATGATGTTAATAACATTAGAACATATTAGAGGTCAGAGATCAATCATTGTATCTAAAATACCCCCAAATCTCTGTTTGTGTCTRGCATACATGATAAATAACAGATATGACAGCAATTTATTTACATTATATGATGAAATAATTGCTCAACAGCAAATACTTGACAGAGCCAGTGCTCTATGCCCAGGCCAGATGCCCATTTCTGACTTTCTATGATATAGCCAAATGACAGAGGTAAACGCTGATAAATTCTGAGTGTCATCTTCATTCTAACACAGACAGGCCTCTAGTGTCATCTCTAATAGAGATGGTGCTCCATAGCAACCATTTAACGCAGCTAAAGCTCTGTCCCCGTCTTTGACATTACCAGGGTTTTATTGGCATCTCTTATATTTCCAGGATCCATAGCAACCTTTCTCAAAGGCTCTGTCTCACTGTCCTTCATAGAAAGGCTAGGCTATGTTCACATCGGTGGTTAAGCCAGAGCTTTTCTCTTCCTTCCCTTCTATCATTCTTTCTTCTTTTCTTTTTCCTTCTATTCTTCTTTTCGACATTGTTAGGTTTCTGTCTGCATCAACATTAAGTCAAAGTTTTATTCTTGATGTCTTTAGGGCTAATGGACAACAGTCAATTTTTATTTTTACAGGAGCAAATCTGTGCAAATGCACATGCATCCTGAAAAGCCTACCTAGATCTTTTTGGTAAATATTCCAGATCTTTTTTAGTAAATGCAGACATAGCCAGAGAGCTGTTCTTTTCAACAGCATATCCATGATGCCCGTTCTGTTCGTTTCACAACAAGAATCTACAGTAAAACCTCCTGCCTTCGGAGGGTCCTATTGTGATTCTTCTACATGCAAATATTTATTAGAATTACTGACCATAGGATGAAAGATCTCATCTTTCCAAAGTTATTCACAACTTGACCAAAAAAAAAAAAAAAAAAAAGATATTTGGACTTATCATTTGTTTCCAAATATGGTAGTGTTTTTGAGGAGTCACAGATAAAATAGTTTTAATTTCTTTAAAAAAAGATTGGGGAGCATTTTTGTCTTCTTATTTGTTCATTCAAGATTCACAAATTTATACATTCTGGCATCAGACATAAAAAAAAGTTTAAAATTTCATCTTTTCCATTAATAGAACTTAATTACTTAAACTGAAAGTTGACATTCTTGAGTTACCACATAAAATTTGCTGCTGATGTTTTGAAAAAGAAAAAAAAATCACTGACTGAATGGGCACTTCTCTCTGTGATGGAAAAATGATCACATAAAGATCTCAAAAAGGAAGGAACTACAATGTTCATCATTAAACTCTTTAAGTAGCAGGATGCATGTGGAGATCCCGAGACTGTCATGTATTTCTAAAACATAAATAGAAATTATGATTAAAAAAAATTCTACTTAAGTATTTGTAAGGAAGTGGTTAGATGCCATAGCATCTGGCAAATATATATTCACTGAAGGTTTACATAATTTTGTCTTTTATTTACTTATCTTGTCAGCTCAAAAAAAAAAAAAAAAAAAGAAAAGAGAGAACTTGAAAATTATTGACCTACTATAATAATACTATATTTTTATTATCTAAAAACCCTCAGCAAGTTTTCTGGAGATACCTGTGGGGGAACTTAGTTCTTTCAGCTCTGCCCTCCTAACATTGAAGTCCAAGGACTGTGGGCAAAGGGATATTTTAACAGACCATCATCTAAATATAAATATGCTTCTCTTACCTACACAACTGTGACAGATATGCTCCTTTCCCAGCTCAACCTGATCTGTACCTTACATGCAGCCCTGTTCAGTTGCTAACCAACAGCGACTTTTCTAATCCTGGTAGGCGTCACCATTCTGATTTCTTCTCCTACTCAGACTCAACATAGCAGTCCTGAAGGCTGCATCCCAACGGGGAGATAAGGCTAATGCACTAGCCAATGGTCCTCTGAAATAAAAGAATGACTATAAGTCAATCATCTTATCCTATAACTACGCCCGACAGCCCGAGAGCCCCTTCAGCTCTCCTGGCATGGCAGCAGGCTGCACATCAGGATCTCCCCTTGGGCAAGGACGCCTCTCAAGGTTACTCCTCGAGGTTGAGAGATGTCTTTCCAYAACAGATTTGTGGTAAGTGAACATAGCACGCTTTCTTTAACTTTACTTTGTAACTGTGCACAAGAACCCTTAGTAATAAACCRTTGACCAGGTCTGGGACTAGGATTGGATCCAGCCGCAGCCAGACTCCTCTCAGAGGAGCCTGGAAAGCAAGGAGGTCCAATCTGAACCTCGTGACCCAATGGGAGGGTATCCTAAGATAATTGTGTATTATCTTGAGCCTYCATGCAGTGAATAATAAGCGACCTTGCCATAGAATCTCAGGAAATCATTGCCCATATCAATAAACCCTATTGTTATTTCTTTCATACGAGTGAAGTGCATTTTGTCACTCATCCCTGCCACCACTCGTTCCATGACAACAACTGATATAATTACTTTTGTTTTCCCACTGTCATTACCATCATATATGTGAAAGCATTTAATTATAGAAAATGTTTTTCTTGGGATACATCTCAAAAAAATTAACAAAATGTAGTTAGAATATACTGTGTATCAATAGTTTAGTGTTTTGTAGATTAAAGACTTGTATTTCTTAAATATATAGGCATCTAAAGCCAAAAATGAGAACACTGAGAAAATGATTCAGAAACTCACTCTAAAAATGTTTATTTATTCAAGGTAAAATTGAAGAGTAAATCAATAAATCAATTGTGAAAAGTAGATTTAAAACTGCACCTTTTTGAAAAACGCATATAAGGAATTTTAAAAAGCTATATGGGGGACACTTATGTATATGTATGGAGGGCATATATATATATGTGTGTGTGTGTGTATATGGAGAAAAAAACAAGATTTTTTTTTTTTTTCAGAAAGACTTTCACCTTCGAATCAAATGATTCTCTTAACATACACGAAAATATTCCCTTGCATTTCTCAGACTCTCATTCTCATAGAAAAGCAGGGCTAGGCAGGCAACACTGCAAATATACTTTAACTACATGACTCCTAGGTGCGCCAACATCCTGGATTCAAGTCTTCTTGAGTAGAGCTCCATTTCAGCTACTTACTCTGAGTTGACAGAGAGATGCAGGCTCATCTATAAGGCTGTCCATTGTACCTTGATCAGAGTGAAATTTTAAAACCCTATTCCATTGCATTGAGTAGGAAAAGCCCTTCAGAGAGTAACTTCAAATGGTAATTTCTCTACTGTATAAAACTATAAATAATGAGACACATTAACCCACATGTACTCTTGCTTCCTTCCTTTTTGCCATCTGCTGAATTTAAAATATGACTTATGAGAGGACTATATATTCATAAATTCCTCATGGTATGATGGAGAAAATATATTTAAAAGTTTCTTTTCCAGTCATTTGCGTTTGTATAGCACAAATGCAAATGACAATAGAGTGCCTATTAATAAAATAACTTCTATATTAAAAATAATATGCATATGTATATTATTATTAATTTTACTGACTTCCCATTTATTTATTTATTTATTTATTTTGGAAGGAGGTTCTCAGTTTTGTATTCTTCACTAGTGTAAACTTCTTGGTTTACATACATGGAAAGTATGCTTAAATTTCAAGTCATACTTCAGTAGTTGGTTGAGAGACTACTTTCTTGTTTCTTTCTACCTGTTAGATTTATGTGAGCTACCAAGTTCATTATGAAAAGTAAATACATATAAAACTTACATTTTTGAGTCTGTGAGTCCCTGTAGAGTCAATAAAAACACAGAGGGTGTTCTACATTCTTTGAAAATTTCCACTTTAGGATGAAGGGAATCACACAGAAGTTAGATCAGTTTTAAAGGCCTAACATTCAGGAGCTTAATTTACCATAGATGAAACCTCCTCTTCATTTTATTTTTAATGAAAGTTGTTTTTGCATCAAATGTTTTGTTTTGTTAACAGACATTCTCCCCCACTAATAGCATATAAAGGGAATGGAGATGTTTTAAACAACAAGGGATAGTCAGAACATTACCACAGCTCAGGCTTGTAGAATCTGGAGAGTTTGCTCTATTCTTAATGGTCCTGAGATTCCCCAGTCCAAAGCTCAATTATTGCCATAAGGCTATGATATCCTAAATAAATAAATAAATAAATAAATAAATAAATAAATAAATAAGTTTCCAAAAAATGTTGAATAACATGTATAAACTTATAGTAGTATATGTGTTTAATCATTCCATGAGCTTTATTAGTTTTTCTCATTAGCATGTTGCTTAAGTAGCTGAAAATTCAACTGACTGCAACACGACCAAAAAAAAAATCAGAAACATGAAGCAACATCTTTCTCTATTGTCATGTATATTTCAATTAAAAGTTACTAAATGAAAATACAAAGGATTTTTAAGTAAAAAAGTTACTTATATGTTTACTTTTTTTTTTTTTTTTTTTTTTTTGTCTGTTAAAAGGAACCAAATGGAAACAGAATGTAGGTTGGCTTCTTCTACCTTAGAGATTCATTAAAAAATATATCACAGAAAACCT
>NW_020455787.1:40065-85648 GCF_003342845.1 Nothoprocta perdicaria | reverse complement strand
AAAATGGAGGTTGGCTTTTTCTATCTTAGAGATTCATTAAAAAATATATCACAGAAAACCTAAGATTTAATTGTTTTTTGCTAATGTTACAGTCACGTACAGTGTTCATCAGTGGTTAAGTGGTTAAGTCACCAYTTTTTATTAGTTGCCAAGCTACTTTAGATATCTTGATATATTCTTTACTCATCATCTCATCTGCTGCAAAAAAAAAGAGAAAAGGGGAAAAAAGGGAAGAGAATTAAAGTCATCTAAATACAAGAAAAATATAAAAGTTAACATATAACATGGAGACTAGAAATGTTCATTGGATGAGCAGAAATATCATAGACACTCCCACATCTCCCTCCTGAAATTTAAAAATCAGTTCTCATTCTTTTTTGTTTGTTTTTGTTTGCGTGGGTGGGTGTTCTTAATTTCAGAGTAGTTAATTTCTTTGTCTTGTAAGATCACAGTTCTCACGTTTGAATGTTGCTATATTTAATGCTTTTTTACACCTCTTCTTATTTTCTCCCTTTTAACCATATTGTTTATCTTTCAGTCACAATTCCATGCAAAGTTTTCATTTGCATTATTTTTTTACAACTGTTATCCTTGTTATGTACATATAACTGCAGCCTTTTTAAAAGTCTGCATATAAAACTCGCCTTTAACCTATTTAAGCCTTAACTGTGCTGTTTTCCACAGCTCATGAGATTAAAAAAAAAATACAAATTAATATTTATGTAGCTTTTTTTTCTTTTTTTTTTTCCTTTGGCTAGCATAGCACTCACACTTGAGTGAATTTTTATCTATTTCTGTTATTGTCAGTTTATGAAAATCAAAAATGATCCCAAAGTGATCAAACATTATTACATGCAAATAGTTTTAAATTCTGGTAAAGTTCATGATCTGTAATTTTCTTTTTGATAAAAAGTGTTAAAAATTATTCAAAGTTATTAATAGAAAATTTAAGAGTAAAATTAATATAAAGGTGATTTGTTTSTGACATTTCCTTTCTTTTTAAAATATGAAGGGTTTCATTCTGAGATCTATTCAATTATTCATGTTTTGGGGTTGTCTAGCACACCTGTTTATTGCTGTACAAAAACATATACTGTTGGGCTGTCCTTGATCTAAGTCTGCTTTCTCTGCCTGGGGAGATGCTAAGCTATTTCTCTCCCTTCCCAGGTGGGTACTAAGAGCACTAAGACAGAAAGCATTTCACACTGGTGGTGGCTTTTAGGCCATCTCATTCCCTTCTTTTCCACGTATACATACTAAATATTCACTGAGTGAGACTGAGAAAGAAATGGACCATAACTCCTCAGCCTCATGCGTAGGGTACTCACTTGCCTGTTCTAGTGAATATTTCAAGTAAAAATACCAGAAGCACTCACTGTGGAGGCACCAAGTCCCAAGTTTACCTGTTTATAGCTGAGCGCCTTAATTTTTTGGATATGTAGTCATGTTCTGACAGGCCTAATGAGGGATCGATTATTTAATTAAAACCAGAACAATCCCTGCAGAATTTTCTGAGAATTACTCTCCATTGCCAGATATGCTTTGTATTTGCAGGCATCTCTGCAAATATATGGAAGCTGAGTGGGTTTTTTTTTTGATTCTTTAACTACTTATATACTAGAAGGAATCTCCTTTCCTAATGGTAAGGAAAGAAGATCCCTAGAACAGAGAATAAAACGTGAAAACCTGTGGGAATAAAGTGGGAATAAATGGTGAAGATCCATGCTTCTTGTTGCACTTACTGTCAACATCAGGCTACATTTTATTCAAGTTATATATTGTAGCTCAGTTATGTGGTCTAAAACAACAGTTTTAGACACATAAACAACAGTTTTAGAAACCTAATTTTCCTCAGCAATTTTTTCTAATACCATGAATTTCTGTAAATAGGTGGACAACACAAAGACAAATTCTTTATTGTGGATCCAGTAATTTTTGCAGTTACAGACTCATATTTTACAAGTTTAATTTTCATCTTTCTAAACAACTTTCACTTCTCAGTTATTAAAAGTGGAAGTGATAGCTACAATCCAATACTGACATAACTGTAAAAATGTATTTTTATTTTTGGCTGTGGAAACAAATGATTTTATGTTTATGACATTGTGTATGACACATTTCTGCTCTTTGAAAAACAGTAAGATTTATTGGATCATTTTTCCTCTGCTGACAATGCCTTATATGTGTTTAAAATACAGATAATAGAAACTGTGCATATCAATGCACGGTAAAATCTGATAAATAAAACAAAAGCTCCACCAAGAGTATGATTGCAGCAGTAAAAAACAATCAAAAGGGGCTCATAACAACATCAATTTGATAAAGGTTCATTAGAGGTTTGTCATGCTGTATTGTCATAGAACAGCTGACAACAATGTAAGTAAAGATAAGACAGCTATGAATTGCAATAAACATTGCAGTTCAGCAAGAAAGCACTTTTGAACCAAACAAAGTAACAAATAACATACAGAATAATGAATATGAAACAGCATTCAGCAACAATTCAGAGAAAAAGCTAGAGCCACAATATGTCCTGAGAAGGTTCGTATTATGTCACCTAGGATTTATAAGCAAATACAGTTATGTAGCTTCAAAATGCCATAGATGATAGTATTTTGATGACAGAATAAGATCTTCAGATAAGGTGCAACATGATCTGTCACACTGGAAAAAAAAATACCTCTTTGATGAACGTCAAGGTAATCTTTAAGTTTACTCACTCATCTGCATTCATCACAGTTAATACATGAGATGGATAAAAATACTACCCAAAATAGAAGGGAAAAAAAACAAAAATAGCATGGAATTAATGATGAAATCCTTGAGTAGGTTTTTTTGTTGTTGTTGTTTTTGTTTTTTTAATGCCTGCCTTACAACACATTAGTGCAGCTTTTTTTTTTTTCTAAACATTCAAGCTAAGGGAACATATTTACGTTCTTGGGTCATATTCTTCTACCCAGAACACAAAAGAGATCATCTTTATACATGAAATTAATTTGTTGCAGGGGAAGAAATTACCTTGAACGTATGGGAGATTTTTAGACTTTGGGGATCTACTGCAAATAATTAGTAGGTTAATGAATTAAACTGTTTACCACCTGGAGAGCTTGTAAATAGTTCTTCAATTGAGTGGAGAAAAGCCATAATTGGATATATTGCAGGAAGTGGAGGAAAGTTGATTTCATGAGTACATGAAATCAGCAGGACTATTTCCTTTTTACTAGAGTAAGAAGCAAACTAACTTTCCAAATGCACATCAAACCCTCTAGTATAAAATATATGATAATAAATTCTAATATACAATATATGACAAGAACCATTGGGCAGGTATTGCAGTCTGCTGCAACACAAAGGTGTATCGGTTCTAGACCATGATATGTTCCAAAAAAAAAAGAAGAGATAATAATGAAAGATTCTGGGAAGACTGGTAAGAATACTGAAAATAAAAATATGAGGGAAGTGAAAGAGCAGCCCAGCAAAAAATGCAAACTATACTGGTTCCCTTAGTCACAATATGGAAAATAACAGATATTTATTCCGTAAATCCTATGGTATCTTTATTTGTCTCTTCAGACTTTGTGAAGAATTYGCATAGACCTTACTGTAATAATAACTGTATACACAGAGAGGCAAGAGAGATAAAATCCTTCATTGACTGCTCTATATTATATTTATAATAACACAAGAAAACTTAGGCAATATCTAGTAACCAGGAAAATATTCGTAGCAACATGAATCTTCCTTAAAATTTACTTGACTTTAAGCTCTCCTACAGAGCTGAAAAATTAAAAACAACGGCATTTGCATGCAATTTCAGGCACATTTTATTTTACTAAAGATATGTCTTTCTGCTGCAATTTAGAGAAAATATTAAGCAATATCATAAAAGGCAAGACTATTGCTTAAAGCAGTGCATTAGCTATCCACCTATCTGTATCAGCTATTCTGTCATGAAACTGATAGCTGGTGAATTAGCTGGTACATTAGCTGGAAAACGAATCAAGCTGTACTTGTTGCTCACTGATTAGTACTGAGTAATGGAGAACTTGAGAGAATAACTGGAATAGACTTKGAGCAGCAGTTAAACATGTGCAAATTCTTAACGGCAACTATTCAAAGAATTCCAAGTTACATGGTCAGTACATGGTATTATATTACACTGGAAATGATAAAGCAATTATTCAATTAATAATTGTGATAGGTAAAACATAGAATCATAGAATCCTTAGAGTTGGAAGAGACCTCTAGATATTATCTAGTTCAACACCCTCGTGCAGGTATGTAGCACAGGGCTGTGTCCAAGTGAGTTTGGAAGATCTCTAGAGAAGGAGATTCCACAACTTCTCTTGGCTACCTGCTCTGTCACCCTCACTGTCAAGAAATTTTTCTTTAAGTTCCTGTGGAACTTTGATGCTTCAGTTTGGGGCTGTTTCCTCTACACCTGTCAGTGGCCACCACTGAAAAGAGGCCAGACCCATCCTCCTCATTCCCTCTCTTGGGGTATTATAGACACTAATCAGGTCTCCCCCTCAGCTTTCTCTTCTTCAGGCTGAACAGGCCCAGCTCTCTCAGCCTTTCCTCATAGGACAGATGTTCCAGGCCCCTGATCATCCTCGTAGCCCTGCGCTGGACTCTCCTCACTAGTTCCGTTCCCTCTTGTACTGGGGAGCCCAGAACGGGGCACAGGACTCCAAGCGTGGCCTCATCAGGCCTGCGTAGAAGGAGATAATCACCTCCCTCAATTTGTTGGAGATGCTCTTCTTAATGCACCCCAGAATCCCCCTGGCTTTCTTGGCCACCAGGGCACACTGCTGCCTCATGGTCAACTTGTTTTCCACCATGACACCAGCTACTTCTCTACAGAGCTGCTCTCCAGAAGGTCAGTCCCCAGCCTGTACTGGTGACTGGGGTTGTTCCTCCACAAGTGCAGGACCATGCATTTGCCTTTATTGAATTTTCTAAGATTTCTCACTGCCCAGTTGTCCAGTCTGTCCAGGTCCCTCTGAATGGTGGCACAGCCCTCTCAATCTAGTTCTCAATCCACCTCACCATCCACTCTCTCCTACACCTCTGGAGCTTTCCCAGAAGGATGCTGTGAGGGACGGTGTCAAAAGCCTTGCTGAAGTCCAGAGAGACGACATCCACTGCTCTGCCCTCATCTATCCAGCTAGTCACTCCATCATAGAAGGCTATCAGGTCAGTCAAGCATGATTTCCCCTTGGTGACTCCATGTTGACTGCTCCTGAGCACCTTCTTGTCTTCCACATGTTTGGGTACAACAGCCAGGATGAGCTGTTTCATCACTTTTCTGGGGATGGAAGTGAGGTTGACTGGCCTGTAGTTGCCTCAGTCCTTCTTTTTGCCATTTTTGAAGACTGGTGTGATGTTGGCTTTCTTCCAGTGCTCCAGCACTTCTTCTGTTCTCCAGGAACTTTTAAAGATGATGGAGTGGCTTAGCAATGACATCCGCCACCTAACACAGTGCTCTTGGGTGCATCATGGCCTATGGATTTGTGGGAATCGAGTTTCCCTAAGTGCTCTCTGACCCAATCTTTCTGTACTCAGGGCAAGTCTTCCTCTCTCCAGGTTTCTTCTTTTGTCTCTAGGGTCTGGGATTCCAGAAGGCTGCCCTTAGTAAATSCTGAAGCAAAGAAGGAAAGCTATGGAAGTGTGGACTGCACAGGTGAACAGTGACGTGGATTGAGAACTGGCTAGATAGCAGAGCTCAGAGGGTGGTGATAAATGGGGCTGAGTCCAGTTGGAGGCCTATGGCCAGTTGGCCAGTGGTGTCCCSCAAGGGTCAGTACTAGGCCCAGGCTGTTCAGCCTGTTCATCAATGACTTGGACGAGGGCACGGAGTGCACCCTGAGCAAGTCTGCAGACGATACCAAGCTGGGTGGAGTGGCTGACATGCCAGAGGGCTGTGCTTCCATTCAGAGGGACCTGGACAGGCTGGAGAGTTAGTCAGAGAGGAACCTCATGACGTTCAACAAGGACAAGTACAATGGGATCCTGGCCTGCATCAGGAGGATTGTTGCAGGTCAAGGGAGGGGATCCTGCCCCTCTCCTCTGCTCTGGTGAGGCCACATCTGGAGTACTGTGTGCAGTTCWGGGCTCCCCAGTATAAGAGGGATGTGGAGCTTCTAGAGAGGCTCCAGCCTAGAGCGATGATGGTGATTGAGACACTGAAGCATCTCTTGTATGAGGAAAGACTAAATGAGCTGTTTAGTCTAGAGAAGAGAAGGTTGAGAGGGGATCTGATCAATATGTATAAATACTTGAAGGGTGAATATAGGGAGGATGGGACCAAACTCTTCCCGATGATGACTATAGGACAGGGTAATGGGTATAAGTTGAAACACAGGARGTTCMATCTCCAKGTGAGGARGAACTTCTTCACTGTGAGGGTGACAGAGTCCTGGAACAGGCTGCCCAGGGAGGTTGTACAATCTCCTCTGGAGGTCTTCCAAACCTTCCTGGAAACCACCCTGTGTCC
This sequence comes from Nothoprocta perdicaria, assembly GCF_003342845.1. Lineage (NCBI taxonomy): Eukaryota > Metazoa > Chordata > Aves > Tinamiformes > Tinamidae > Nothoprocta > Nothoprocta perdicaria. The sequence continues at coordinate 79,152 of NW_020455787.1, read as the reverse complement.
CGTGCTCTAGGTGTTGCTGCTGGAGCAGGAGGATTGGACTAGATGATCTCTAGAGGTCTCTTCCAACCTTAACCATTCTGTGATTCTATGTGTGAAGGCATTCAGTAAATCTACTTTTCTTTCTGTGTCAGTAAACAATATTTACAAAAGAAATCACAAAGGAAGTGGATGCAAGATAATAATTGGAAACTAGAGCTTAGGTCTTTAATTTCAAGGTTCTGAAACAAATGATCACAGTTATTTTTTGCTGCTTCCTCCTTTCCCTAAAGAGCCTCCTTTCTTTATAAATCCACTTTTGTACTGAAATCTGAGTGAGCCTAAATGAGGCTGAGTGCTGAGTGAGACTGCATCTTGAAGAGACCRTAAGGATTAAGAGTGTCTCGGAGTTTAAGAGAGGGTAAGCAGTATCCAGTGGTCTGCTAGGCCAGAATCTGCCATCTGTATCTTCTAATTTTGACCATGTCTTGTCCTTTTTCCTGATGAGAATAAAATAGAGTGAATAGGTATGCTTTGGGAATATCTTCTGTCATCGATAACTTAAGCTACTTCTTACAGATTGAGAAAGAAGTGTCTTACCACACTTTGTGCTTTATGTGAGAATGAAAGAAAAATTTGCTCTTTCCTGATTTTTTATTGAAATCTAATAAGAATTTTCTCTGTCAAACAGGCTAGGTAGGACAGGTTTCACATCAAACAAACATCTGAACTTAGGACATCAAGCCCTATGAAAATAGCAATTGTAGAATAAAGATAATACATTTGACCTTTTAAGCCATCTACTTTATGATGAGATATCCTTACAAAGTCTCTAAACTAAGGGAGACTAACTCAGGTGTAGACTTTCACAATGTAGAAACATAGCATTAGGCAAATATAACTCAACCTTAAGATAAACATTTTCAGGAGAGATATAAATTCATGTTCTACCAAATGTTTATTTATTTTTGTGTCCCATTTTTTTTTAAAGAGGTACTTCAAGGGTTGAATTCTTCTACTTTCTGTAATCAGATTGTATGTAGGCAAATTCTATGTTGCTCAGATCAGTGAAGTACAAAGAACTGCAATCCTAAATAGTCTGAAATTCCCTATAGTTACTTCAAGCAGAAAATTATACTTTACATATTTAGTAGTCAAAAATTGTGCATGCTGAAGAAAATCTGAGGTTCTGAAATTGTACTTTCTTACAAACCTGCTGAAAAATGTAGCTTTTGATGAGACAGAAAAGGATAAGCATACTGTCTCTAAGACACATACTATGTCATAGAAATTGGAAGGAAGAAGTGCTGCAAAGTCATTGTACTGAGGTCATTTGCAGACATAAGATTTCAATGATTTTGAAATTGTGTAGTTGAAGCTGGCCTTGGGCATCCTGCTGCTGCAGGCAATCTTAAGCATTTCACGTTTTTGGCTGTTTTAATTTAACATTTTGATTTTAATTCTGCATCTTAAAGATACTATGTAGCCTTTATTTTTTTATTGTACTTTTCCTAAAAAAAAAAAAAAAAGGTTTTCTATTAAATCCTTTCTTCCTCTTCACTTGACATATAAGCTATTTTTTTCAAGAGTGTGTATTTTTACCATCCTTCTTTAAGTCTTCGTCCCACTATTTCTGGTCAGCAACACATATTTTGTATTTAGCAAACTGGCATGTATTTTTTTTCCTTCTTTATTTAGTGTTAGGTGCTTCTTTCTTCTCAACCCTCCTTCTGAATTATTTTTTTTAATCATATATTCTCTACCAGTCATTCCACTCACTGCTCCATAAACATCTTATCAATCAGTCACTGCATATACAAACTTCCTATTCTCTATCATTCAGACACTAAATTCTTCCCCTGCTTCTGCTTGTGTGCATGCACACCTCAAATACTCACATAGATAAATATTTTCTACTTCCTGTACAGGCGCACAAGTGCAAATTTAATTAAATTCAGTAAAAGTCTTTTTCTCATGACAAGTCGTGCAGGAGTTGCCATCTACTAAAAAAAATTTCTTTCTGAGGTAGGAAAAACTCATCAAGAATTTCCTCAGAATAGTTTTTTTTTTTTTTTTTTTTTTTTTCTGGGAAGATAGAGAGTTTAGATGTCTTTGTGGAGAAAAAAAAATACTAACAAAAAAAGAAAAGTAAACTCTCTTAAACTCTCTTCAGTTCTCCTGTCCTGCTGGCTTCATAGTATCTTTTCCTCAATTTGGACTGCATATCACTGCATATCTCACATATTCATATGTCACAAATTTCATGCTCTTTTCCCTGAGAAGGAAAGGGGGAATTTTGTGGATGAGCACTAGGGTGCAGATAAAAAGACAGCATTAATAAGGAAACAGCTCCACCTTTTTTGTATTTCCTTTTCCTTTCCTTTTCCTTTTTCCTCCTCCTTTTTTCTTTTTCCTTTTTTCTTTTTCCTTTTTCCTTTTTCCTTTTTTTTCCTTTTTCCTTTTTCCTTTTTCCTTTCCTTTTTCTTTTCCTTTTTTTCTTTTTCTTCTCACACACTTCTGCCATGTATTCAGAGCAATTAAAAGCTTACATGGCAATACTTTATACGTGTTCTTAACTGCATTTTCAGAATGTCATGTCTCTATTTCATCCTATGTTCCTGTTCTTGTTTTCATGTTTTGGTTTCCCATCTCTGTGTCCTTGTTCTTCAGATATTTAGACCTCTCCCTGCAATATTTTTTATACTTAAACTCCCCACAACCATGACAGCATGAATAGCAGCACATAAAAATGTTTAGTATCAAGAGCAGTTTCCTTATTCCTCAGGTGGAGCTTGAAGGTGAACATATCCTCCTGCCAGATCTTGTTATTAAGCCTCTCCTCCCTTCTCCATTCCCTACTCTCTATTCCGGTTCCTCCTCTAATATTCTTAAAATTCCCTCTCTTTTGGTATCTTCATAGTTAATGTTTTTAGCAATCTTGAGTTAGTGCTGTTCTTTCAGCTTGCTGGTTGTTTGCCATACATACCTATCTTTTTACTTCTTGCAGAAGTGTATATATTTATTGTGCCCGGTAAATGCTAACCAGTGTCAAACATTTGATTAACAGAATATAATGCCTTCCTTAAACCGATCGTCCTCAATCTCAAATGATGATAATTTCATTTTGATAGAATATTTTTATCCATGAATTTCCTGTCATTTCATTAATTTGAAAGTTCACTTACATACAACATCTTGCTTACTAGTAGAAATTAGGGAGGCTCAGTCTAAACTGCAGTAAATAAATCTTGAAATATTCCACATAAATACCACAATCAGGCCCTGTGTGTACTATGTGATAAGCTGAACCTAAATCTTAAGCAAGTAACTTGCCTGAGATTCTGCAGCACTCCAGTGTGTTTGCAGAATGTCATTTTGTACCTTCAAATATATAGTATACATATTCAGTACAAAAGGAAAAACAGGAAATAACAGAAAAACAGGAAATAACAGAACAAATTGCATATCGCTGTTGTATTTCTTGTGTCCTTAACCACTGAATATGTGAAGAGATAAATTTTCAAGCCTGGATTAGAATTACTTGCCTTTTCATTTGTCACACAGAAATAGTAGAGGAATTTTTGTTTGTTGCTTTGTGTTTTATTTAGTTTCCCTTTCAACTATAATTTTGGTGCATTAATCAATATTCTGTGATTATTTTGCTTAATCTTGTAATCCATGGCAAATAGGATTTTTATTTTTCTTTAATAAACAGCCATAATTGCAATCTAGTAGGATATTCAAGCTTAGCAACCTCAGTTTTGACATCAGAACTAAGAAAAATTGATAATATTGTGCACGCATTTCTAGAAATCACTCTCTTAGTTGTCCAATATAGCTTAGATTTTCTGACATCTAAGGCACGAGCAGGATTTTATTTTTACTTAGCACTTTAAAAGATGCTGAGGGGTGGTTTTAAATTTATTGATTTTGTTTTATTTTGTTCATGCCATGGATGTAATTTGCAAGCATTTTTATTGATTTTTTTAAATATAATTGCATGTCTATTGCCTAAATTTCCACTGCCTTGCACTTTTTATTGTCAATTTCACCTGTGTTAAGTGGGTATAAAATGATTCCACTCTTCTGCTAGCAATTTATACGCACATTAGAAAGGTATAAATGATTACAAAATGGTGCAAAACTACTGAGAATCTGAGCTTTCATATTCAGAATACAGTTAGTAATTGTTATGAGTGTTCACATAAATGGTCAAAAAGCATGAAAACTAATCTTGAGAAACAGTAATACAAAAATAAAGATTATATTTTATAAAACTTAAAGACTGAGAAATAACAAGGGTGCTACAGATGAGCAGATGAGTAATATGAGTTATATAAAGTGATTTACGAGATGTAATTTAARAAAGTAGGAAACCTCTGGAAAAGATAAGACTATGAGTGGGTCAGATTATTATTTAACTAATAGGTAACTAATAAGCAGCATGGACTACAAAACCTGGCATAGCATTTCCTGCTGTGAACACATATAGAGAACTTTTAGACAAGTTTCCACAAAATAAATTGCAGGGTACAAATGTTAGACAGACTTAGATGAACTACATGAAATTTTTTCATGCTGTAGCTTCATGGTGGCAATGGAAAATGTTTTCCTACTCTATCTGTATCAAACCATGAGTGTATTATTTATTTTCAGGCAAGATTTTCAAAAGTAAAATGACTTAAGGTTCATTCTAATTCTTATTTATATATTTGTAATAAGAAGACAAATTATCTTCACTTTTTACTAGGATCAAGAACACTACTTATAACCCTGCTCAAAACTCCAAAAATCAATTTGACAGCACAGTAAAACCGATTTCATCCTACAGCCATTTCCTAGGTAACCAACTACAGAAATAAACTGTAAGTAGTGAGAAAAGAAATAAAAACATCTACACTCTTTCCTTTTTTTTTATTCTTTTTTAATCTTTTTTTTTAATTTATGTATAATTAGTCTTACTTATAGGGAACAATAATGGACCTTTAATTTACAAAACCTTAGTAATAAGAGATCTTTTAATAGCAAAGCATGTAGGGCAATGTGATTATGTTCAGACTATAGAAACAGAATCATAGAATCATAGAATGCCCAAGGTTGGAAGGGACCTCAGAGGTTATCGAGTCCAAGCCCCCTGCACACGCAGGGTCACCTAGAGCATGTGGCACAGGGCAATGTGGTAATCATAACTTTTTGTAAATTCAAGGAGAAAAGGAAAAACAAGCTAAAACACTGATAGGTCATGGATAAAACATATAATCACGAGAGGACAGAGTACTTCGTACTCACCTCCAGAAAAGTGATGGTGTGCTATGTCTGATAATATGTAAATCTTCCACATAACTTTTGGCTTATTAATTGCAAAACACCCTCCATTGTGCTGACTGTAGGGTAGCTCAGAACATTTTCATATAGCTCTGACTAACTGGCTGTATGCATGTATTTATACAAAACTCCTGCACATTTCATGACCAGATCCACTCCTCCCTTCAGCAGTCCTAGTTCTAAGTTTAACAAATCTGCTTTGTGTAATGTTTTTATTATTATTATTATTATTATTATTATTATTATTATTATTATTATTATTTCTCTTCCTCTTTATTCCCAGTACAAAGCATCTTGGTGGTTGCTTTTTGTGATGAGCTATTGGAAAACAAAACAAAATAAAACAAACAAACAAACAAACAAATAAAAGAACTGAACTAATACCCCACAGTCTTTGCCCTCTTTCTAAGATTTCTAAGCATAAAATGTTCTTGAGTACCTTATTTCGTTTTGTGTTATGTACATAAGTGTGTACTTTTATGTACACACAAGACAACAAAACCTAAACCAAAAAACTGAGGCCATGGAAGCAAAGATGGCATTCTTAGACTGAAGATAAAAATRTTATTTAAGGATATACCAGCAAAGGAAATGACTGAAGAGTAAGAAGGCTAGTTAGTAAATGCTGTGGCTGAGACTTGTGCAGCAGTTGTTTTCTGGATAGTGACTATTTGTAGAAAATGATCATTATTGACTGTCTTTCTTACTTTGAAGAGCATATGAGGTGGCGAAGGGAGACATGGTACGTAAGAAATATATCTGACTTGAAATAGAGACAAAAGAGAGCATTATTTATACAAGCATCTGCCACCACTGTTTAAGCACGTATATTTGCACTCACAACCAATCAAAACCATATTTTAGCCCTCTGCTTGTTAGAGCCTTCTTGAAATATTATTAATTTGTCATAGATGTAGTTTGTTTRTTTGTTTGTTTGTTTTGTTCCTGAGAAATGGGACTTTCCAAGCAGAGTCTTCACTTTTCTGATGTCCCTTGATTTACACTCCTCTATCTCGGCTGTGAAATCTAACCCAATCAGCAGTATCAAGAAGCACAGAACAGCTCTATATGCTGGAGATCTTCTGCATGTGAGCAATACACTTGTGATTGTGTTTAATAACCAGGAATAGTTCACAGTAGGGATTTTTAGATAACAAATGACCTATGCTTTTATGTCCAATGTTTGGCATTCAAATACATACCTACTATACATGTGTCATTTGCCTACTTCCCTTTATATTTTTAAGAATTAGAGAAGAAACAGGCATCTTCTATGCTGTTGAGGTCCCACCATGAAAGTTTTAAAATTTATTTCTATTAGTCATTTAACTAGATTTAGACTCATAACCTTTCAAATAATAATGTTTCTTTCTTATCCTTATCTTGATGCTTTTGTTTCTCCTCCTTTAAGTTCTACAAGTGTACATGACTATTTCATCTGAGTTCAAAATATGCTAATTTTCTACATAAATTCATGTTTGTTTGATAATTTCATCACTCCATAACAATAACTCTGGGAATGTCACAAGGAAAGAGTGCACCATGTTGGCAGAAAACACTGACAAATCAATCATCAATTTGTCAGGTGCTTGGCTTAATATTCTTTTGTTATTTTGAATCTAATTAATCTTACTGTCTTCGATTCAGCAGAATCGAGGTTGTTCCAGGTTGTTTAGAAAATTAATTGGGAAGTTCACGTATGATCTGAAGCTTCTGCCTCTATTTCATCTTAGTGCCTATTTTAGTAAGAGGTTTTTGGCATATTCCTTTGCATGTGTTTTTATGCACTTGATATTTCAGAAATACGAAGAGTAAAAAGAACAAATTGCAATTACAAAATACTCTCCAACTCTGATTTCTTTTGGCATTTTAATGTGAAAGTGTTTTATATTGTACCAAGTTGCAAATGCTTGCTCACTAACTCTCAATTGCATTATGGTGGTAAGCAGATTTCTGACAACCATCTGCTTAGACCTTACTACTTTCTCCTAATCAGCCCATTTGAAATTAAAGTAATGGTAAAAGCAAGGTAGTTAAGATGAGAACTGTCAAGCAATTGAAGCTATAATTCTTATATTTTGCATGGRTTGCTGCTGCAGTTGCTGATGCTGCAAGCAGACATTACACTACAAAACAGAACTAATGCAAAGTATGTACATTTCTTTGTATATCAACACGAGTATATCTAGCTTAATATAGGTGTATCTTCCCTTATTATTCCATTTGTTTATTTTTTTATATATTTCTATTTTTAAACACTTCAAAATTCCGTTGGTTATAGTTATAGGTTTATATATATATATATATATATATATATAATCAAGTGAGTTATTCTATCAAATCTTACTTGCACATTATATATTTTACTTTATCATTTCCTGATTTTTTTCAAGATCTTAACATTTACTGGACAGTTTGTTATGACAGCACAACAACAACAACAACAACAACAACAGAAAAGAGGAGAGGAGAGGAGAGGAGAGGAGAGGAGAGGAGAGGAGAGGAGAGGAGAGGAGAGGAGAGGAGAGAATGAACTGTAGAATATGAGATAAAAATGTGTCTTCTATTTGGATTATGTCAAAGGATTTACATATTTTATTGAAATTTAACATTAATGGACAAGAAAATAAAGCAAAGTAAGAAAAATAGTATTAATTGTCATTTTGAAAGGGAGAGGACAGGAAAGGAGAGGAAAGGAAATGAAAGGAAAGGAAGAAACAGTTACTGGTACCAGCAATACTATGAGAGTAAGTAAATGAAATTATCTTGGAATTAAATTGTTTCAACCTTTTGGAGGGTATGAATTCTGCATAATTAGTGACCCATAACTGCACAGTGAATTCTCATTAATGCAATTCACCGAACCACTTCTTTTACAGATGACTGATTTGTATAATCGTATATTTAATTCACTATGAGAGTTTATGCCATGTGAGTCTATATCCATGGGAGGATATGTTCAATATTATATGGACAATAGGAAAAACTACCAGTGTTATAAAAACATGAAAAGGTGTACAAAAGTTGTGTAATTCAACATAAACCAATGCAGAAAAGTGACCCTTTGAAAAAAAAAAAAAAAAATCCTCCGATTTATGAAGATTCTTCTAGTTGCTAAAACTAGTCGTCATGAATGAAAAGTAGAGTATCAGTAAGATGGATTGTGCTCCATTAGCACAAATTTTGAAAGAATTTGGTTCATGAAGAACAAAACATATCTGAAAATTCTACATCAATAGCTTACTTTTCCTTATTTCTGCTTAATGAAGCTGTCCAGTATTTTATAATTGTATAGACAGAAGTTTATAAGGCAAGCCAGAAATTACATTGTGACTGTGAACACCCAAGTCTACTTGTGTCTGAATATAGGAGATTGTGCTTAAAAAATMTCTGTAGAAGAAATGTTTCAGAAGGAAATGTGTTGGTGATACATAGCTTCATGGTTCAAGGCTGGCTAGAGAATGTACTTGAGCTGAATATATAACAATAAGCAAGCATTCAGCAGCAACAAGCACAGCACTGGTGCTGCTAATCTTCATTTAGTGTTGGTTCAGCCCTATCTCCAGCTGAAGGGCCAACAAGCTTGTAGGTGACTATGACCATCCTCCAGGCTGCTCTGCAGGGAACATCCACTCCTTAAATTGCCACTGTCACATTACAGTTCCCTTTCTCTTTAAGAAGCATGATGCTGTGTGGCATCTGGATGAAGACCTTCCTCAGTTCACTCAACCATTATGTCACTCAGTCTTTGCTGTTTTTCTTTATGCACTATCTGAAAAGAAGTTCTTATCCAGGAAAGCTCCACAAATGTAGCCTCTTTTCCTTTGCAGTTTTCCTTTTTTGTATTGTGCTGGGGTCTTTCTGAAGTTCAAAAAAAAAGAGAGGAAACTTTACAATATTCATTTAATTCAATTCCTTGAAGCAATGTTAGCAGGTAAATAAGTATAAATAAATAAATAGATAATAACAAATATTTTTGTTAAAAAAGAGAATATTTGTTTGTATAAAATATATTTATATAATAAAATATATTTGAAGTAAGGACTGCAACATGAGGCTAGTTATCTATTAGCAAATTAAACACCTGGTATGGAGGTATATTCCAGCTTCTTGGATATTCAAACCTGGCAATCCATAGCTATCAAACTGTCAGAAGGATCCCTGTTTTTCTTTTTTGTTTGTTTGTTTTGTTGGTTGGTTGGTTTTTTTTTTTTTTTTCCTGAGCTGGACAACACTCCCAAATAATTTCCATGTACATCTTTGCAGTTATCATGAGACATTAATGATTCCAGGTAAGTAGTTTGGCTATGGCCACCCACTTTCAGAAGGTAGAGGAGTTAAACATAATGGATTCAGGCTGTTCTGCAACTGTTAACTATTTTGCAGATTTTTACTTGAAGGTGAGTTGTACATTTGAGGAGAGTTGTACATTGAGAGAAAAGCTTTATATTTGAGTGTCTTCCATCAGCTTGTCACTAGGATACAGAGTCATTTCTTCCCTCACCTGTGGTCATTTTGATATTTTATGCAACTTGAAACAAGTTGTGCAAGGAGATTTGAGAAAGACCTAATCCTTAATATCTGACACCCGAGAGATCATATAGGACATGAATGACTAGATTTTCAGACAGGTAAAGAAAGAATGGGGTTGAATTAATCTCCAAAACACCATCTGATCTTTGCTTTCTGCCTGGCAAAGATTGCAGACATTATGTGGGGAGTATTTTGGACCAAAGGCAGTTGTCTTTATACAAGCTTTATATATAAACTTCCTTTACAGTCACTAGAAGAAAATAAATGTCTCTAGAACACATTACATCTCATTTCAGATAGATGTCTACGTGGAAAAATATACAACCTAACTGACCTTGAGGACCTTAGGCCTGAGCCAAGCTCAGAGCTACTTGGCTGTCAGCATTTGATATAAATTTAGAAACAATCCTTTCCTGCCCCATTCTAAATTCACTACAATAAAAAGAGGAGTTCAGAACAAGAAGTACAGAAACTCTTACTTAAAATAAAATTGCAAGGTATGTGTAAAAGACAAGAATGACTGAAAGCAGCATGGCAGATGTGGTATTTAATGGAATTTCATTATGAGCCCCAAAATCTATCAGTAGATCATCTATAGCAGCGCTTTAGCACAGCCTAGAGCATGTTTTTGAAATGCTGTGGTTTACACTGCAGATTGTCCTCAAAGTAAGTGAACTAGATTGCTTTCATCAGAAATAAAGCTGAAATATGTTTCAAATGCCATCATGTATATTCCAAACACTAGTGAGTGGCCACTTCGCAGGACTGGACCTTGGATAATCTGAAGTCACTCCCAGCAAAGTGCAGAGTGGACATTATCTTTCTATCACCAACAAGTCTTCAGATTCTACCATGGATGGAATCCATGTAGGATGCATGTAGATCTAGGAAGTCTCCTCTAAGATGGTTTTAGGAGGTTTCCTAAAATTTCAATGCAGTTGAACAGCAGCACTAAAAATATATATGATGTGTATCAACATTTTGAAAAAAAAAAAAAAGATAAATAAAAAGAAGAATCAAATCTTACAAGTTAAACTGAAAAAAAAAAAAAAATCAATAGAGGACACGATGACCAAGTCAGAACTGAATGAGGGGATGTCACTCTTTTCTGGGAAATAAACTTGCCAAAACCCTGTAATCTTGACGGATTTACTTTATTAGAACACAAAGGTAATAAACTGGAAAAAGATTTTCTAACTCAAGAAAAGTTATCTCGCTTGGATGAGACACATCAAATTAAAAAGTCTGCAAAAAATCTCTTGAAGTTCTCTGAATATTTGGGAGGTTCATCCTTTATTTTACTAATTCACTCAGTCTAATGTGATTTAGCAACAACAGCAACAAAACCCTTGCACCATTATGGGTTCCTGAAATGCTCTATTTATCCCAACACCTCTGGTGCTTTCTCATGGCTTTACTATTTACAGACAAGCTCCTCTAAGGTATATGACTTTATGGTGCAAATTCTTTTCTTACTGAAAGCTCCCTACATATCCAAACTTGAGCTCCAGAAGATTTTCAGATAATGGTCAATTGCTCTCAGTGAAGGCACAATATTTCTTCCTTCCAGATAATTCCATACAACCAGAAATGCAATAGAACGTATTCTTATCCTGACTTCCTCCATAGTAAGCAGCATTTTAAACAGAACATACCATAAAGTTGAAGAAAAAAAATAGTTTTGCTAACTGTTACTCGGGTAAGTCAAATATTGAAGAGTATGTGTTTTTCAAACATATCAGAAAAAGAATGTTTTCCCGAAAGATAGGCTGAGAAAATATTAGAGGAGGAAAGGAGCAGTCAGGCATTATGAAATTATAGCAGAAAAGTTAAGAGCAAACTGCCTTTTTCTTGTCTAAGAATGTTTTTACTATGGATTCTCATAAGAAAATGTATGGGGAGATAATTGAAAAGTACTGAAAATAAGAGATTTTGGAGAAAAAAATCACTAAAATAGTAGTAACATCTCTGGATCAGATGGTTTAAGCATCCCTCAGGCAATTCTCAGTAGAAGATAGCTAAATTAGGAACTGTAGTGTGTATTTTTAATAGAAGGCTTGACATGTGGGGATCCTCCATATCTGTGGGGACATCTGGGGAATCCTCAGGCAGCATCAGCCATCTATCTTTAGTCAATTGATATCCATATACTATATAATCAATATACTAATACAAGAGGTCATCAGAATGATGCTACCATGAGGAGCAGAAATGCTGATTAAAATAACATTAGTCATAGTCATTAAAATAGCTAGACGAGTAGGAAAACACAAGCTTTGAGTGAATACATGCTGCACTTTTCATCTTACTTTCCTCAGAAGAAAGACAGCTATGTCAGCTGGAAATGATCCACACATGCCATCTCTCTCTGTATCTCTAGTGCAGGTACTATCAGCATTGGGCATACTATAGTATAGMACAGACAGTTTCACATGACTTAGGACATTTCCTCAAATATCTCATTTTGGGCTGCTCAGAACATCTTGAAAGAAGCTAGTCACAATGTTACCGCCATAAAGGTTATGAACAGTGTTAGGATTTAGTAGACTCTGTAGTAAACTAAAAAACAACCCTGTTTATATGTACCTTTTTTCTAGTAGGAAAAATCAATCAGAAGGAGAATATTGTGTTGAAATGTTGGTGATTTAAAATTGAAATAAAAAAATTTAGTTTCTAGAGATGTTCCTTTTTTCTCTTTTCCTTTTTTTTTTTTTTTTTTTTTTTTATGATATGGTAAACTTAAAATAAATTAGTAAGCCTGTGCAAATCTATTTCTGCATGAAAACTTAATGGCCAAACAGGAAAAAAATAGGAATTTATTATGAATCAGAGGAAGATAACAAAGTGAGTACATTAAATGACACTACAGTAAGACATTTAGGAATAATTTGAGTAACAGACTCAATGGCAAATCATTTCCAATTCACAGTCAATTCAAATTAAATGGTCTGACTGCTGATTTGCAATGATTTGGAATATGTTAATTTATGTTATTACTCCATGGAAAAGCGGCTGTGATTGCAACATTCTGACTACCTATTACACATTCTCCTAGGGTCATGTAAAGACTCACAGAAAGCAGCAATAGCTAAGTACACATATTTTGTACTTTGCTGTGACATTCTGTGCATCATGCTGTTACATTCAGTGACTCAGCAAGAACAGAGATCACTTTCTAGGAGGGAAAAAATAAAAAATTGTGTTCATGCATCACAGACCCCCCCCCCCAAAAAAAAGGAACTTTGTTTTAATCAATACTTTAGGTCAACAAGTAAAGCTGCAAAAGAAAGACAGAAGTAGCTTACTCTGGGTGAGTACTTAACACCAGTTAAAGCTTTTGTGTGATAGGAGTCTTGTAATCACCAATAAGGAGACCAGACCTCCTGGTTTCACCTTGCACCTGGATTTCCTGCTGAGGGCCATGGGTCCATGAGTCTAGATAAAAGTCTAAATGGCTTCAGCTTAACCTCCACATTCTCCAGGAGACTATGGTTGATCTACAGAGGCATCTTTCAGCCTGGTGGAAGATCTCCATAACATCCTTGCACTCATAGTCTCCTCTTCCATGAGAACAGGACAAGTGCATGGAAGTTTATTGCTCATATGAGGTTAATCCTTGGCTACTTAGAGCTCATTGTGCACATTTGCAGTAGCAGTTTCTGAGTGGCTCTAAGAAGTGGCTGTATTTTGGGTCACCTTTTCATCCCTGGAGCTCAATGATTCTGTACTCTACAGCCCTGACAGCTCCTAAAGTAACTTTATTATGTGGCTCTTAGCATATACATGTTCTTAGTAGAGGTGTATTTCCTTGCAAGCTGTGCAAGAAATATCTGAATATTTAGTCTACCATAATTTTAGCTTGTATTCATAGTAGTTATTCTTTTTTCTTTTCACTAGAAGTTTTTTGTGCTTAAAGTTTGCATTAAAGTAAGAATAGTATGAGGAGTACTAGGATTATTTGTGTTTTATAACTAGCATCAGATCTGTAGTCCTAAACATTACATCTTCAAACAGATTTATTTACATTTTCTGTTGTTGTACCAGATTGATAATAACAGCTGTTGTAGGCATCATGAATGATGATATTTCGTTTGGATTGGATGATAGGTCATTGTCACTTCATTAAAGTCATAGTTTGGTAAAAATCAYAGCTCTCAGACTGGTTATATATTGATTCCATTCTATTATTTTTCAAAGCACTAAATAGATATAAAACAGAAGGTGGGGTGCAACTAAACCTTGTAGGCACTGCACCAACAGATCTGATCTGGTGTCATATATTCACTATACTAGACATAGCGTAGACTAGATATAGTTACTACCTATAGGCACATACCTTGGAGAAATGCAGGCTTTTACAAGCTTAACTAACTTTATTAACTCCTTTTTTTCATGCTGTGTTTTGTAATCCTTGAATGCAGTGATCAGGATACCAGGCATCACTGTTTCTCTAATTACAGACATACAAGTTTAAACCCCAGTTCAGAAGAAAATATGAAGCATATTGTTAAGTATAAAGTCCATTTTTTCTTGAAAGCTCTAACAAAGGTAAGTCAATCATATCTGCTAGACAACCACTCCAGAATACAGTTGCTCAGTCACAAAATTTGCTCTTAATTGCAATTTCTAGGTGTTCAAGGTCAGAAAAAATAAAACCAAAAAACCCTGGTATGAGTATGAATCACTTTTCATATTGCATCTATTCAAGTCTTCTCACAACTCCTTCATTAAATATTTTAATATATATATATATATATATATTGCTGCTTAATCTTTTACAATAGCTATATTTCTATTGTTGGATTTTTTTTCCCTCCTTGAAATATCAGTGTAAGGATGCAATAAAATTTCTGGCAGACTTGTTTGGCATAAAGATGAAACATTTTCCTTCCAATTTTATTTCTCCCAGACATCATATTATACAAGCGGACAGGGAGGGGACTACCTGCAGCTGTGCGTACTCTCTCCAATAACTTCAGCATCCTGAAGGTCACTGTATAATGTTTATTCGCAGAAATATTTTCCTTCTACCTACCCTCAAACTGAATCCTGTTCAGTAGGGAGGAGACACTCTTACTAATGTTATTCTAAAGGATTTTTTTTTTCCCTGCTGAAATTATCAGTGTTTGCTTTAACCAGGTGCTTAGGTACTATATGGTTGGGAGCTCTAGAACAGGTATGAATCTATGAATCAGATTTCCATGTTCTTCAGAAATTCTGCATTTCTTCCTTCTCCCTTGGATAATTTAGATGCTTGTATTTTTATTTCATTTTATCATTACCACATTCCCTGTGATACAACAACCTGTTTTTTTTTTTTTATTATTTTTATTTTATTTTTTTTTTTTTTTATTTACCATTAGATTATCTGTCTAAAGGCTAAGCAAATTAAACACAAAAATCCTAGGAGGATTAGTGGCATAGGGAGGAATCTCACTAACCCAAAGTGTGGAAACAGAGCACGCTGAATCAGCTAAGACTATTAAAGGAAAATCTGTTCAGATGATTGAATAGAAAAAAATATACCCACAATGTTGTGCAGACTAAAGGGGTGCAGGCCTAATGCTGGGATGCAGGAGGAGGAGATCCCGTGAAAAAAACACAGATCATTCTTGAACTGTGTAAAGCTCATTTGAGGGTGATTAGAGAAAGGCAGATGTCAAGACATGCTGAGTATTGTTAATTTCTGTTTTTTTTTTTTTTTTTTTTTCTGTTACTTTACCTATTAGTAGTATGTGCTCAGTCTGGCTACAGGTTGTATTTGGGAAGAGGGAGCAGCCTGCCCGTTTATATGTTTGGAATGGGAGGACTCCCTGATCCTGAGCCTCCACCAAACTCTGCTCTAGCAGGCAGAGAAGGTGGTCACCATGTTTTATAATGTCTTCTGGGTATCAAGGTCTTCCTGGGTCCACCACTTTTTGATATTTACAACATTCTGAACACCTGTTATTTTATAATAATGGAAGTTTTAAAATCAAAATGATAGGTATACTAATTTGAATATTTGAGTAGGCAAAGTACAGTAGGGCAACACAATTTTCTAAGTAACTTTCTTATGAATATATATATCTTTTGACAGCATTGTTCATGAACCCATGTAAAGCAACATTCATTGTAGATTTATTCTATAATCCTTTACTGTGTAGCCCTCACCTAACCAATTTACCAAGTTGTGACAGCAAGCTGTAGTTTTTGATCTCTTTTAGATATTAGAAAAATATTAATAGGCTTTCCTTTTCTTTTTTCCAAGCCTTGTTAAGAATTAAAGAATTAATTGAAAGCTATTGTAGAAGATCTTAGAGTCCATTTTTTGCAGATGCTCCTGTTTGTTTTAACTAACTAGAAAGGTAGATAATTTCAATAAAAATAATATATTTATCTCTAAATATACTAGTAGTATGTAGTTATGTAGCTTTTCATGATCCAAGTATTGTTTTTGAAAGCCTCTTATTTTGCTTTCATTTTACTTTTAAAGATTGTATTACCTTTCCTTACAAATAACCCTTAACAATTTCTTTATTTTATGAAGCATGTGTATTCTTTTTCCCTTTTCATCTTTTGTAAATATATATATATATATATTCTATGTAGCCCTAAAATCATATAAGACTGGAACATAAGAGAAACCATAGAGTCAATGGATCAGTAACTTTATATCTTTATCAAAGATAAGGACAAAAAAATATGATTGAACAACACTACACAGAATAATCAATATTGAACTGGGGCATTAGCTGGTGCTSATAGAGAGCATGCCAGATACAAAAATCAAGTTGAATAATATTTCTTTAATATGCACCCATATTTTATTCTTTTGCAATTTAAAAATTATTGGATTGAAGTTTGCAATAAGTTGTCTATTAGCTTCTGAAAGCTGTTTATTTCCCATTCATTTGTCCAATTTGTTTTTTTTACTCACTTATGCTTTTGGCATCCAAAATATCCCATGACAATAAGTACCACAATTAAATTATACATTAAGTGAAAAACTATTTAATTTCAGATCCGTTTGCTGATTTCATTTTTTCCTGATCTTATATTTTAAAAAAGAGAATAATTATTCCATATTAACTCTCTCCATTCCATCTACCATTTTATAGACATGAAAAACATCATATCTATGCCTACACATCCTTTATGAGTATTGTCTTACTTAATTCTTTCGACTTCTGATCATTCTTGTTACCCGACTTTGCTGCTTTTCTCAAAAAATCTATACTTTTTTTTTTTTTTCCAGAAGGCTGAATTTACAGCCTAAAAATAAGATATTGGCATACAGAGCTATATTTTAAAGACCAAATAAATATTATTTTTATTTGCATACATCAGCACTAAAATTTGTTTATGACTTTATATTCTAGATATTCACTTTTATCAAATATTTCTGAAAGTCTTGGTGTTCCTTCTATGACAAATACATTAAAAAGCCTATGTCTTACCTACAGTTTTGTGAGTCTAAGAGCAGAGATTTGTTTTTCTTTCTTTCCCATACATATATACATATGAAAGTACTGATTCTAAACACACCACTTAGATCTATTAGAGGAATATCTTTTTCAATAATATTTTCAACTCAGATTTCTAAATGTTACATTGCAATTACCTTTCATTAGACCATACACTCCTACATTTATTGCTAAAATATAGTAAAGAGTGTTAGAAACTTCACTATAGAAAGTATATGTATATACTTTCTATATATGTATATATATACTATATATATAGTATATATGTATATACTGTATATATGTATACATATGTATACATATGTATATACTGTATATATGTATATATGTAAAGTATATATAGAAAATATATAATATTTAATCACTATATATATAGAAAATATATAATATTTAATCACTATCCATTGTGTGTTACTTTTCATGTTTTTTTAATGTTTTTTCTCTATCTTCTTTTTTAATGAGAGTAGCCTCTCATACCACAGAGCATTGCAAGTACATATGTAAGATATTAGCTTTTGGCATATACAGGAAAACCTCCATAAGAAATCTTGTCTGTCATTGAAAAATTCTATTCCTAGGAATATACAGTACATTTGTATTTACTGATGAAAGTTAGTATTGTTGAAATTTTAAATATATAATGATTATTATCATAAGTGCTAAATCATTATCTTCATCAATATGTTATCAATAATTTTAGATTAGCCTATTCAAAACATAATTACACCAATCTGAGTGAAGAATCTTCTTACTCTAATAAACTCCAGCATGGTTTTCCATGTCTTCATGCATCCTTTGCATGCAGCCACAGGAAAAGGATTCTTAACCAGACATTAAATGATTGACAACATGAAGAATAATGAGATAAATAATGAAAAATAATCAGAAGTAAAAGATAATCCTCTGGTTATCAGAATCAAAGCAAAGCTCCCTTYTCACCTCAATGCAGCAATCCTCTGCAAGGTGTATGAATAAAATTCTGAAATATTTTGTATTTTATTACATCAGCACAAAACTTACAATATTCAGAGCATGTAATTCTGTTAATTGTAGAAGTGATATTCAAAAGTGGAAAAAAAAAAAGGAAGCCCTAGGGCAGCATGTAAATATGTGTTTCTGAGGAAAATTGCAAATGAGTGTTGATATGCTATGAGAACTACTACGTTTTAGCACTCCAGCACGTGCACCTTCAAATTTTTTTTACTGTTTCTGACAAGAAAGAAGTCAGTTTTATGGATCTACTGCAGGATTTGAGAATTTCTGATATGTGGGAAATGTTGCAAAGTTTACTTTTAAACATAAGAGTTTTCAGAAATTTTTAGTATTTGAATTCTTCAGATAACCTATGTCTTAAATGCTCTTAAATATATTGCCCTCAAATAACTCCATTGTGACTAAAAATATATTTTATGCAAACATTAGGAGAGTCATTGAGATAAATAGTTGAAAAACGGTACTGCCTTGCTCCAAAACAGTTTGAATACTAAATAAAGAATGTAAGATATTAAAATGAAGCACAACTCACATCCAACAGAAGTCCATAAATGGAAATTTAATCTTACAGAATATTCAAATAATTTAAATAACAAATTTGTAAACCTTATAGTGCCGTAGTGGACAATATCATCCCATTGAATTGGGTGTAATTTCTGCAAATACATTTTATGTTATTAATTGTGCACCTTCTCAACTGAAGTGCAGCTGTAAGCAGTAATAACTGAAAAAGCCTTACTCTGGTCCATGAAAAAGAGTAAATTTGGTGGCTAAAATTATCTTGTGCATTTAAACAGCCAAATTCTTTATGCAATCAAGATAATTTTGCAAACATTTTGAGAATCAATCCCATATGTCCCTTAGCTTTTCACCAATTCAAGAATACCACATAGAAATGGACTTGCTCCAGCCAATGAGAGGACAGAGGAACTGAACAGCTATTGATGCATACCTGTATAGATTTTTCCTTAGCTATGCGTTTCTCTGCACACTGGTTGGTTGTGTTTATCTGATTTGCATAATCACCGTACAGTTATTTCTCAATAGTTCAGTCTGTTCAAGCTGTTTACCAGCAACAAAGATGCAGCCTCAGCTTCTCATTCTCTCCAACTGATGTAGAAAAACTGTAAAACTTATATGGAATAATAGCATAAAATATTCAAAAAAAATCAAAGAAAATGGAGCTGTCAGTTGAAAGGAAAACAGAATTAAAGAAGTTGATTCACTGGATTATTCTTATTTCCATAAACATAAACTTCCCCATCCTAATCTTTATCTTGCTCAAGCAGGTCAACAAGGTTCTTGTCCTCAGATATACTGTAACACTTCTATCTACTTCTCTCTAGCCTCATAGGGGGAGTCCCATTCCATCTCTCTCTGTTTAGTAACATATGTGGTTATTCTGAGGAAAGAAGAGCCAGGCAGTTGAATGGAGGATGAAAAAAAAAAAAAAAAAAAATGGGGCTAAGAAATGGAAATAGGAATGCAGGGTGGATTTAGAAAAGTGAAAGTTTAGAGAAAAATAGCAGATGTACAACAAGGATATAAAAGTTCCTCTAGGTTTTTTACTACAATTATGATTTTATCCATCATTTATCTTTCTATATATCTTCATCCATTTTCTTAGTACCTTTCCATTTTTGACAATTTCATTGTTACTTTAAAATATTCTTGTATAATTCCTCTTTTTAAATGTATATTTGATATTAATCTCCATTATTTTCATTTTTTTAAGAGTAGAAGGGATCATTTAATCCTTAGTATATTCTTTCTTCTACCAGAAAGCTTTATTTTATCTAGGAAAATTGCATTGTCAAAAGATTTTTATCTTCTTTAGTCTTTGGGAGACAAGTCTATGACTTTTATCTGATTTTTTTTTTTTTTTTTTTTTGAGGCCAAAAATTACCTTAGATGCAAATATATATTGCCCTTGAGAGATCACAAAATAAGTGGAAAAGATTGAGATTTTCCTTGCTACAGGTATTCAGAAACTGTCCAAAATTATAGTGTTAATATTGTTTGATCCAAAGCAATTGGTACATTTCTTCTGCAACTAGCAGAAAAGCAGGAATTTCAGGGTAAGAAAATGAAATCAAAGTGTGAAGTTGGGAAGAGGTTTGTTGGTATCACTTATCACAAGTGTGTTCAGTTTACTATGGAAAAGAACGCCAGTAAATTGTCTCTGGTTTAGCTTCTCAGTTAACTTACAGAAATCTTGAATTAAGTTGCTTCATCATTGTTGCTCTAGGCCTTGTGCTATAGAGGACTTGTGTTAGTCCCTCCTATTTCAACAAGTCTTAAAATCTGATTCATGGTGCTTCTATAGCTCCTCATTCCTTCTTACACTAGTTATGGCAACGAAGCCCAAGTAAACCTTAAATAGTTAACTGAATATGCACCTTCCACAACACTTCATTTAACTAATTATTATTTTTGTGACTGATTCATTTTGGTGATGGCTGCTATTATAAGAATTTAAACAATTATGCTTCAAATTTCCTGAGTTTGGCAATTTTCCTTTTTCTTTGTGATTCTTCACAAATATTGAACTATAATTCTTGTGAGAATACTTCTCTAGACCATTCAGACATATAATTTATTTCATAAAGATCATTGTTCATGTTGTCCAAAAGCAGCATTTCATTTTTGCTGTTGTTTCTTTTACTTGAAAAAAAAGAAAAAGAAAAAGGAAAAGAAAACAGAAAAGGAATAGAAACAAAAGGAAAAGAAGTAGCATCAAGTTAGTAAGATTCAGATCCCGCTGAAGAACTTATAGGGGTCACTCCTTTCACTCCTGGATTGAACCTTGTACCTTCTCTCTCTAGTGCCATAAGTATTTACCGTCTTACTGATCTTCTGATAGCAAAGTATTTATTGCTTATTTATTTTTCATTCTTTCCACAGAAATTCGTGTCTGTTGAATGTATGAGTTAATGTATTCTTTTGATCTACACAATAATACTTTGTGAACTAGTTTGAAAAAAAGTTTCAATAGTATTTTCATATGCAATGGGGAATAACTCCATTTTTTTTCATTATTCTTAGACTTGTCAATTATTTAATTAACATCTTTCTCTGGCAGTGCAGTCTTAATCCCCTTCATCTTCCATCTGTTCTAGAAACTACGTGCAATAGATGTCATACTTAAAATCTTCAGTGAATTACTCTGTGTCTCAGAAAATCTTACATGTAAAATTATTTCCACTTGGTTTGAATAGTAACTTTCTGACCTACATATTTTAGTTGAAAATCAGAGAGAAAAATATACTCTGCACAATTTTTATTAACTATTATGACATAGAGAGAAGCATAAGATCTTGCTTACATGTAAGAAGTATATCAACTACCTAACGTGGAAGTAAAATTATCTCAATTTTTGGTTTTATTCTTGGTGTTTCTGCTTTATTTCTCTGTAAGCTGCTTCTCTATTGCCTAAAGTTATTATTAGCTATTCTCCTAAAGCTGCTCTTCAGTGGTTGCTTACAGTCCAAATTAATTTCTCTTAAAATCCTGTTTAACTGAGGAACGTGTTCACTGTACAGTTATTATAAAATCCTTTGGGAGAGACAGGTCTTACCAGAGAATTATTAAGATATTTGCTGATATTACATCATCTGGAGACACATATCTTACTCTATTGACAATATAGGGCAACAGGGCACTATAGCACAATATAGCACAGGGCAACCTGTGATTTAACCTAACTTAAGCCTTGTTAAACTTGTAACACTTTAGATGGTAAACATCTGAGTCTGCAGAATTGTATAAAACATGCTCTATCATTAGGTTCCTTACTGTCCCCAAATCCTCTATCTGTTTTTTTTTTTTTTTTAAGCAGTAGAAAATTGGACATATAAAAATGAATAAATGTATAATATACAAAGTATAATTAAAATCTTACAGACATTCAAAATGAATCAACATCTATGAATGAAGATAGAAAAAAAGTGTGCATATGATTTAATTTCTTACCTGTCTAAAGTTATGGATGAACTATAGCTTTAGTTGCATATTGGCATATAGCATTTTGCCATATACAGCTTTCTCATTTTTGCTACTTTAAGTCATTTTTATATATATTTTTCTAATTTCTTCTTCATAAGTAAAATTACAAAAATCTTGTCTGTTCTTTTAGAAAAAATAACATTTTAACCTTTTTTTTCTTTCATTTCATTGCTCTAAATATCCAATAATTCTAAAAGAATGTGTATTTCAGTTCACTGCTTAAGATATCTATAATTAAAGGTCTACGAGTAAGCATCTACACATTTGTACATGAACTTCTTTTCTAACCTCTCATGTAGGAGGGTTGATTCATCTGCTAGAACATAAAAGACTAGCAACATTCTGATTGCTATTCTGAATATATACATCTCTCTCTTAGGTCCTTAGTCTTATTTGCCACCCTATATGGCTGTCTCAGATACATTGCAATCAGTGCCAACTTTCTATATTAAAATCAAGTCTGTGGTCCATACAACAATGACTAGGGTCACTAATATTACTAGTGTTATTGTGTTTATGCTAATGCAGAAGCTTATATCTGGATAGACAACTAGCTCTCCGGTTTCCAAAGGCTTAACTAACCAGTGGTGTGAATCAGTTCTCACCACAAGGTTGTATTGCTATACACTGAGCCCTGAGACGTCCTGCAGTGTATTGTGTAGCTTCAGCTACCATGACAGAAGGACATTGTTACAGCTCACATCATGTGTAACAACTCTACACAGATATCTTAAATATGGCATGGAATGTCAAATTCTATCAGCAGCCATGTATCATCTACACAATGTATCTATATTAAATCCATGGATCCAGTTAAGTTGGCCTCCATTGGCTGTTTCAGAAGGGCAGGGGCATTCATGAGGCCTTGCATCATATTTATTATCATCATGAAAGAGTATTAGATGCCATTGCGTAGTTACCTTCATTCAGGCAACTGATTTCCACACCACTGGGTGCCTCTGAAATGGAGCTGAATTAAGCACTCGCCTTTTTCTTTTTTTTTTTTTTTTTTTCTTTTCTTTTAAGAGGGAAAGACTTTTTTTTTCACTTTGATATTACCAGATCATATTATTTCAAAATATATTAGAACTGGGATTTTTTTAAAACTATCACAAAAGAAACTATTTCTTGATAATTGAGTGCTACAAAAGAATTTGTGACAAACTCTATTTGTTCTGTTCATGAACTAATTTGTCTAATCCCCTCTGACACTTATGTTTCCTCCTTTAACACTTCTTTTTAATTATTTTATCTCACATTGTCTTTTTCTGCTCAGTCATTATGGTGTTCCAGATAATATTAGTCTATTTTTATTTCCCATATTCATTTAAAATATATACTCCATGAAATGCAGACATGTTTGAAACTATGGAGATTATCTGGATTTTTAATTTGCACTTTTTCAGTATTATAATTTAAATGACAAATTCTTCATCTTAACAGAATTCTTGGAGCTTCTCTATTTATTACTTTATCTTGTAATTAACTTTTCTATATAACATTTGTTCTCTCACTTATTMTTGATTATACAGATTTTGATTTGTGTCCTTATGAAACTATTAAAAAACAATGTCTTTTCATCAGGTAATTTGTAGCTGAGGAATAAACCTAAGCATTTCTGTTAATTTTATAAAACCACTGGATTAAATCAAATGTTTTTTTCTTATTTACCTCATTCCTTCCAATCAAGTTCCTTGATCGTTGCTTTTAATAGACAATAGCTGCATCTAAGAGTGTGCACCTGCTCTCATGCTGTGCTGAGGACAGATACAAAAGACATGTGGGGCAAGACATGCTTGCAGAAAGGGTACTTCTAGAGCTTCACATTTCAGATTCTTCTAAGTAGCTTTTTTCCCCACTGTCTTTAGAGCAAACTCTTATTCATCCTGCCTGTTTCCTATCCTGGGGTGATTTTATTTCATAACAGATAAGGACAATAGCTAAAACAGTAGCATATTTCCAGTAGCAGGACTTCAACTACTTAAGGTTTTGAAAATGATTTTATCATGGGTTATGGCATCTATTAAGAAAGATAGATGCTAGAGGAAATCTAATGAAGGCATGAACTGTCATCCCCAAATGGTATAGTTTAAACTCCTAAAAATGTGTAACCTCACTAACTAATTTCAGAGGGTTGACACGTGTATTAACATAGTCCCAAGATTACATCACCTCATTATATGGGWCTGCTGGCTTCAACGTCTCTACTTACAGGTTGCTCTGAATGACCCATGTATCACTTTATGCCTCATTCTAATGAAACCTCTGCCTAAAACAGCAGGAGTCTCTGTGGAATGGAGAGGTAATTTTGATTCTGATGTACGTCTGAGTAGAAACTCAGATAAAAGAAAGAATGAAAAACAAGCTGTTCCTAACAAGCTGGACATTATGAAGTGGAAGCCATAATGTCACTAAACTAGCTGTATTTTTTGTTTCCTTGCAGTTTTTGATCTCCCTGTCTTCTAAAACATTTTAATAACTTTTTTTCTTAAATACGCACATGCAAATTCAATTATGTAACTTAAATCAAGCAGTATTCAAAATTAAAAAAAAGCCTCTCAAAAGTAAAAGTAAAAGAATATTACATATTTCAACATAGTCAAATAAAACAGGAAGACAAAGAAAACACACACACGTCCCTTCTTAAGTATCGCACAAAGCTTTTTGAGAAACAGAAAGAAGGGCCACTGCAAAAGGAAATTAAGCTGCAAGAAAAGTAAGTATAAAACATATCCTACCTAAAAAAAAAAAAAAAAAAAAAAAAAAAGATAAAATCAGAATGCCCACTTTAAGCAATATTCTTCACACTATTGTGGATTTGCAAGCATATTGCTACAAAACTGGGTCATGTTCCTTAAAAAAAAAAAAAAGTATAGCTGAATATTGTAACTAGGAAAAATGTAGAAAATTATAGCATAAAATGTATCAGCTATCATGAAAGAAAGCAGGACAGTTATCCTTAATTTATACTTCTGACTAAAATGTTTATAAACAATATAGAACAGGAATTACAGGACTCTTCAGAACACAACTGTATTTCACTAAAGCACTAAAGTATAGAAACGTGACTTTTCATGCCTCTAAAAACAGGCAGCTCTTGTCCAGAAAGTAAAAGAATTTTCTCCACATTCATATCTCTGCCTTATTTTATGATACTTATTTAATTTGTCATATGTCATGAATATTATAATACCTATCTTTTTAAGAAATTGCTGAGTAATTTTCATTTAAACAATATATAATATTTTTTTTTTTTTTTGGCAGAGTATTTGTGTTGGTTTCGCACACTGTTCGTAAGAAAGAAATACTCTCTTCCACATTTTTCAGTTCCCTATCTTCTGATCAGACAATAGTCTATAAGGCCAGGAGTGCATGTAAGATAAGTTGTGTATGTATATATATATATATATATATATGTTTTGTAATGTTCTTCTATTAATACTATTTCTTAACTTGGTTCTTAATATTTGGTTAGGAGTTTCCTTGTTCTAACAGGAGGTTGCTTTTATAAATTCTGTGTCAAATTATGTGTCTTTACAGGTAAAAATGAATCTTTTATTCAAAAATTCTGAATAAAATTTCTAAATTCTTAGTTTGAAATAAGATTCTTATTTCAATTCTGTAAATATATTTGTTCTATACTTTTTACTATGATAATAAATTATTGGTAATTTTATTTTTTATTCCATTGAATTTCAGTTTTGAATAGAAATAACAATATTATGGAAATTTGCTGTATTTATCTCTATTCTTATATTGACAGCTCCATTTTACCCCTTAGGTTATCTATTCTGCTAAAGTAAAGGAAATCAACRGATGATTTTTCAAAATATATTCCTCCTAATCCATTCCCTGACTTTCTTCTGAGCTCTGAGGCAATCTAGATTCCAAAAGGGGCTTGTCCTGACAAATAAAAGCAGCCTGCAGTGGCAACAGGCAAAAGCTGCTGCCCCTTTTTAATTTAACAACTAAGATATAGTCGAAGCATTTCCTCTCTATCGCTATATTGAAACTGTCTCAAAGGAATTAAAAGTATAAAACTTTGTTTATTAAAAGAAAAATATTACATAATAGAAGCAGAGAACTAAAAGAAATCTGACAGTAATAACAAAGACAGCCATTAGAAATTGGTGTTACAGCATATGCAACACTGAAATCTTAGCAAAATACTATTATCTTTTAAGAAACAGGTTTTTCTTTAAGATACATATGTGAACTTTCTGTTTGAAAAATTAGTTAAAATAATAAGATTTGTCAACACAAGTTTAAATTTGGACATGAAATAGTTTTCTAACTGATAAAAATATAAGCATAAACTTTCTCCTTTTAAGATAATGATAAATAACATTTTTCATGAATACTATATTTGAAAACCTTCTTATCAATTAGCAATCTAAAAGCCCAGAAAACATCAAACAAATGCACCTCTAAAAGTGTTTAAACTTAAAATTAAACTGTTAGACTTTGGAGTATGATCATAACTATGATTCTGGGCAATATTGTAAGTCTGTCAGGAGAGTGGTTCAAATATCATTCCTACAAATTTAATTTCTTTTGAAATAGCAATGAAGTTAAAAAAATATATAGTTATTTAAATAGATTAAAAGAGAGAAACACTCCTAACTTCAGAATGATGGAAGCAGATAAGTACTGAGATAGATGTTTATATTAGTATTATCATATTATTAAAGCACAATTTCATGATCTGCAAATACTACTTTTTCAGTACACCCACAAATCCATGGGCCCTGATGGGATGCACCCCAGAGTATTGCAGGAACTGGCGGATGTCATATCCAAGCCGCTCGCCATCATCTTCGGAAGGTCCTAGAGAATGGAGGAGGGGCCGGAGGACTGGAAGAAAGCCAGCATCAATCCAGTCTTCAAAAAGGGCAAGAAGGAGGACCTGGGCAACTACAGGTCGGTGAGCCTCACCTCCATCCCCGGAAAAGTGATGGAACAGCTCATGCTGGCTGTTGTCTCCAGACACGTGGAGGAGAAGAAGGTGCTCAGGAGTAGCTAGCATGGAGTGCTGGAGTGCTTCCTCAGCAAGTTTGCTGATGATACCAAACTGGGAGGAGTAGCTGATAGCCCTGTGGGCTGTGCTGCCATCCAGAGGGACCTGGACAGGCTGAACGACTGGGCAGTGAGAAATCTCATGAAGTTCAACAAGGGCAAGTGGAGGGTCCTGCATTTGGGGAGGAATAACCCCAGATACTGGTACAGATTAGGGGTTTGACTTTCTGGAGAACAGCCCTGCAGAGAGGGACCTCGGTGTCATGGTGAATGACAAGATGACCATGAGGCAGCAGTGTGCCCTGGTGGCCAAGAAGGCCAACGGGATCCTGGGGTGCATTAAGAAGAGCGTCTCCAGCAGGTCAAGGGAGGTKATTGTCCCCCTATACACAGCCCTGGTGAGGCCACACCTGGAGTACCGTGTCCAGTTCTGGGCTCCCCAGTACAAGAGGGATGTGGAGCTACTGGAGAGAGTCCAATGCAGGGCTACAAAGACGATCAGGGGCCTGGAACATCTGCCCTATGAGGAGAGGCTGAGAGAGTTGGGCCTGTTCAGCCTGAAGAAGAGAAGGCTGAGGGGGAACCTAATCAGTGTCTATAAATACCTCAAGGGAGGGAGTGAGGAGGAGGGGGCCAGCCTCTTTTCAGTGGTGGACAGCGATAGGACTAGAGGAAACAGCCACAAGCTGAGGCACCAAAAGTTCCACAGGAATTTAAGGAAACAGTTCTTGACAATGAGGGTGACAAAGCACTGGAACAGGCTGCCCAGAGAGGTTGTGGAGTCTCCTTCTTTGGAGATCTTTAAAACGCGCTTGGATGCAGCCCTGTGCCACGTGCTCTAGGTGACCCTGCATGTGCAGTGGGCTTGGACTAGATGACCTCTGAGGTCCCTTCCAATCTTAAGCATTCTATGATTCWATGGTGTCTTCTACTAAATTAAACAGTTTTTCAGAGAGAGAAAATATACACACATGCACAAATAATATAATTATGACAAAATAACCAGATCCATCTTTCATGAGCTACTTTCTAAATATTTAGAAGATATATTTTCAGTAATTCCCTATGCTTTTAAGATAAAAACAATAAAATGTATTTTATATAACCTAAAATTTCCATAATATTTGCATACCTCTTCCACTCTTATCTGAAGCCTATATGCTTACTGCAGTATGCAAATTACCTTCCTTGCTAGTGGCAGTTATGCTCAAAAATGGGACATCATTATTTTTGGCATGATGGATATAATGCATATTTTTTTATAAATAATGACTTACCTACTTTAAAAATGTCTATAGCAATCCAAATTTGCTCAGTCTCCCTATATATTTCTTGTTCGCAGTTGTTTTCATAGCAGATCATGTAGGAAGAAGCTTACTTATATACTTTTAATATGGTAGCCTATATAGGATTAGAAAGTATCAAAGCTACTTTGTAAATTGAAATATTTATACAGTGAATTTATATTTTTGTATAATTAAGAATCCCTGTACAAAAGATCAAAAGGCCACAACTGTAAATATCTTCTTGTACCCAAAAGAACATACGCATTATAAAATTACATATGAAATTTTCTCCCCTGCAGAGTTGACACCATCTAAGGCATCTGTGTTAACAATAAATAGAAAAATTATCTATTTGTGAGGTTTACCTGAGACTATTTAACCTATCAGACTCCTGTAAAGCGAGTTTTACTTCCTCCTCCTCCATCTTTTTCTAGTCCTTCCTGGAGAACAAATCAAAAGGAACCTATACTTGCTATTTATGAAGCAATTCAGGATAATTGTTCTAATGATACTTCAGAAATAGTGAAAAACTAAAGAAGAAGGAAGTATTTTTTATCATACAGCTTTCCTCGTTCAGAATCTGATACTTTTTAAGCAGCTCAGAGATCAGCTGAAGTTGTTAACATACATCTTTTTAACATCTTGTTAACAACAACAACATATACCATCTTTTTAAAAGGATGTTTGGAAAAAAAAGAGGATAAATATTTTTAAACTTGAGGTTTGATATTCATTTCTAAAATTCTTGTACAAAGAAATGTAAATGAGCTGGTAATTGTTTAGCAAATAAAGTGGACATTCTGTGCTGACTGAAGTAAAATCTAAAGAAGTTCATAGTCATTTTCAGATGAGTTGATTTTATGACTTTATTTAAACTGGAGTTTGTCCTACCATACCGTAGGAAAGTTGCACTTGTCATGTTTCAGTAAATCATTTGAGTTCTCTTTTCAGGAGATTTTGGTAGGTGAGTCAACCTGGGTGTTCCATGAAGTAGGATGACTCCATTGTCTTGGCTTGTACAAATCCAACAATATCTGTAAGAAGGAAGGAAGTAGAATCTCATTTGTAGTATGAAAATAAGAGAGCAATGGAAAAGACTGCTTCCTATTTTGCACACATATGCATGCATATATTCACATGAATATATGGAAATCAGAAGACACTGAAGATGTGGGAAATGTGATAGCAAGGATCTCTGTTAAAGAACATTTAATCAAAATGTTATTAATCAAAAAAATCAAATATTATTAATTAAAAAAAAAAAAAAAAAAAAAAAAAAAAAAAAACCCTGTCAGTGAGTAAACCAAAATGTAATCTCTATGTGATTCAGGAAAGGCTCCTATTCAGATAACAACATGACTATTATCATAGCTTGAACAGAATTTATACTTTGTTAAATTTAAAAAGAAACCTTGCTGCATTTTTGGAGGATTACTTGTTTATACCTGAAGTATATTAAACAAATGAATCATTAGTCAATTCTCTGCAAATGTTATCTGGGAGTGAGGGTTCTGATATACTGTCAAAGTATATTTATCATACGACRGTATTACAATAAAAGAAATCCTGATTTTCATGTGGGCAGAGACAGTTCTATAGTTTTAGAGAAAAATAAATGTTGACAGCTATTTATTTTTCATAGAAATATCCTTGGACAAATATTCAAAAAACCTTAAACTGTGATTTTTAAACTGAATATTTAAGTCTCCAAGCTGTATCCAGTTGTCTAAGCCATGGCTTTAACCTGAACTACTATGGAAATTCTGTACAATGTTAATGTAAAAATAAAATTATTTAACTTTCTCTTTTTTTTTTTTTTATTGGACTTTAAAAAGACATGTTTTAGTAAATTTATGCACTCCCAAAATAATATCAGAATATCTCTTCCTTTGGTATATAAAAATAAGATTGTGAATAAATAGTATTCATTTTGGATGGAGGAACAATTCAGTTGCTCTCTTTGAATACCGCTTATTAGATGCTACATTGGAAGTTTGTTGAAGAGTGAGGCATTGATTTCAGATTTGTGAGTGTCATTTTACTGCTTTAACTGCAAGAGTTTTTGTGGGGAAATGGGCTTTATTTTTGTTTTTCATTAACACAGATGTATTATTATTGATTAATTTGTAGCTATTTTGAGTATGATGAACTTGTGATTTCTGGAGCATCTAAGCAAGGGTCATTCCTGCAATGACTATTCATAGAATCATAGAATGCTTAAGATTGCAAGGGACCTCAGAAGTCATCTAGACAACCCCCATGCACACGCAGGGTCACCCAGAGCACGTGGCACAGGGCTGCATCCAAGCGCGTTTTAAAGATCTCCAAAGAAGGAGAATCCACAATCTCTCTGGGCAGCCTGTTCCAGTCTGTCACCCTCACTATGATCACTTAAACAATTCTTGTTTCATGGCTGACTCTGGCTTTAGTGTATATTTTTGACTGGTTTATACCTGAAACAAGTATAACCTTGGACTTTTTGAAAGGACATTATGCTCTTTCTTGAAAATAATTTTCTTGCTTTTGTACTTTTATTATAGTTATAGGAACTGTAAACTATTTGATTCATTTCTTTTACCTCATGAATAGAAAATTACTCTTACTCCATCCTTTTTCCCTTCCTTAATTATTTATGAATGTATAAAAGCCAACAACTGATATTAGGCCTCTAAATTGACACTAAATATATTTTGTAAGTAGACGTAGAGTCAAATTCTTGTTTTCTAGTGCAGAACTAGAACATGTTATGAAAAAATACGTAAGGCAGGTTCTGTAAAACTGCTTCCTCTTCAGACTCATAGAAATCAAATACTGCCTTCTGCTAGATTGAGTTTTGCTCCATCTGAATTTGAAAAGTGGTTTGACCTATGTAGGCACAGAGACAGATTMATTCAAACCATCTTCATACATATGATGCGAGATTCATTTGTTTCATCTTTAAATATTTATAATAGTGACATTTGTATTTGTTTTTCTGGATTCCCTTTATGGTCAAGAAAGAAAAATAGGCACTTCCAACACATGATTAATGTGATGGTGGTTAAGTGTCTATGATGGGGTGAATCATTCCCTTAGAACTGCCTGTTGTAAATGGTACCTGATTATAAAGACAGTACAAACATCTAAATCAGAGGTAAAAACCTGCACCACAGATGCCTACATTTGATCAGATGAATGCATTTTCCAGGCAATTCTGGCAGGAAGTCCATACTGTTGTCAGTATACATAAGCTGTAAACAATAATTCCCTACTTCATTTCAGCCATGACTAACCAGCATTACCTCAGGTGCAGCTGGGTAGTAAGTACAAATCAGGGATCACTGCTAGGAAGCAACTTATTATAAGCAAACTATTCTGGAGGTTAAAACGTTTAATACAGGGACTATGTGCTGTTCTGTATCAACTGGCTTCAGTGCCAGAAAGTAATCATGGGCATGTTTAATATGTAAGATATAGACCCTGTAGTCTCCACTGTTGCTGACTGTAAGGAGCAATTCAATCAGAAATCATATTTTACTCTATTGACATCAATATTTCAATTTTTCATGCCACAATCAACACTGGCAGGCATAGACACATTCTATGGTCACCAGTAAGAATCACCAGTAAGATCACTCATTCTGAATCTCCATTTAAAACTCCATTTAGACCAGCGACTGTCTCTCATTTGTCCATGGATGGACACTTAAGAAAATGAGTATAAAGCAGAAAGATCTTTCATTTAGTATATATTTATATATATACATAAATATATACTAAATATATATATATACACAAATATGTATATATTTTTTTCTAGCTGTGAGTGTTTTAAGGATGTCTGAACGCTCAAAGCTTTAATTGAAATTGCATACATATTTACAAGGATAATTAAGCATCCATATCTCCTAACCTTGATCCAGTCAATATATCCTTTACTTTAGGGACACTGAAAAGGTGAATTATACTTTCATTCTGCAGGATCGTCGGATCTGTCTGTAACAGAAATATACTAAGTACATTAACAATTTTCAAWGCAGACGAACAGGACTAAGTTACCTCAACAATGCACACTTGAAAATTATGACTAGAAATGTTGGATACCAAAGCAGTTTCTATGTGCCACAGAGAACAAAAGTAAGGTGTAGCATATGATTTCTTTTTCTGAAAATATGAGGATATATGAAAATATCACATGTATCTTCCCTATGACCTAGGCTGTATGCTAGGCACTATTTTCTATTTATAGGTATCCTGAATTTCAATCACAATATCAGCTACCTATCTGGCTACCTATCTAATTTCATGTTGAACCAGCTGACTGCCTTTTCTCTAAGAAACATTTTCTTAGTCTTATTGTCACTGACTTCACAAAGGTTAGTCATAAATCTTTTTTTCAGCAAGGGTGCCAATAATTTAAGAGCTTTGCCAATAAGCAATGCTATATTTCTTAGCTGATAACTAAACCAGCATGAACAGTAATAYCTTTCTGGGAAGTATTTAGATAGGGTTGTGTAAATCTGACAAGGTAGTGAATAAATTTTCTTTTTTGTTGTTGGTGTTATATCTGTGTTTGAAGGACTATTTCTTTTATTGATGTTCTCACAGTCATGTTTTTTGTTACTGACGAATTCGTATTACCAAGTGATAATATCTGCTTCAATGAACTTTCTCTAAGTGAATTAGAACCAATTCCCTTTTATAGGCAGGCCAGCTTGATTAAAAAGAATGAAAATCAAAACTTTTGCAATTTGAAATGTGATATTATTTCCTTCATTTATCATGGAATCTGTGTATCATTATCTAAGACAAAATATATGTTTTTAAACTGAAATTATAAATTCATTTTCTTAAGCTGATTTGACTTCATCTGAGCCCTTCGTTTCACCTTGTCACTGCAACTAAGTGGAGCAGATATAAGAAAAAATGAACACAAATATAACATTTGTTTCCATTTAAAATATTTCTGCCTGCTGGAAATTGGACATTTTGAAACTTATTGATTAGTTACAAATCAAAATTTTTTTTTTTTTTTTTTTTTTTGTTGGAAGATTAATCTTAGTGTTCTTAGATGGTGATTTTGCTGAACAGTCTGATATCAGTACTGGTAAAATAATAACAAATTTTAAACCATCAAAGACAAGTCTGAACTAAATATATTTTTTTAACATTGTGGGGATTTTGAGTATTTGCGGACTAAAGTGGGAGGAAAAACTGAAATGTATTATATCTCAATAATGTCCTTAAAGGTTGTAAAATATCTCAGCTTTTAATGTGAAAATTATTTTTCCCATTAGCCAATAAACAGAATAAGTATCTTTAGAACCTCATAAGAAAAATAAACACATATTAAAAACACATATGAGACCATGCTTTTTACGACCACTTAATGTTTCAAAGGCACTAGTTATTGCTATGATTTACCTCTATCTGTCTCTGTCTATGCATCTAACTATATCTTCTGCTTTCAATTATGATAACGTAAGTTTGAAATATGAACATGAACCTATCATACTGTCCTTAGAAAAGATACTCTAAAATATAATTGTAGATGAGACCAGATTATGAGTCGATATTCTTTTCAATTCTGTCACAAATCCTAGAGGGATGYATTAAGCTACAATTAAAACTACTATGAAGACTGGCTATTTTCAAAAAGAGAATTAAGAGAAGTGAAAAGAAACAGAGCCTGACTCTGGCAGCCCTGTTTTAGTTAAATAAAAATGTGTGATTTCAATATTACACAAGCTAAGATTCACAAAGTTAAAGACCCGATTTGAAGGATAAATAACTTATTCAATTTACTGGAAACATAAGGATATTACTATATGTTAGATCCTGTGCCATTAATGTGTAGAATACATATAAGATATATTTTCTATATTCCTTAAAAAGTATGATCTATAGTGATATGCAGATAAAAGAACATTTTCTCCCTTATGTAKGTATCAACAATTTAAACTACTCTCATAATTAGAGAGATAGTTCCTATCCAAACTGCTACAATAAACTATTTTGGCCTTCAGTTGTCTTTATTCACATGATCTATTTAAAGAGGCTGACCAAATTCTAAATATTTTTATTCAGCCAAACAGTTTCAGATATGCAAGAGCCATTCCTTTCCCCCTCCTCTTCAACTCTTTCAAGGTTAACTATCTGAATACACTATAAAATAAGAGGCTGATTCACAGGCACTAACCTTCTGTACTGGTCATACAGAGCATATATCAAAAAGAGCAGCAACCATTCTGGCAGATTTCTGTACTTTTAAAAGGATCCCAGATTTCATCAGTGCTGCAGCTCTGGAATAGTGTAAAGAATTAGAACAATAAGGCTGTAAATTCAGGAAGCTATTGGATTTTTTCTTTAGGAAATTCTGTATGGGGAGAGAATTCTTTATCCAAACGAACAGGTGTCTTGCTGTCTTGCTGTTAGATAATGTATTCCCCCTTTTTTTTTTTTTTTTTTGTAAAGTGCTGTTGGTCTGCCTGAAAAGCATATAAGGTGCTTTAACATAACTGCTACTTTATACAAGTCTCTTTTCCTTTTATGTTCAAAATGGAGATTATTTTAAAGTATCATTTTCCATATTCATCAAGCTGACATCTGTTTCTATGGAAACAAGGAAAAAATTAATAGTTCTAGGAACTCTTCTTCAACTTAGTAACTAAATCTAAAAGAATTCCACTTTGAAAGAGAAGTATAATCTGAATTATCCCTGTAAAAGGCAAAAAAAAAAAAAAAATTGAAAAAATGTGACATTGCAGAGTTCATTGACAGTTACTTTTCACCTAGAATGATTTAAAAAAAAAATTGTGGCATGTTTCTAGTGCAAATTTTATAKATACATATATACACACACACAAGCATGTAAACTTGAATTGCAAAGAAATTTCTAATTTTCACAAAATCACAGAATAACAGAATGGTTGAGGYTGGAAGGGACCTCTAGAGATCATCCAGTCCAACCTCCCTGCTACAGCATGGACASCCAGAGCACATGGTACAGGGTGGCGTCCAGGAGGGTTCTGAAGACCTCCAGAGAAGGAAGACTCCACAATCTCCCTGGGCAGCCTGTTCCAGGGCTCTGTCACCMMYACAGGAAAGAAGTTTCTTCTCACATGGAGATGGAACTTCCTGTGTYGCAGCTTGCACCCATTACCCCTTGTCCTCTCACTGACCACCACTGAGAAGAGTTTGGCCCCTTCCTCCCTACATTCTCCCTTCATGAACTTATACATGTTAATCAGATCCCCTCTCAGCCTTCTCTTCTCCAAGCTAAACAAGCCCAAYTCATCCTTCATCCTCCAAGATGAACTCATTTTCATCCTTCAGAAAATCAGTTAGCTAGTTATATTAGGGAAAAGGACTGAAACTCACCTTTACTAGCACAGTGAACAAGCAAATGTAAAACAAAGATTTTTAAATGAAATTTCAACATATCTCAAATTAGGAAGAAATGTTTGTAATTTTCATAACCCACAAGATAGAATAAAAATGTGGTCTCACTTAAAAAAAGTCTCATGAGAGAAAGAGTTAAGTTTTTGTTTTGGGGAAATATATAGTAAAATTTATTATGTTTGAGGAGTAAGTTTATTTTATTTTCTATACTGATTTGTATTTCAGTGCATTAAGGGTACATGAACTAATATACTTGCCTGTATTTTTTCTCTAGTTAAAGATTAATTTTCAAATACCACCTTACTGATCTAAAATTCATGGAGATCATTGGAAAATATGAACTAATTTCAGGCAATTGTGTTTGAACCTCTGGTAATATTAACTCCATCAAGTGATAAATTAAATTACCCTGGACGAACATTGTTTTGCTGATATCTGCCTTCATATGTGATTTAATAGAATGCAAGCAACAAATTGATACTTTAAGGAAGAGGTCATTTAAAAAGAGTGGCTTCAAATAAACTTATTCAACATATTAATTAGGGAATGGAACATCTCTCGTATGAAGAGAGGCTGAGTGAACTGGGCCTTTTTTCTCTGGAGAAGAGACGGCTCAGAGGGGATATGATTAATATGTATAAGTTCAGGAAGGGAGAATGCAGGGAGGAAGGGGACAGGCTGTTCTCACTGGTGGCCAGCGATAGGACGAGGGGTAATGGCCACAAACTGAAGCACAAGAAGTTCCGTCTCCAGGTGAGGAGCAACTTCTTTACTGTTAGGGTAACAGAGCAGTGGAACAGGCTGCCCAGGGAGGTTGTGGAGTCTCCTACTCTGGAGGTCTTCAAAACCYGCCTGGATGCCACCCTGTGCCACATGCTCTAGGTGTGCCTGCTTGAGCAGGAAGGTTGGACTAGATGATCTGTAGAGGTCCCTTCCAACCTTAAATATTCTGAAATATTCTGAAATATTCTGAAATTAAAAAATATTTTATTACAATCATAGGAAAATCTATTTTAAAACTTATGTTTTGCAAAAGTCTAATCTCTTTGTCAACTATGTCTTTAACAGTATATACTACATATAAATGTATGAAACAATAACTATGTTATATATAGAATTTAGGTTCGTACTGACTGGCAGAAGAGATTCAAAACAGATGTGCATGATTGAGAGCCCATCTGTGCATCCTGTGAATGGATTAGACTAGGATTTTTCTTTTTTTTTCCACTGTAATTGTGTAACACTTTAATTGTGGAAAGAATCAATACTGATCTGAGTTAATTAAATTAATAGTTTCTAAGATTTGTGGATTGCCCAAGAAAACAGTAAAGGAAACATCATATATTGTAAATTTATACCATTACTACATGCGGTGGTATAAAATTTAACAAAATATGGGAAGAAATTGTGGCTTATGTAGTTAAAGAACTTTCTTTGKTTTCCATAGGGATAGGATTTTATTCAAGAAGTTTAAGGATATATTCCTTTTTCAGAAATGAGGGTAACTATTAATAATGAAACAACAGTTCCACACCTTCTTTCTGAAAAGCTAAGCCTACTCCATAGATTTATATTCTAGCATATATTAGATAGCTACCCTGCAGACTTGGTGCTGCTGGTAGCACCAAATTATCTGTTCCTACTCCAAGCCTTTAGGAAGACTTTCTTCATTTCTTTAAAGCAAATAATCAAGCCCAATGTCTTTCTATGCTCTGACTCTGTTCTTACAATTCCTCCAAATTTTTAAGTATAAAATTTCATAATGGAATTTATGATTTATAAGAGGAAATAAGATTTATAGACATACATTACAGGACCACTATGTTTCACTCAGTTTTAGTATATGACTGATAGCATATGAGGGACTGGAATTTGCACATAATTTTCTGATGGGAATTGTCTAGACATCTAAGGGATGATGTGGTATTAGCTAGACATATTAGGCATCTAAGAAGTTGATTTAAGACAAATGTCCATTGTATATATCGGGCTAATAGATGTCCCTTAAAGTGTAAGCTGCAACTTCCTCAGAGATCAATTATCAGCTAAGGTCACCCTGAGTGAAATTTATGGATAATGAGGTTGATCGGTGAATTTGACCTCAAGCAAGGATTTACAAACAGGCTTAAAAGGCAGAATAGATGTATCCTACACTTTTGACCTTGTAGAAATAAGACTTCCCAGGAATGGGGCAATCAGACTGCTGCAAACTATTTAATCATGATGCTTTACCTGAGAAAGGCTTCCCAGACAGACTGTGCAGATCTTACAAAGAGAACAAGTTCTTACTCTGCATACATACAAGTTTTTCTTTCTGTACTATACATACCAAAATACTATCTGCTGCAATCAACTATTTTTTTCAATTATAAATTTCCTAGTCGTTACCTCCACAAGATTCTTCCATTTTTTGTCTGCCCTTTTCTTCTCTTCGTGTTAAGAAGGCTATATCAATAAAATAATTGTAGAAAAGAAAAGAAAAGAAAAGAAAAGAAAACAAAACCTATTTATCCCTGGAGTGCTACTCTTAAAAAATCCTAAACTTAAAACTGAATTAGATGTTGCAGGTACATTTAATCTGTTTTGATTTATTGAAAAAAACAAACAAAACTTGACTGCATTTTCTTTGAGAATATTTTTTATTCTGGYATGATTTCAGATATTTCAGATGTACATCATAACTCACATCCTTTCATTTTACTTTTAATTTGCAAAATAATGTCTAACAAAAATAAAACATTCAAAAAAATGTGACATCCAAATTCCTAGCACTTTTAGAAACCTAGAAATCTTAGGCGCATAAGCTGCTTTAGCSTTTAAAAGCAGGAGGCTTAAACTCCACATCAGTTTGAATTCTCTGAGCCAATCTTTGTCTGTTAGAAAAAAAATGAACAGAGGCACAAACTAGATAACAGCCTTTTATGGGGTACAGAAATTAAAGTAACAGAATTACCTTTCAAAGAGATCTCCGGGGCTTTAATGTAAAAATAGCTATTATTTTATTAGACAAGGCTCTAATCCACAGTCTGCTCAGCTGTACTCCAGACTTCTATAAGATAATCAATGCCTTCACTGGAGAGAAGCTTGATTAAAAAAAAAAAAAAAAA
>NW_020455787.1:30992-38825 GCF_003342845.1 Nothoprocta perdicaria | reverse complement strand
AAAAAAAAAGGACCACTAATATTGACATGATCATCCCTTCCTTTTTCTCCTCTCTTTTAAATTTGTTTCTTAGCTGAAAGAACCATTCCAAAATTCCTGTCTACGTTAATAGAGGGGGCTTATATAAGCTACTGTTTAAATCTGCTAAGATGTTCTTGCATTGCTTCAGCTTTATATTCAGTTCAACCTCTTCCGCTTGAATTCCATTTACACAATAATTTAAAAGTGAATCACTTAAAGCCCCATGCCACTTTCAGAAATGTTTTTCAAGGAGACATCTACAAGAATGCTGCTGTTCCAAATGGACCAGGACAGTCTGAACTACTGCTCTTATAGTTGTACAACTTTAACTGCGAACTATGGCAAATCTTCTCCAGTTAGTTATGATAAATTTGCTAGCCTGTTTTCTTCTACYAATATTTGCTAGCCAATATTCTTCTACCAGAAACATCCCATCCATTCTCATACATGCCTAAAATAATCTTCTACCAGGTCTAGACATGTACTTACTCCTTAAACCTCCAATAAGAGGTAATGGAAATATAATCAATAGTACAGGCTAAGTAGAGATTAGAAGATGATTCTACCAAGTGAGCTAGTTAGAGAAGACACTTCAGGAAACTGTCTACTGCAAATGATTGTCCCACTCAGTTATGTAGTTATACGTGACTTTAAGGAAGTCATATATGCAGATTTTATCCCTGGTAGTGAGTAGGCTCTACTGAAACTCTTTGGGAGGATGATTGATTTGCCTGGATGACCACTAGTCCTGGTAGCAGGCCTTTTTGTTCAGAAGAAGCTCACAGGAGGTCTGACTCCTGAATGGGCAGTTCTAAGGTTTCACTGAKCAGTCACATGCCATTTCATCATCACATTAATGCTGAAGTGTTGCTACCATTAAACTAAMAATGACTTTGTACAACTATCCCAGTTCATGCCCTTTTTTCACCATGGTATGCTTCACTAATCTTTACAATAAGGATAAGCTGAAATAAATCAGAAACATGTTAATGAACCACTTTTTTTCTATTTACTATCAAGCTATTTCTAATAAATTTAACCATTTGCCATGAAGAAAAACATAAAAAAAAATCCATAAAGAAAGAAGGAAAGAAGAAAAGAAGGAGGAAAGGACAGAAGGACAGAAAGAGAGAGAAARAGAGAGAGAGAAGAGAGAGGAAGAAAAGGGCATATTGCAAAAGAAAGATATAGTGACAGCAAAAATGGAGACAAAAGAAGGGGAGAAATGTAGATGTGGAAAATAATGGGTAAGAAATAAGCAGAAGAATGGAGAGGTATTATATTTGTAAATATGAAGACACAAAAATAGACCGACAGCGCAGGACGGACAGAGAAGAAAGTTAAAGCTAGAGAGGTCAATGGATCAATCCAGAAATTAAGAAGGAGAGAAAAAACCTTTTAGCCATGGAAAAGAAAAGTCACAGAGAAGAAGAAATAACTATAAAAACAACAGTTAAACAGATTTTGAAAAGATGGAGCTAGCCTGTATTAATAGACCTTGGGAGAAAAGTGTGAAAAAGCAAGCACTAAAAAACAGCACATGCAAAATAAGGGACTAAGGTGAGTCACTATGACACTAAAAAAACTATTGTTAATGAAGCTCCTATAAGACTGCAGTACTATCAGAATAAACATTATGTAATCTGAGGTAATGATGTCTGCAGATATACAGAGACAAGTATATATTTTTTAATTCTTAAAAAATATATTTTGATTCATTTCTTTCTCTTAGGTCCTAGTTAAAATCTCTGTCTACCTTAAGTTTTAACTTACAATTCATTTATCTTATTTCTCTTTTATGCTTTTAATTATATAGTCCCCGAGGAAAAAAAAAAAGTCATATTTTGTATCAACAGCATAATCTGTCACAATTTAACATGGTTGTCAGTCTTTGCTTAAGGAAAGGGCAGGAATCATCATGGGGTTTGCAGGTCAAGAGCGAGATGAAAGGACAGAGCACTGTGGGGACACTTGCTCATCATTTCTTTCACTATACCTAGTTCTGACATACTACTACACTGTCTGATTTGAGACAGTAATCTTGCAACCCATTCATTTTAAAAACACTGAATTCATCCTAAATGAAGATTAGAATTGATTTAATTAATGAAGCTGAAAAAGTGTGCAAAAATAGAAGTAATTGTGTACTATAATCATGTGCTATAATTCCAGATTTTTTTTTTCCCATGAAAAGGTGTCAGACTTCTTGCACAGGACCACGTACCTTCATATTAAAAGCACACTATATAAACTTACTTGCTATTTATAAAATTCTACAGATGTCCACTGTATACAGGTAACTACTGCTTAGACAAGTACAATGATATTATGTATAAATATCTTCCATGTTTACATGATATGCAGAAATATATCAAATATATATATATATATTTCTGAAAGGTTTGGAACCAAGAGCCTTTCTGAGACCTTGTTGGAAGTAAGTAAACAAAATTTCAAATAATCTACACGACTATTTATCTCAAAAAATAGAGGTATTCAATGTAACTTCTAGTGTCATCCCAAACATAGATCTTAGAACTTATTTCAGCATACAACATCTTCCATTATACCAGACTGAAACAAAAATAGAAATACCACCTGAATTCTATTTATTTTAACTTCAGATTATTATTCATATCTAGAAAGCACATTTAATGAAGTATTTCCTCATTAGCGGTGTTTTCTTTTTTTTTTTTCTTTTTATTTACTTGATCCCTGATATAAAACATTTATGGTGACTTCTAGATGTGGTTGAAAAATCAGTAATTTCTATCCTGAATTATAAGGAAGTGTAATGAGAATTTTCAAAATTAATATATTTTGAATACTCCAGTAGTTGAAGAAACATAGAAATATTAAATGCTATTATGCAAATACTGAAAAAAATATAAATTATAAGCAAAATATATAAAAAATCAAATTATTAACTTTGGTGAGATGTAATACTTTTTGTTTCTTTTGATGAGCTGTTGTAAAAATACTTTGATCTTATATGTGAAGAAGTAAGCTTGTATCATATGGAAACAGTATGAATTCACAAAGCCAAATGGATTGACATAATTGTGATCTTAGCAATTAATGTGCTTAGATATTTCAGAAGTGCAAGATATCCAGAAACCTTTGGGAAAACTGATAGATTCTACGTACATTTAAAAGGAAATTGAAACTCTTCTATGTTAAATGAAAAGAAAAAAAAAAAAAAAAGTAATACCAAGCAAACCTGAGAAATGGGAAACTACAAAGATCTCAGTTTATGAGTATAAGAAGACAGATCAATGCTAAATTTCATTTTTATGATTTCCCCTGAGAAACATTCATCCAATTTATATATAGCTTCATGTGTCTGTGCATTTGTGTGACAAAATATTCCGTATCACATTTTAGAAATAGGTATCTCCTAAGCGACTGTCATATTCTTGCTTATTATGTCCACTTTCAATTTCTGCATCTTATAATTAATGTCTTATATCATCAACAGAAGATAAGATTACAAGTTATTATGCATGGAGTGCAATAATCAAGATAGTTTTTTATTTCCACTTTTCCCTTTTTATTGTGACAATACAGGCTTCACMGAACTTCAGCAGGAATGAAATATGACATATGTAATTCAACTCTGAGTTAACCTTGTCTTTCAGTTCAAATTGTTTGCAAGTGACAAGTTTAAATAAAAAAAAAAATCAAAAATTTTCTAGTTAGAAACACATTTTAGTCTAATGAATAATTTATTGATATGTTTATGAAATTGTAGGAGGCACCAGAGATACCTACATAGTTATGGGCAGGACACCAGAGGTGTCAATTCTGACTTTTGGTCCCACAGCGTTCACAGAATCACAGAATCACAGAATGGTTGAGGTTGGAAGAGACCTCCAGAGATCATCTAGTCCAACCCTCCTACTCAAGCAGGGACACCCAGAGCATGGGGCACAGGGCCACATCCAGGTGGGTTTGGAAGATCTCCGGAGAAGGAGACTCCACAACTTCCCTGGGCAGTCTGTTCCAGGGCTCTGTCACTCTCACAGTAAAGAAGTTCTTCCTCACATGGAGATGGAACTTCCTRTATTTCAGCTTATGCCCATTTCCCCTTGTCCTATGACTGGCCACCACTGAGAAGAGCTTGGGCTCTTCCTCCCTGCATTCTCCCTTCATATACTTATACATATTAATCAGATCACCTCTCATCCTTCTCTTCTCCAGAGAAGAGAAGGCCCAACTCACTCAGTCTCTCCTCATATGAGAAATCTTTCAATCCATTACAAGATGGATTCTCATAAGAGAATCTCTCGTATGAGAAAACTTTCAGTCCACTGGTGGTTACTGTTTTCTGAGTGATCTTCACCAGAGTATTCAGATAGATTTTCCAAAACATGAGGATCAAAGATCASTCTTTTCCAAAGTATTCACTAGCTTTTCAGATGTTGATCTGGGATACTCAACTCAAAACTTATAGCATCTAGCTTGTATGTATTAACTTTTGTTTAGTTTTAGAAAGAAGGAATGCCTACCATTTTCAGCTAATGTCAGTTATCACCAAAGTTCTTCTTGACTCTGCATTTCAGATACCAATAAAGATCAAAACTATGAGACAACAAGTTTAGCCTGAAGTTTTTGAGTTATGTCAGATTATGTCTTTGCAGAATAATAAATGAGCTGTTAAAAGACCAAGCAAAGGATTGTCCCATTTTTTGACATGATTCAAATGCCAATCAACAGCTCTATGTGCTGGGCAGTACTTGCTARAGACTTGCATCAATTTTTTGCATCAGTATGAATAAAATATATTTGAACTGGTCATCACCATCTCATTCCCTTTTCTGTGAAGTAGAATATTATTATTAAAAGCATAAAATCAGAAACCAGGAGAAGATGGATATTGTGCTTGCTCCTCCCTCCCTCCCTCCCTCCWTTCCTTTTTTTTTTTYACTGTATTGCTAAGAGAACACAATACCACAGATCTAGGTGAGAAGGGACATGAAAAGGCGCAGTAATAGGGCTGAGAACTTTACTAGTGAATAGACTAGAAATTAATATATATATAAAAACTTAAACTTATCCATTGAACTTAAACTTTGTATGCGCTTTTCAAAAAGCAGAGAATGTTGCATATGCACCTTTTTATTATTATTTTAATATTCTACAGCATTTGGTCAACAAATTGCTTCTGCTATACGTTGTGAATATTTTTTTTTCCTTTCTTTTGTTCAAATTGCAGTATTGGATAGCAGTCAGTATCGTAGCCCTGAAAAGCCAGAATCCCAACTTTCTCTTCTAGTACTGAGGAACATCATGCCAACCAACACAGCCGTTTAATCACTCACCAGAAAGATTCAAGAAATCTGAAGAAAGGCTGCAGCATGGCTTCACATAGCTAGGCAATAGTTTAAGTCTAAAAAATATGTATAAATACACAGTAAAAAAAWAAAACAAATAATAATAATAATTAAAAAAGAACAACAACAAATGATGAAACAACACCTAAATCAAAATCCTCTAAAAGGGCAAATTGCTATTAAC
Source organism: Nothoprocta perdicaria (assembly GCF_003342845.1). Classification (NCBI taxonomy): domain Eukaryota; kingdom Metazoa; phylum Chordata; class Aves; order Tinamiformes; family Tinamidae; genus Nothoprocta; species Nothoprocta perdicaria. Next base: position 33,287 of record NW_020455787.1, on the reverse strand, counting down.
AGTATGTATTCAAAATGGCTTTTTGCTTAGTGAAAAATAAGGCTGAGAAAGCAGACAGGGAAATTTTAAAACCAAAAATAAATTACAAACAAGAGGGTTTGCTGTGAGGTGAGAAACTGTGAAAGGAGGTACATGGGGTATTAGAAATGTGTGCTTTACAAATGTGGTAATTAGGTATTCAGCAGATGAAATGGTTGGTGAGAATGGGTGTGAGAATGGCAAATAAATAGTTTACTGAGAAAGAAAAAATGGAAATTCTTGCAGGCTAAACGACTCAGTAGTAATCTGTGATGAAAAGCAGAAGAAAATACATGAGCTTCAACTTACTGCAGTTGCCAATGAATAATTGTTAACATTTTGTGACATGGACTACCATTGTCAACTCTTACTTTTGAGGCAGAAAGTATATGCAAAAACATTTCAAAATTAAATTATTATTGTATTTTAATATAGTGTGCAGGATAGTGGAAGCTAACACAACAATCATATACAACTCTACTGTTTTTCTTTTCTCAGACACAAAATATAACTGATAATTAAAAATGAGCCAAAATTTGCACAGTGTTAATTGACTTTGTTAATTAACAACTACACATACAATTCCTTTCTCAACCCTTCAAAAAGAACAGATAGAATCTAGGAGTCTACATCCTTCCCGCCTCATTTTAACATCTAACTGAGGTCTTAGCAGCAGCTCTCAGCAGAGTATCTTCCCAGAAGAGGGAGACACATGCAGAGTGTAATTTAGCCCAAGTAAAATCTAAGTTAATTGATGTATGGATCTCTGATCACTGATTACACAGAAGTTTTTGGACAATTTTACTCCTGAGTCCCTCAACTCAATCCTACAACAGATAGAATGAGCTGGAGTCACAAGGCATTTTTAGGGCTCTTTGACCACTTACGTATTTACTAAATCCCTTGCCTGGACTTATATAATAATATGCCTAATATACTTTTTACAGCAAGTATGTTACAAGTATGGAGGGATATACCACTACCCATGCAGCAGCTAGATAGCAGAAATTAGAAAATATCTGGACTAGATGTCTCTCTCTCTTTCTATCACAACCKTAAGAAGGAGCTCCTCATGAATAAGAAGGGAAGGGACCTGCTGGTAATTGAAATGATTCTAAAAGAATGCTACTGCCTTCTTTCTGTTAATATAGTTTTTCTGTTGTTGTTGGGGTTTTTTTTGGTTTTTTTTTTTTTCACTGCTATGTAACTTTTTTTTTTTTTAAATGTCCATTCTTTTTCTTGTAGAAGGAAAAAGATATTTAACCGTCTTCACTATTTTTGCTATAGTTCATTTAGACCTGGAATGATGTACAAAGTATTTGCTTGTTTCTTTAGTTAAAGTATTTTTCAATCTCATCTGTATTCCTCTAGACTGAAATCTTCACAGAAATTAATGAGCACAAGTGTATGGAATATTCATACTCATACTGCAGGCATGATTATTTGATCACTATAAATCAGCCATATATGTACATGTAGCTATATTTGTTCTGAGCATCACTGAAGCTACTGCAGCTTGCATGAGCTACTGAACAAGTGTCTTTTCATTTGTTAACTTCTTGTGAATAATCTTTTATACCCTTGATAAATAAAAGATATGAAGAACTCAAGAAGGTTTTACTTATACAAACAGACCCACTGGCTCCAACTCTTTCCKTGCTCATCAGCTTCTGCCTTAGCCCAAAGTGTTTGCTTAGTTTGCTTAGTGTTGGACATTCGCCGTACAGAATGTTAGCAGAAATGATTGAGCATGACTATCTGAACATGGCATACACAACACTTGAAACTGAACCTCACATAAGATTGCAATTTAAATCTTAAATAGCATAGTTATATTAGGATAAGGTTTTCCACTTAAAAGCTCATCAGGATTTTTCCAGGTTTTGTTACCTCAGGTAGACTACTGAATTAGCAAAAGTAATGTTATCTTCAGTCCTGAAGCAAAATTGATTACTTGTGGCTCCTGTTTTCTGCTCTGTGTTTTACATATCCATAAGAAACCTCATATTTTAACTAATGAGCACTCTCCTAAAAGTTTGGTATTATATGATCACAATCAATTCCTCAGTGTGAATAATGACAACGAAAACCATAAAGAATTCATATTATATCAGGCATATATCATCTATACTAAACTATTATTATATTCTGAAAAAAAAAAGAAAAAAATGCAGTGAAAGTTACAGAATTAAAACCAAGTCAAAACAAAGCAATCAAGGAAGGAAGGAAGGAAGGAAGGAAGGAAGGAAGGAAGGAAGGAAGGAAGGAAGGAAGGAA
>NW_020455787.1:12129-30972 GCF_003342845.1 Nothoprocta perdicaria | reverse complement strand
GAAAGAAAGAAAGAAAGAAAGAAAGAAAGAAAGAAAGAAAGAAAGAAAGAAAGAAAGAAAGAAAGAGAAAGAAAAGGAAAGGAAAGAAAGGAAGAGAAAAAAGAGGAAGAGAGAAAGGAAGAAGGAGAAGGAGGAGGAGGAGGAGCAAGAGGAGGAGAAGGAAGAGGAGGAGGAGGAGGAGGAGGAGGAGGAGGAGAAGGAGCAGGAGGAGGAGGAAGAGGAGGAGGAGTTCTTCCTCATGGCACAGGTTCTCATGCAGTGATCTGAAGTATTATGTTAAGAAACTTCCCCGATGTAACTCATGCTTTCAGTTTGATTCTAAGAGTCTTGAATCTATTCTTCAGGTACTGCCAAATCTAGAAGCTCCATGGAGGTGAGACAGAGGTCACAGATCCATGTCCCCAGGTCTTGCCAGGAGCAAGGCTGAGTACACATTCCTATGAGACACACATTCAGTTCATAAATACATGTCCATCCATGCAAATCACCAACATTGCTTTCAGATCCAGGAAGAAGCACCTCACCCRGCACTGCGTACAGCCTGAGAGCTGGATGGTGGCATCCACTATGAGGAAAATTTTGTTGTACAGTCCTGTCAGAGGACTAGACTTGGCTGCACCATCTGGGATAAGGAATCATGTCCAGTGGCTCCTAGTCACCACTTAAGGGTCTTCTCTGTGGCCAGCACCTTCCTCGGGGTCTCTTTCATTTCATCTGTGCACTGTTTATTGCCTTAATTGTGTTTCTCCTGTTTATACATACTGTTTACAGCAATCCTGGTCACTAGGACTTTTGGTGCCAGGTAAGTAGGAAGCCAGCTGCAAGTTTGTTCCTTCTTGGCAGGAAGTCCCTCATACTGTCTGTTTGCTCTTGGCTTTAGTTCACCTGTTTTGTGATCATCAGTGCTGCCACACTCTGCTTCCTCCCATGCTACTAGTCTAAAAACTTTTGATAGAATATGAGAGAAGAGTAAACATTCCTAAAAAATGCATAGAAAACACATTCTCAATGAAGGCTCTCTGTTGTTTTTTGTTGTTGTTGTTTCTTATTTTGTTTTGTTTTTTGGAATTTTTTCTTTGTGTACTGCCTTTGCTGTTAGATGTACCAAACTCTATATGAAAATAATTTGCTAGTTAGGAGCACTGAAAGAAAAAAAAAAACACATAAATATGCATGTTCATACATATACAGCATATGGCTTATTTGGAGAAACTCTTTGCATGGGCACAAAAGTTACAACAGTGCTTATACAATAAATCCTGTCCAGGTACTGGATACAATTAGCTATGTTTCAAACCTTGCCTAGCACACATCTATCCTATTCCAGCTAGCCCTCTCCTGAGCCATTTTCAGGCACAGTCTGGCATGTAAAAAGGTATCTAGATCATTACTAATGAGACTCTGTATTCAGMCATTATGTTTTGGAGGCAGAAAAAGTTCAGTATGATAGATGTGGACTGTTTCTGTGCCCATTACAGGGCAGGATGTATGCCTCACCAAACATGCTTGCTAGTATCATAACCAAAAGTGCCAAATTGCCAACAGGTCAACAGAAGAGCACTCTTGTTCACTTAGCCTGCTTTTTTTTTTTCTTTCTTTTTTTTCATTGGGATAAGCTATGCCATCATGAGGTGAGTTCTGCTAAAATAGCTAATCTGGCAGGAAGAATTCTGTGAAATTTCTAAAAATTCCAAATAGAAACTCTTCAGGATACAGCACTGGCATTTCCAGAAACATATATTTACATTTGAAAACATCTTCCTTTCTCTGAGTGACAGCAGGGTGAAATTTTAATTTGGCAGTTAAAGTCTGCAGTAGTTACACAGCAGGAAATAAAAGAACAACAAATAAGACTGTCTGTTAGTTAAATTGTTTGTTTATAAAGGAGTTTTAAGTTCACAATGTGCTCCATGCAACATCTGGACTTTCCATCAGATTTGGCAATAATTATGCCTTACATGATTGCTTAAGAAAAGTCAGTTTTCAATAGCACTATTTTCAATTTTAGTAAGTGATTTTATACCTGTTTATGTTTTTAGTCAGAAACATCAATTACTAATAAATTCATTTATTCAATTTAAAAGCTTTTCTTCCTTATTTACAAAACCTTCCCCAACATATGGGAAAATAGATATATCAAAGAACAATCCTCATTAAAGATCACTGAATCATTGAATCATACAATCCTTAAGGTTGGAAGGGACCTYTAGAGATCATCAATACAACTCCCCTGCACACACAGGGTCATCTACGTGACCCATATGGCACAGGATTGCATCCAAGTGGGTTTTAAAGATCTCCAGAGAAGGAGACTCCACAACCTCTCCGGGCAGCCTGTTCCAGTGCTCTGCTACCCTCACTGTCAAGAAAACTTTCCTTAAGTTCCTGTGGAACTTCTGGTGCTTCAGCTTGTGGCATTCCATCTAGTCCTATCATTGTCCACCACTGAAAAGAGGCCAGCCCATCCTCCTCACTCCCTCCCTTGAGGTATTTATAGACATTGATCAGGTTCCCCCTCAGCCTCCTCTTCTTCAGGCTGAACAGGCCCAGCTCCCTCAGCCTCTCCTCAWWGGGCAGATGTTCTAGGCCCCTGATCATCCTCRTAGCCCTGTATTAGACTCTCTCCAGCAGCTCCACATCCGTCTTGTACTGGTAAGCCCAGAACTGGACACAGTGCTCCAGATGTGGCCTCACCAGCACTGTGTATAGGGGGACAATCACCTCCCTTGCCTTGCTGGACACACTCTTCTTGATGCACCCCAGGAACTCATTGGCCATCTTGGCCACGAGGGCACACTGCTAACTCATGGTCAGCTTCTCGTCTACCATGACACCGAGGTCCTTCTCTGCAGAGCTGCTCTCCAGAAAGTCAGCTCCCAACCTGTGTATCTGGGATTTTTCCTCCCCAAGTGCAGGACCGTGCACTTGCCCCTGTTGAATTTCATGAGGTTTCTCACTGCCCAGTTGTCCAGTTTGTCCAGATACCTCTCGATGAAGTAGGTTAGGTTTAAATGTCTAAATTGGGTTGTCATAAACATTTCCTCCTTTGTTGAAATTTTGTTTTCAAGCTATGCTGTTATTATTGCAATGATTATTGAAATGAGACCAAATTACAAATTACTTTTCCTTCAAATTCAGTGGCTGCCTTGAGAATAGAAATTTTTTACTTATCATTTTCACCATTGCTTTTGCAAAGATGGTAAAACAAATAATTTTAGAATGTGCAATGGGACTTCAGAATTCTATTTGAAAAATTCAGTCTCAAATGACTGTATTGTTTACCCCATGCAAATGAAGACATGAAAGTAATCACTGACCSTAAAGTCTGTATTCAAAATAAATATGCCACTTAAAAATAGTATTAATGGTGTAAATGAAGGAAACAAAACCTGGCAATATCTCAGTCACCCTCACTATCTATTCTTTATCTAGCTGACATTTTATCTAGTACTACAAGGAAAGTGACAGTAGACCAATTTAGAAGTAGAAGGCCAACTCTAACTCCATCCATTTTGTCTGGCATATACTAGATATATGCATCTTAAAAAAGTCTCTTAGATCAGTGAAAAAGAAATTCCACAGTTGTTACTAAAATAAGAACCATTTGCAAACAGGCTAACTTCTTGATCATTCCTCCAAAGTTTTCCTTTCTCCATGTTCCGCTAGCCAAATTCTTTCTTATTTTATAAAACATATAATACTGGATTTGCAGGCTTTGCACCAGCTAATCTACAGTCAGCAAATTTACATATAGTATGACAACATAAATTAGAATATTTCATTTATCCATAATGAATTTAATACATTTTCCTTCTCTCCAATTGAAAAAAGAATGTTACAATCAGAAGCATGCACTTTTGAAAGGTACTGTTTGTTTTCAATTATTGCTTCACTGAAAAGCTAATTATGAAAGGAGAAAGTCATTACAAACAGGAGGGAGATCTATGAAATAGTAAAAGGTATCAAATAATACAATGCAAACTGCAATGGATACATCATAACAAATGAGAGTAGAACATAAGACTATAAGAGAGATGTTATAATTTTATATATACATATTACATATATGTATATATAAAAATATATAAAAAGGAAAATCCAAGAGAAAGTAAAAATACATGAAGTACAACTTCATTTCTATTTTCATAAAAAATAGAGCAGTCTACAAACAAACAAAAACCCAAAATGTCACTGGAGTCCACAAACACAATAGTCCACAAACACAGATGTGATCAATACAAGTATGTACTAATGTATAACATTTTGAACTTTTTAATTCTGAGCAGAGAGGGCAGTATATGGAATTATGCCATCTTACTGTACTTGGAAAGATGGACTTCTGCCTGACTTAAAGTTTTACATGCTGACAAAAACTGACAGTTTTGCTATAGATTGTGGGCATTTTATAGCTATTTCTATATATGCAATTCCTGTAAAGCAAGAAGCAGAACTATTTGCTGACTCAATTCTAATCAAGTCTATTAGTTACACCTTATCACTACAAAATTTTATCTAAAGTAATGATTTAGTTTGCTGAATGCTCAAACGGAAATTTGAATCAGTCTACAGAAGTACTACTCTGTTCCATTAGAAGAAATATGGAACCTTCTGACATTTTAAAGAAAAATAAAATCCTTTAACCCTTTTATCACACTATTTGTTGATAACCTCAGTCTGTTCGGAGGAAAACAGCAGGAAGAGATTAATTTTATAAAGCTGCATCTTTTTCTCTGAAATGAAATGTGAACTGGAAGCTACATTTCTCTAAGTTCCCTATGACCTCTTCAGTTGTCGGGTGAGGATTTGTTTCCTTGCTGAAATGAAATCATGAATCTCAGATAAAATTATTTAAGTAGTTTTCAGGCAAAGACATTTCACCTGTTATTTGGCCTCTGATAACAAAACACTTACAGAAGTCAAACTGTCAAAATACCGAATGGACACTATCTATATAAACCATGCAGAGTGTGAGAAGCAATTCAATATATGATTGACTGTCAGTCCTAACTTATGGACTTAGTAGCCTGGATTGGCTGTAGGGATTAATAGATGCCACTCCCAAAGCAGAGATTTCTAAATGACTTCTTAACTACATTAGGTATTGATCTGACTTTGCTCTGTGTTGAAAATTCATATTAGTTAGTTTTAGCATCTAAATGCATGGGATATGCATCTTTGCAATACAAAATAACAACCTAGATATTTACTAATGAAAAATAGAAGTGGCAGACAGCTTTGCTGAATTTCAAAAATCATTTTTATTATCTTATGAGAGGCTGAGTGAGCTGGGCCTGTTTTCTCTGGAGAAGAGAAGGCTCAGAGGGGATATGATTAATATGTATAAGTTCAGGAAGGGAGAATGCAGGGAGGAAGGGGACAAGCTGTTTTCATTGGTGACCAGCGATAGGACGAGGGGTAATGGCCACAAGCTGGAACACAAGAAGTTCCGTCTCCAGGTGACGAGGAACTTCTTTACTGTTAGGGTGACAGAGCAGTGGAACAGGCTGCCCAGGGAGGTTGTGAAGTCTCCTACTCTGGAGGTCTTCAAAACCCACCTGGATGCCGCCCTGTGCCACATGCTCTAGGTGTGCCTGCTTGAGCAGGAAGGTTGGACTAGATGATCTCTAGAGGTCCYTTCCAACCTTAAATATTCTGTGATTCTGTGATCTTTATTTTTAATAAGGTTAAAATCTAAATGTTTTTTTTTATTTCTACTCCATTCTACAAATATTTTTGAGGATTTTTTATTGTTCTCCTGTTTTATTTTACTTTTTTTTTTTTCTGTTCTGGATTTGTTTTCTCTTGTAATCAATGAAGTCCTAAATCTTTTAAATCCTTCTCAATTTTACCTTTGTGTAAAGACTCTTTTCTTCTATTTCTTCTATTACTAATATCCAAATGGACCTTTTCTTTTCTATTAAAAACAAATCAAACAAAACCCTAGTGCATATGGAAGTGCCTGTGCTAGAATGGACTTCACTCATTGTACTAACTTTGCAAAGCTGAGAACTGAGAGAGGTCATGTTTGTACAGAATCAAAGAATRACTGAGGTTGGAAGGGACCTCTAGAGATCATTTAGCTCCACCCCCCTACTCCAGCAGGAACACCCCGAGCACGGAGCAAAGGGTGGCATCCAGGTGAGTTTTGAAGACATCCAGAGAAGGAGACTCCACAACCTCCCTGGGCAACCTGTTCCAGGGCTCTGTCACCCCCACAGGAAAGAAGTTCCTCCTCACATGGAGAGGGAACTTCCTGTGTTGCAGCTTGTATCCACTACCCTTGTCCTGTCACTGGACACCACTGAGAAGAGCTTGGCCCCTTCTTCCCTGAACTCTCCCTTCMTGAACTTATACATGTTAATCAGATCCCCTCTCACCCTTCTCTTCTCCAAGCTAAACAGGCCCAACTCACTCAGTCTCTCCTCACATGAGAGATGTTCCAGKCCCTTAATCATCTTTGTTGCCCTCCGCTGGACCCTCTYTAGAAGTTCCATGTCCCTCTTGTCCTGGGGAGCCCAGAACTGCACACAGTACTCCAGGTGCGGCCTCACCAGAGCTGAGTAGAGGGGCAGGATCCCCTCCCTTGACCTGCTGGAAGGGTGAGTATAACACTACAGGAAAAAGGGGTAGATACTAGGGAGATTCTGAATAAAATTGCAATTGTAATATTGAGAAGATCTGTGACAATCTTGTAGAATAATTTGTACTACTAATGCTAGCAGCAYTGTAACAGGATTAAGAGTAACTCTTTACCGTATTTTAGTTAGACTTTGGATTTTGATTAGACCAGACATAATTTTTTGGTTTCTTACGGAAAGGATGCATTCTCGCAGACTCACACAATGACTGAGGTTGGAAGGGACCTCTAGAGATCGTTTAGCCCTACTCCCTTGCTCAAGCAAGGACACCTAGAGCACATTGCACAGGGTCACATCCAGATCAGTTTTGAAAATTTCCAAAGAAGGAGACTCCACAACCTCCCTGGGCAGCCTGTTCACTCACAGTAAATAAGTTCTTCCTCATATGGAAATAAAATTTCCTATGTTTCAATTTGTACTCATTATCCCTTGTTCTGTTTGTGGCCACCACTGGGAAGAGTTTAGCCCCATCCTCTTTACATTCCCCCTTCAGGCAGTTGTACATGTTAATAAGATCCCTTCTCAGTCTTCTCCAGGTTAATTAGGCAACCTGGAGTTCACTCAGCCTCTCATAAGACAGATGCTCCAGTCCCTTAATCATCATTGTCACTCTCCACTGTACCCTCTCTAGAAGCTCCACTTTCCTCTTGTACTGCACAGCATATAGTACTCCAGGTGCGGCCTCACCAGGGCTGAGTTGAGGGGCAGGATCCCCTCTCTCAACCTGCTGGCAACACTCCTCCCGATGCAGGCCAGGATCCCATTAGCCTTCTTGGCCACGAGGACATACTGCTGGCTCATGGCTAACTTTTTGTCCACCAGGATTCTTAAATCTGTCTCCGAAGAGCTGCTTTTCAGCAGGTCAGCTCCTAGTCTGTATTTTCAGAAATTAATGCACAATGAGGGAACTAGGCACTTGTAGAAAAATGTCGGGGAAGGGGCTGAGGTGGTCATCCCAAACGGGATTCCAGGACATACAGACTAGCATAGAAACAGACCATTAGACCACACAGTAATACTGGGTGGAAACTACTGTTCTTAGAAATTAATGCCATCAAGTTAAACAGTAAATTGAGGATCTAACTGTTAGAACACTGGGACAACAGCTGGAGGACTGTCTTACATAAAGTTGTTAGTACATCTGAGTCCTCCATGATTCATATATTTGCTGATCTGTGCTCATCACCCCTCCTTCACCACATGTAGTAGATAAAAAATATCAGCATAAGATAGCTTTTTACAGCATTTGTATCAGCTGGTATTTTTCCACAGGTAATGGGTATTCCTGAATACTGTGTATAAACTGAAGCAGGGAACAAAGAAGAAAAAATATATTTTAGTACTTATAGCAACTACTGTTAAAATACAAGGGTTTTGATAAAGTGCATGTGTTCATATCACAACAGATTTCTATTTTCTCCCAATCCTGGACAAATACCAGTTTCATATTTTGTTTTCTTTTTCTTTTTTTTTTTCTTTTTTTTTTCAGTTGAATTGGTATATCATATAATTTATTTTTCCAGAAAACAATCTTAGATTTAGCAGGGAATGGCAAGAAAAACATTACTGTCCTATATTTATGCTAGCATATTTCCTTGGAGCATCAGAACTACCATTTTAAAATATCAGTAGAAGAAATTAATCAGTTATACTCATATAAATCTGTTAACATAGACATCAACTGTTCATGGTCATAAATTCCTATATTAAGAAGTCAAACCATCTAATCCAGCCATTTATAAGGAAGGCAAAATACCTCTGGATCTCCCTTCTTTTCCCTATTGTTTCTCTCTTCAAACCTGTCAGGAAAAGAAATTCTGCCTAACAGTATATTTATGAATTTTACTGAGAAAAACTTGAACAGAAACTAAAAGTATTTAGTAAGTCCCYGAATCCCACATTGCCTGTAGAACCCTGATTAACCCCTAGAGTTTGATCTTCCCATTTTTCTGGTATTAGCATATTCTGTCAGAAAAGACATTAAAAGTCCTAATTTTCTGCATTTCATCAAAAGAGGCTTGCAGAAAAACCATTGGGAATATTTACATTGATTCCTAAATCCCTAATAGTCTTAGTGCTCTATGACAAAGTCACATTAGGCAGGATTAATCTGAGCAGYTGTAGATTTGTCCTAAAACAGATGTCTAGCATAGGTCAGATGAATCATATCTCCAAGTGCTTAACTGTCTACACCAAAAAGGAAGCTTAGTATAACTACCTCAGATGTAGAAGTCTGCAGCATAAATGCCTAAAGTTAGTTGAAATAAATCCAGTCCTGTGGCTTTGAAATGGAGCTTGAATACTGATATAATAACTAGGTTCAGAAGATAAGTGATTGTCTGGCCTGACATAGGGTGTATGGAAAAAAAAAAAGGAAAACTTTACTGAATTCACCTGGAGTATAGATAATCGCCATTAATTTACACTTTTTTTTTTTTTTTTGATCCTGGTGGCATCCATCAATGAATTGATAATTCCCAAGAGAAGACATAGCTATGAGTAGATTAATTTTCAGCCTACAGAGATGTGATGGATATGATCCTTTCCCAGCTCAACTTGACTTTTCACACATAGCCCTATTGAGTGATATTATCTGATCCTGGTAGGTGCCTCCCTGATTCCTTTCCCCACTCAGATATTAATCATTAACAACAGTCCTGATGGCTGCATCCTGATAGGGAGATAAGGTTGATGGTACATACACCAGCCAAAAGTCCTCTGAAATGAAAGAATGACTATAAGTCAATCATCTTATCCCACAAATATGGCGACACCCCAAGAGCCCATTGAGCTCTCCTTGTATGGCAGCTGCACACCAAGATCTCCCCTTGAGCAGGGACGCCCCTCATGGATACTCCTTGGGGCTGAGAGATCCTTTGCACAACAGATTTGTGGTAAGTGACTATAGTGCACTCTCTTTCTGAATTTATAAATTTTATTTTGTAACTGTGTACAAAATCCCTTAGTCATAAACCGTTGACCAGGTCTGGGACTAGGATTGGATCCAGATGCATCCAGACTGCTCTAGGAAGGAGCTTGGAAAGCAAKGGGGGTCCAATCTGAACCTTGTGACTCAACGGTAGGGTATCCCTTAATAATTCTCTGTGTATCTTGAACCTCCATGCAGTAAATAATAATCAGACTTGCCGTAGAATCTCATGAAACCACTGTTTATATCAGTAAAACCTATTTTTATTTTTTTCACACGAATGAAGTGCATTGTGTCACTCACTACCTCAACACTCGTTCCATGACAAGAGACCATCTTTCTTTTTTCTTGCTGAGTAGCCATTTGACAGGTTGTGAAATGAGAGCTAAGTACTGATGAAACTGAGAAAATGCTGTTCAAGGGAAAACATATGTAAGGGGCAGCAAAAATTGGAAAGAAAATGTCATCTAAGACCAAAATATTCCTGAAGTAAACTAACTTTTATGCCTTGGAACAAATGTGGATGTTCCCTGAATCATAGAATCATAGAATGCTTAAGATTGGAAGGGACCTCAGAGGTCATCTAGTCCAACCTCCCTGCTCACGCAGGGTCACCTATAGCACATGGCACAGGGCTGCATCCAAGCGGGTTTTAAAGATCTCCAAAGTAGAGACTCCACAACCTCTCTGGGAAGCCTGTTCCAGTTCTTTGTCACCCTCTCTGTTAAGAAACATTTCCTTAAGTTCCTGTGGAACTTTTGGTGCTTCAGCTTGTGGCTGTTCCCTCTAGTCCTATTGCTGTCCACCACTGAAAAGAGGCCGACCCCATCCTCCTCACTGCCTCCCTTGAGGTATTTAAAGACACTGATCAGGTCCCCCCTCAGCCTTCTCTTCTTCAGGCTGAACAGGCCCAGCTCTCTCAGCCTTTCCTCATAAGGCAGATGTTCCAGGCCCCTGATCATCTTCGAAGCCCCCTGCTGGACTCTCTCCAGCAGTTCCACATCCCTCTTGTACTGGGAAGTCCAGAACTGGACACAGTACTCGGTGTACGTACCACAGTACGAGGTGTGGCCTTAGCAGGGATGTGTATAGGGGGATGATTACCCCCCTTGATCTGTTGGAGATGCTCTTCTTAATGCACCCAGCATCCCATTGGCCTTCTTGGCCACCAGGGCACACTGCTGCCTCATGGTCATCTTGTCCTCTACCACGACGYCCAGGTCCTTCTCTGCTTGCTTGTAATGTTGCTTTGTAAGTGGGTTATTCTAATCCCACATTTTAGCAAGATTTATGTCAATTACTAATAAACTAGCACCTTGTTGCCCTGCTCTGCTTCCCTGGTACAATTGTCCTGCAGCTATCAAAATCTCCTTAAAACTGAAGACAGGTATTTCCCAGGGCTCAAGAGGTATGAAGGATATGAGGCATCTTGTATATTGTACAGTCTAGGACAATGTGGTAGTATGAAAAAGTGAAATGAATTTGTATGCATGAATGAGAGAGTCATCTGTGATGTGTAATGAAGATGTGAACTATATTCATGTTTAAGGTTTTAGACTTGCATAGATCCTTGTGGCATGGATGTTTTCTTTGCACCATGTTAATAAATGAGAAGTACAAGGGATGTTCTTCATATTTTTTTTATTACATGGTTAAACATGTTGCATTCATCACTGGATGGGGAACACTGAAACATGAAAGCCTGAAAGACATGTTGAAATAAATTTGGAAAAAATGAATGAGACAGATCAAAGAGCAACACTGCCTCAGCACAGAGCATGGGACGGGATATTCCTACACAGCTGCTGCCTTATTCTCAAGTGTTTTCACATGAATTTCACCTGAGTTTCTTCACAGAGGGTGCTTGTGACAGGAGTGCCAGCATACACCAACCTGCATGCCAGTACAGGTACAGTATCTTCTCCTGTTCAGAGCAAGCTCTGTGAGTGTATCTAAAGATGCCTTAAATGTTCCAACCTCACAATCTAATGCATGCACAGCATGCATTATTGAAGCATTCTTTGGGTTTAAAAATGGGAGGGTCAGAGAGAAAATCTGTCTTATCTGTCCTCTACCATCATCCTCACATGTTTCGTCTTGCAGAGCTTTTGAAGAGGAACAAATTATGCACAAAATATTGTTCACATTTCTCTTTGCCATTAAGGTAAAAGAGAGTAACCATATGACTTCTTTTGACACTAATTTAGCATAGTCTTCCTGAGTTGCAAACTGTATCTTTGTACCTTAGGTGTGTTTGTCACATATGTATAACTGTTGTACAGATAGTCAGCTAGGTGATACTCTTCTGYCAAGATTATTTTACATGCCTTCATTCCATATAAGAAAAACTATGAAAAGATCCCAACAAAGAGTTCTGACAAATACTCTAGACACATATAATTTGCTCCTCAAAAAGAGAAAATTAGTTGGATTCTGCATCATTGCAGGTTTTGGCTCCTGTAACTCCACTAATAGTTATACTGTTATACATACACAAAATAAATCAACACRATTTTAGACTACCTAGTCTAAATCAATGTAAAAAACATTAACAAAAGTATCTTGAGATAGCATTTGTAATTTCAAACCTGTTTTCTGCATTTTTAAATTTGACTATCCCTCAATCTGCATAAGATTAGAAAATAGAAGACTTACATACCTTGATTTTGCCTTTGAAACTTAGACAAGAAAAAAAAAATTAATTAGCACTTTTTCTGATTGCGATTTTCTGATGTGACTAGTCATCTAGTCAAATGAGACTTTTTTCCTCATTCTATTTCATCAAGTATCTCTAAATGTGAAGAACTGATGATTCTTTTTGCCAAAGCACTACTCTTCAACAACAGTATTTCTGTAATGAATATAAGAATAGATTTGAATCTGTGCCATTATCTTTATAGAGTAACGAAATAATTATTTTATTGCTAAATGAGGTAGTTTATGCTTCCCATCCCCTTCCAAACACAGCATAATATATTCTGGATTTAGAAAGCCTTTATTTGACAAATAAATCTGGGTCCATTACCAAAAACATTTAAATTTCTCTTTTTCCAGGAAAGATTTTTGAAAAAAAAACTACTTCAGCAACACACTACTACTACGTATGTTATGGAACAGTTTTAATCAGATATAAAGCCAAATTGTGATGTGCAAATGACAAGGTCTTTGTTCATGTACAGCTTTCACATTAATAATAAAGCATTTATCCACAGTATGCAAACATATATATATATTTAATATTAGTAATTCACCTTATAGATTTTGAAAGGAAGTTGTCACTAGCATTATTTACTATTCAACTCATCTCCTTACAATTTCTCCCTAGAGGACAGAACTTGTGCATACTATATGGCAAAAAATGTTAGTACATCAATATAGCATCCATGTACTATTGGTAATGTATTTAGATTACAGATATAAACAAAAGAGTAGCTAACGTGCCTACACAAAATGCTGGCAAAGGCAATCATTTTTAATGCAAATATGACCACATGGTTTTGGGAAAGGCATCCAGATTTGTTAGCATTTTTCCCTATTTTTTTAGGAGGAACTTTCAATATTTTTTGTATTACATAAACCATTACTTCTCTATTTGTACATGCATAAAGTGACTGCAAAATTACTATAAAGTGCTATTACACTGAATTAATGTTTCACACATATTTGCATCCACTTAGTGCTCAGAAGATAATAGAAATCATAAACTAGGGAGCTGGAGGCTTCAAATATTATCAGAGAGGAGATGCGAATACCAGACATACATACATCAGTATTCTTTTTTTCTGAAACAAATCTACAAGTGCAACCTCAGCATAGCTAGTGGCTTAGTACATTGCCTGGCATAACATGGTTTTGTTTCCACACACAGAGATTCGTAAACTATTCATTTGCCAATTCACTGATTTTATAATCTGCCTTTGAACGGAAACTGAGCTGGTCCTTGGGCAGCTGCATCTGTTCCATTTCACATGTCATTTAAGGGGGCTCATGAGATGGTAGAGATATTAGGAAAGAGTACCTATGGTTTACAAAAGCACTGTATCAGTCATTACTCTGATATGCTCTGATTTTTTTTTATCTTCCTGAATTATCTTTATAATTTTGTAGGGGTATTTTCTTTGTTTGTTTGTTTTTTGGGGGCTKTCTGAGTTTTCTGAATTTTTAGCATTTTAAGGTTTAGAGTAGTAGCTGCTTAAGGGAGTCCTGCCAATATACTTTCTGCAGTGAATTATGTAACTAATTTCATCTTGTAATATTATTAGGCTAAATGTTAATTATCTACACAAGAATATTTGCAAGTAAGATGGATACTCAGATAAATGTGTGTGGAAGTATGTCAAACCAAAAATCAAGAAGATTAGGCTACTAAAACTCTGGGACATGTTTTTAAAATCTTTAGATTTATTTTTTTTTTTAATTTTTAGACTATAAAAATCCTGCGGTTGTTCTGTTTATAGGGTGAAGATTACATATTTTTTGCCTCTGTCAAGACTCTCATGTTACTAGCATTATGTAAGTGAAAAGTGTAGCAAAAGTGGGAGAAATAGAAAGAGAAAAGAGAAAAGAAATTGGTTAAATGTTAATAAATAACAGTAAGAAATATGTATACATTTCATTAAGGATTAATTACATTCAAAGGAGACAATTTCATAATTTCATAGCTAATTTTGCTCAGTAATAGAAACAATTATCATGAAACAACATGTGAAGGAACAATAGGAGTTAATCTTTCCCCAAATGTATTTAATTACACAAGAACAAATGTAAGATATATTTAATATTAATTTTATATATAATGTGGTATATAATTAATACAAAGAATATCAAGCTGGCTCCACTACACTCCGTTCCTCTCAATTTCTTCTTTTCTCTCTCCACTGAAAAGGGTCACGGATATGCTGGAGAGGTAACATAGGACAACAAGCCAGCTGGATTAATGAGAACAACAGTTTGGGAAGTGTTTCCTGATTCTAGAGAAGATGCTGGCAACTTTTCTAGAGAAGAYGCTGGCAACTTTTTGAGGCACCAAAAGTTCCACAGGAACTTAAGGAAACACTTCTGGACAGTGAGGGTGACAGAGCACTGGAACAGGCTGCCCAGAGAGGTTGTGGAGTCTCCTTCTTTGGAGATCTTTAAAGCCCCCTTGGACGCAGCCCTGTGTCATGTGCTCTAGATGACCCTGCATGAGCAGGGGGGTTGGACTAGATGACCTCTGAGGTCCCTTCCAACCTTAAGGATTCTATGATTCTATGATTTGCAACAGAGACTGCTGTCGTCATCCAGACAGCAACTAGTCATCCCGTTCAATGCATTCAATTCTGCACTTCAGCATTACCCTACAACAAAAAAAATGCTAGAAAAGAAGGTTTTTCATAAATACTGTCTCTGAAACACTTGACACTGAACTTAGTATTCTTGCTGAATGCTATTTCTAACATCGTTAGATGTTAGAAAAGCAGAATAAACCTCATGTATATGAGGTTAGAACAAAGGAAGTCATTAACATTGCAAACTATATTTTCAACACTGATAACTGAAACTTAAAAGAAGGACAGGCCACTAAGAACAAGGCAAAATTAATTTAYGAAAAAACTGTAATGAACAAAAGTTTTGTCAATCTGCATATTTCTTGTTATTTTAATTCCGAATTAAGACTTCTCTTTGCACAAAACTCACTAAACTGAAGAATTCAGCTAAATAGATGAACAATAGCTATATATACAGATAGGCAGACATACAGAGAGGTAAATGAATTACTGAATTGGCATTCATTAGCTCAGGGTCAGCATTATGGTGATGTGACCAGAGATTGCAGACATCCTTTTGGACTACACTATGTAAGCCTGACAATATAATACAGAAATACAGAATAATATAGAAACCAATCATTACACCAAGGCTTGATTTCTATATTCCCATGTACAAGGGTCCACAACCTTATTTTCAGAAATTTATATTTTGTAACTGGTCTTTTTATCTTAGTATTAATTATTCATATATTTACTTGCTGCAATTAAAATGGCCTCTTCAGTGCATATAAAACCTCAGTTCTCTCCCTATTTTGTTAGAAAACTACATAGAGAATAAAATTAAAAAATAGCATTACTAGCATGCCAGTGAAGTATTAAAACCAGCTCATTTTTAATAGAATATAACAAAAGATGGCCATGTTCTACTAGTTTTCTTTTTCAGCAAGATGGCTGCCAAAAGCAAGAGACTCAGATATCCCAATTATATTGTAAAACTTCATTTTCAAATACATTTTATTCACACTGAGAAGCACTTTCTGAGTTTCAGATTGCTGGCTGAGCAAAATAGTTACAGTTCTCTTTAAACTATTTATTTGTAACTCTCCTCTGGGTATTAAACATACTCATAAAGATATGTCCATAAAGAGAACAAGTACAAACTTTATCTTGACATTTGATTTAAGCTACGTTAGGAAACTTATTTGACAGGTACAGTTTTTTCCCCTAGGCATTGCAAAAGAGCAGATTGGCACAAAGATTTGTGCTTAAAGAGAATAGCTAGCTTCATAATGAAATGTGAATATGAATAATACTCTTAATCTCTGCAGATTTTCCTACCTTTCAGTAATGTGCTACTATGTAATGTCATTAGCAAAACAAAAGAAAGACTATCATACTTCCTTGAAGGGATACTATTAAGTTATTTTAACTCAAAGTTTGACCTATATTAGTATAAGCTCTTGACAAATGTCCTCTGGGAAAGAGGAAAATATTAATCTGTAACTAATAAAATTTCCCACTCTGACTCAGAAGAAAAAGAAATATCAAAATTAAAACATTCCAGATGATATGATGGTTCTGCAGCAAAGAAGTTGATAAATTACATACAAAATAAAGGTCTTAATTAGTGAACTGCAGGTTATATAATATTTCATCATCATATTTAACGGTTTGCTACAAAACTGGGGAAAGATCAGATCAGATCTGTGTACCTTATGATTGTTTGCAAAGATCATTTACAATTGTTTTTAGACTGTAGCGTAGTCATGAATAATATGAAGTCTGTGCAAAATCAAGCATTTTATATGCATTTTTATGCCAGCTTTCAATAATCTTTGTATAATGTTACAGGCCTTCAAACTAGAGAAAACAATATTTTCCTTCCATATCAAGAAAGTACATAGAGGAGGATTTTTCCAGAAATTACCATTTTCACTACTTCTTCTAAAATAATGTTGAAATATTTTCTACAACTARATTATTGGTAAGAAAACTATGGAAGGCCTTCCCCATAGGAGAAAAATAAAGAGACATGAATTTTTCCACATGTAAGCTATCGCAGTATACTCAGCCACACTAACAAATCAGTAAGTGCTGTTCAACTTGCACACAGAAAATGTTATAAGTATAGTTGAGATTTTCCAGTGACTCAAAGTAACACGATAGCTTTAATAAAAGAATGCAGTGATGAATTTGATTAATTACAGTTTTTCAGACAAAGAAAAAAATATATATCTGTAGCAGGATACAGTCTGCATGGTATGTGTATGTATGTGTTGCTGACCAAAGCTATATTAGAATTTATAGTATACAACTTCTGATATTTAGTGTTCTTATTATTGAGTTGAACACAACAGGGACAGCAAAAATACATGAAATGGATCTGTGAAGAAAGATTTTTTTCTTTTTTTTTWAAATACATTTATTCAAAAAACTTCTTAGTATTTCTTAGGGGATTAGCATTGGAAGTAATCCCCCAACTTCTTTGAAACGTATGAAGGGAAGGGAAATAATGGAAAATGGC
Organism: Nothoprocta perdicaria; assembly: GCF_003342845.1. Taxonomy (NCBI): domain Eukaryota; kingdom Metazoa; phylum Chordata; class Aves; order Tinamiformes; family Tinamidae; genus Nothoprocta; species Nothoprocta perdicaria. Next base: position 13,632 of record NW_020455787.1, on the reverse strand, counting down.
GAGGTTTTAAAGAAGCGTGAGGGAGAAGAAAAGCACAGATCCTATGAAGGAGCTTGATGTGTAATTTCATACTTACCATGAATAGCAAAGTGCTCAACAGCACTGTGGACAGGACCTGTCTTTACTTCAGCTCATTTTAACCACTGAGCCCTTAACTCTTTTTCGACATGTAGCATCAGGGAATTATAGGCTGAATCACATAGGGGTAGTGTATATCTCTTTCTCTAATTGTAATGGGAGCCTAAGGAGACAAAGCTTGTGCAAAATAGAACACAAGGCATCTCTAGTAGATCTTGAGAAATGGCTCACTGTTGACACAGTAATTTCAGGACTGTTTAACACAATAAAAAACTTATCATCCTTCCACTACAGTTCACTCAGAAATTGCTGTGTTAGATGCTTCTGCTCAACTGAAATTATTTATTCCAAATTACTCAACCATAGCTAATCAGAGCTAGGTTATGATAATTTTTATGATGCATAAAAATATATCTTACATCATTTCCAGGCTTATATTCTTTTACTATTCTTGAAGTGTTCAGAGATCAAGTATATCCTTTTTTAAGTCAATAGAACAGGACTGGGCAGTCATTTTCAGAAAAATCACATACCTGAAAGACTGAAGTCCTGCATTTATGTTTTGTCAGGTTCAGACCTATGATCAATATTCTTTGACATTTTTTCATGGTACATAAACATCAAATGTTTGTTCTAATGTCTACCATTTCAAGCCACTGCATTTGAAAGGGTCAGTGGTTGAAAAGYTGGTATTTGTAGCAGTCCTGTGTGCTCATTTGTGATTACTACTTCTGAAATATTGAGTGTACCTTCTATCATTACAGTCTCTTATAAATAACACTTTATTGACAAATAACTTTTAACTATTTTCTCAGTGAGTGAATTTTCCTATTTGCACAGAATTTTTTTTCTCTTTAACTGACAAATTATTATCTTGCTGGCAGATGTACACATATATTGTAAAAATTCCAAGATGTTTGCTGAGCTATGTTTCAAAGCAGATGTCCATTTTTCCTGGTTCAGAGAACTATATCAATAGACCTTCTAATACTTCAGAGACATCATGTTTCACAGAGTTTACAATAAGCTTCTTTCATATATTAAAAGTTCATTTCTGACATCCAAGTATCACCTCTGAGAAATATTTAAGAACATAAATATTGCATGTGTTTCATTTCAAACATAATATTACATCCTTGCTGCCACAGTATTACATTTTTAAATCTCTAGATTGCTGAAGCTTTCCTGCTAGTCTTTTGAATATGATGAGATTATTTAAATTATTGATTACCAGACAAATCACAGAATCACAGAATATTTAAGGTTGGAAGGGACCTCTAGAGATCATCTAGTCCAACCTTCCTGCTCAAGCAGGCACACCTACGGCATGTGGCACAGGGTGGCATCCAGGTGGGTTTTGAAGACCTCCAGAGTAGGAGACTCCACAACCTCCCTGGGCAGCCTGTTCCACTGCTCTGTCACCCT
>NW_020455787.1:0-11199 GCF_003342845.1 Nothoprocta perdicaria | reverse complement strand
AAGTCAAGGTAGACAACATCCACGGCTCTCCCCTCATCCAGCCTGCCTGTCATCCCATCATAGAAGGCTATGAGGTTTGTCAGACATGACTTCCCCTTGGTGAATCCATGCTGACTGCTCCTCAGCAGCTTCTTCTCCTCCATATGCCTCCTCGATATGCAAATACAATGTAAAAATATCTTACTGTTGAAATTGGTCATTTTTCATTATTATTAAAACTTGATATAAAGGACATTTATACCATCCTTATCACAATGGCATCCTGTCACTTCTTTGTATAACTGAAGCCACAATAAATCAGATTGTTGCTTCTAAGTATTCTTACAACAGATTGTGCGAAAACACATATTTTCTTGCAAAGTCAGTAAAAAAAGAGATGTTATACTTTCCCAGAAAAAAATAAATCTTAYGCTATTTGAAAAATAGAGCAGGGGATGCTCCCCCTTCTTCTGTGATGACTATTTTAGGCCACATTCCCATTTTCACTTGAGCAGAAAAGAAATGAGATTGCTGGAGTGGTCAACTTCATTATAAAGAACAAGTGTGTTGGGAAGGGAAGATAACAAACTAAAGCAAAAATTTCTTCCCAAATGTACCTTCATCTAGGAAGATAGGTCTRCTATTGCTGCTGATTCTGCTCAAGTTTTTTAGGACATATTTTGGAAAGAAAAGAGAGGATGAGGGTGGAAAGCAGAGGTCTGAATCTAACCTGTGCTTTTCTAATTCAAACGATAAAGAAACTCAGCAAGTGTAAAAAAGCACAGAAGAGAGAAAAGCCAGCTATCAGCAGAAAGCCAGCTGAGCTGCTGGTGGTAAAGCATCACTTAATCAAATAAGCTATTTCAAAAAATTAAGCAGACCAGAACAGAAGCTTAAAAGCTAACGCTGACAAAGTACCAATCAACGTTATCAGCAAACATTAAATTGCTTTCCAAAACAAAATCCACTTAAAAGTTCACTGCGTAGAAAAGGGCTACTTCAACATAACATAGTAAAACAGATGTATCCATCAAGGAAAATGCTGAACCCCAGGACAGTGATTTCAAGAGTAAGACTGTATTTTGATAAACTCATATGATCTTTTTTTTGTACTGAAGATTATATTCAAAGTCAAACTATGCAGCACTAAATTATAAATATGTGAAATCTTTTTTGAGTAACACAAATATAGTATTAAGCAAAAGGACTTTCCTCAATGTACATGATTCACAGAACCATGAAATAATCACTGATTTACTATTTAACTTTCACTTTTCTGTTCATTTTGTAATTACTTTGATTGTTTTCTTGGTAAAATTTTCAGTTAGTAGCAATTCAAAATAAAAGAAAAACACTAGGGAAAAAAAAAAAAAAAAGGAAAGAAGGGAGTGTCTCATACCCAGCCAAAGTCATGCTTGTTTCTCTCCTGACATATTTCTTTCTTACCTGTCTAACCTGCAGTAATGAAAAACTCATAGCTTTCCAAAGCAATCAATCCCTGTGATTAACTTAGCATGTTCTGCACTATACTGAGCCTTTAGTCGCTGGATCTAAACATCGTAAAGATAAAGAATTTTACTGGTATCATTTCACTGGTACCATAGGCTTGTTATAAGTAGTCTTATACAATTAGTATCAAATTATAAAAAATATTTTTTATATTAAGTGAACATATTTATTTTAGTTCTGTTTTTTTCCTAATTGTAGTTGGTACATCACTAAAACTAGAAATGAGATCTAGCTACATAATTTTCAAATATTTAATTTGAGAAATCTCAGGGTAATTATGCCTTTTTTTTTGCTATCTCGGTAAGTCTGAGAAGCTGCCAAGAGGTCAGTGGTATGATGGTATAGCTCAGCTAATATAGTGTCCTGTCAAGCAGTGGTTATGTTCAACAGTGACAAGTTTCCGTAAGAAACACAGAAAGCTACAAGGATTGCATTTACTCTCCTGGTTAGCTACAGTGGTCTCATTTGCACTTGGGCAATTTAATACTTATTTCAGGATTATTCTTTCATTTGAAGTGATTGAAGCTCACCAGCATGTTCCTTATGGCATTAAATGATCTCTGAAAGAAGCAGATGCAATGAAAAATGTACTTTTTTTTACACTTTTCTCATAGCAAAGACTATCATGGTATTCTTTAAGTAAGGAATAGGGTTTCCTGCTGTCTCCTTGATTTTGTTTTTCTATTGAATAGAAGTTTACATAGAACAAGGTAGCCTTCTGATTTGGTTCAGAAAGGAATTGGAAGTGAAATAATGCTTTCATTTAGCAAATTATTTATGTTTATGCAAAATAATATGACCTGAATAGTCAGCACATCTAGACTTGTGAAAATAGGGGCAGTGTTCTTGAAATATATTTTTATTCAACATTAAAATCCCACTTTCATGATACTTATATAAAATCTAAGAAAATATATTCAGAATACATGACTAAGTCAAAATGACATCTGGTTAAGAAAACACTTTCAAAGTGTTATTACTAGAAATTCTCCATCAAACTTGAAGGGTTTTTTTAAACACAATCTTAAAGTAGTCATTCAATTAATGACTAGTGCTGCCAATAACAACTTGGACAGTACAAACCATTAAAAAATTTCTGCATGCACGCAAGATGTAAGACTGAAGAAACTGTGGAGAAGAGCATAAAGAATTTTAAAGAATTTTAAAGAATTTTAAAGAATTTTAAAGAATTTTAAAGAATTTTAAAGAATTTTAAAGAATTTTAAAGAATTTGGGGATTATTTAAATCCTCCCAAAACTGGGGAACTAATCTGAAATCATGGAGATTATTAATGTTCAGTTAAGAAAGGTATATAATACTACCTAGATTTCCCAATAAAGACTCTCCAAAGTAATTACTGAGTATATCATAAGTGAACTTTACATAAACTGTGGGAGGTTTGGTTATTCAGATTGAATTGTAGATCTCCAAAACATTCCAGACAGATAAAGCAACAAGGAATTCAGAAAAATCCTTGTATCACCCACCCCGCAACCCTGAAAAAAAAAAAAAAAAAAAAAAAAAAGTGCTACTTGCATTTAAAACAACTAGTAAACTAGAATGAGGAAATAGAAGGGAATGGAAAGTGAAGGTCAACAGTCTGTGGCAGATGTAATAAAGACTCTGACCCAATGGAAGAAATTCATTCCACACAACACTTAAAAGCCTATAAAGAATGACTGATGAGAGGAGGAGGCAAAAGAGAAAAATAGACATAAAGGAAAAAAGTGTTGGCCTAATCAGATCAAGCAACAGAACCAGGAATCTGGGAAAAAACACAAGACTCTGGGTTCCCTTATAATGATGCACAAGATCTGATCAAATATTATTTAACTGTAATTTGGCAGCAAATATTATTTAACTTGTTTGCAGCAGCTGTGGGGCAAATCAGGAATGTTCTTTCACTGTTAAAAAAATCACAGCTTAGGTGACTGATTTGTCCATTTGCTTGCACTTACAATTGTGAGAGCATACTGGAGCATCTTCACTGTAGACATTCCCTTATTCTTTATAGAACCAGCTAGTGGGTGGACTGAAAATATTTCTTCAGTTAGCTGGACATACTGGAGCAGCCTTCAGTTTACACATCACACTAAAAGGAGAAATCAAGCATTTGCTTGCTTAAGACTATTTGGATAAGAAAGAAAGGATCTGCAGATTTTGTCTAATTGATTTCAAGCTTGTAGGAATTCTCTAAGAAGTCATATACGAAAGTGAGAGGGATTTCAGTCTTATTTTAGGTACTAGTCTTTTGGGATAATTCAGCACACTTAACCAACTAATTTCCTTAAAACAAAACAAAGCAAAACAAACTAAACAAAACAATAAAAACATTGTTGGGGATAAATCAATCCCTTTATATTACATGCCGCTAAGATAACAGAAAACCAACATAAAAATGGAGCACATCCATGTACTTATCTCTTCATGGTTAATATCACTAAAATACAGACAAATTATTAGGACATTATCCAGGAAATGATGTACCTGAGCTTATTTAAGCCCCTGATAGAAGTAAAACAAACTCTTATTTTATACATATCATGAAGCTTTCAGGAAGTCAGCTGTAGAGATCGCAGATATTGCATGCAAGCCTTGATTTTAGCCATTAAAACATCACTCAGGTAGTATCCTTTTATTTCTCCCTCTCCTGGAGGAAAAAAACACAGGCGAAGAACATCCACCACAAGTTGTGGTTGGGTGTCTGAGACTGAATGAAGCATAAATGCGATACTAATATTCTTACTTCCTTAATTATTGCTTATATAAAAATGGAGATTCATTTTTCATTGATTTTACCTCTCACATACCACTTTTTGCGTAGAACTAGACCTGTATTAGAATAGATGAAAAACAAGTCCTCCCTACCCCAAAAGCATAACCTAGAGCATATAAGGATAAATACTAATAACTCTTTTAAGAAATCTCAGGTCTCTCATAATAAGATGCTTTCTAAATTTATGGTATTTGAGAATAAGCAATCCTGAGAAACATGTATGCACAACAGCAACTTATGGTATGGTAAACAGAGAAATCTTCTAGAAACAGCTTAGCAACTAACCTCAAAATCCCAATATGAACAACTAAAGCCACTCTTCCAGACACAATTCTCATTCCTTCCTCTAATTCATTTATATTCCTCTTTCCTCTGTTCTTATTGCAGCAATAGACAGGGACCAACATCTCGTATTTAGGATAAAGGAAGTCAATTTTGCCTGCAAAGTCCTGAGCTGGCTCTATTGCATGGACCAAAATTGGCTCTACGGAGTTAAACAGCATAACAGTCCTAATGATAGATAGAAAAGTCTTCTAACAGAAAGGGAAAATCACTTTATTCATATCTTGTTAAGATCACAACTATAGAATCTTCAATCTATGGAAGAGAGAAAGCTCTATCTCTTCCCATTCTGTCTACAAGATAAAAGGAGATGCTAAGACTATTATCTACCTCCTGACAATTGCTTTTTATAATGCCAGATCCAGACCAGCTGTGATGAGTTTAAGGAATCAGGGAGGTGGTGATTACCAGTTGGAAGGAGATGAGGAAATATTGGCATTTTGCTTGATTAATGCAGTATAGTCCAAGTCTCTGATTAACTCCAGGTAAAAGCTTAAAAAAGATAGAATTAAAAATGAGAAGTAAAAGGAAGATATGTTTAATTTGGGAGCGAGGAAAATATGTAATATTTTAAGTATTTGGTTTGTGTTTACATTTTGTGATCTTTCAGGTAACAGCTATGTCCATCTCTTATTTTGGAAGCTGAATTCTTAGGTAAAGATGCTACAACTCTGGAGAGAAGACACCTCAGCAGGCTTCTGTTTTAGTTTTGCGAATATGTTTTATCTATTCCACTGGTATTTTTCTGGGAATCTCAATGCTTTTATCTGTGCTTATTAGTCTAGGTTAAAATATGTGGAAATTTGGTTCAAATCTTTCTATTTCATCATTTAATTTATAGACCTGATAATGTTTTTTGGTAAAATATAAAGGATGTTTGAGATTGGAGGGAAATTTAATGTAGAGTTACATCTAGTTATCTGCTTTTGTTATCTTTTCCTGTAGATGATCAGATCAGGTGGAAACTAATCTAGGCAGATCTAGGTCTATCAGTTTATTATGCTAATTATTGGGCTATTCAGTCATTTAAATTCTGCATCTTCAGTAAACTTGTGGGAGGAAGATATTTTTTGGAAAGAAAGGATATTTTCTTCTTCCCTTAGTGTAAGTCAATATCTGAAGTAGAGAACTGTACCTCCACATAGCATAACTGATTTGTTCAACTGTTGCTGAGGATGATGAGTGTCTTGCTGTTTCTGACAGATATATGATAAGTAGTAGTTATTCATGAAAGAAGGACAAAATTCTTTTGTCACACAGCTTTTATCTCTAGAAAGTCTAGCTCTATGTAAACACTTGAGCTAATTCTAGTTTCATTGTTCATCTCTAAATAAAGTGTTATTTGGCCAATTTGGCCATGCTGAGAATAAACTTTAATTTTTTTTTTTTTAGAAGAATTACAATGATTTTGCTACCAAAGAGGAAATTGATAAGAGGAGTAAGGTGCTGTCTTGTTTTCTGTAGAATTTGTGGTGACATAAAGAAGGGTACTTCCCCCCCCCCATCATCTTTGCAAGAGACAAGGATGTTCTCAATATATTGTGAATCTGGAGTAGCTAAGTACCTGGAGAAATAGAGCGACTAAGACTTACTGAGTCTTTGTTGTGTCTCTCAGAAGCAAAGATCTGTTTCCCTATTTGTCCCAGTTTGATGGGAGCATCTCAGTTCTAATGAAGAATGGAGAGACTGATTAAAAAAATATATAAAGTCAGGGAAGGAAGTGGGATTATCCTACTAATCCCTAAGAACTGTCATAAAATTTCCTAAGAAATGAATTTAATGTTCTCATAAAAAGCTTTTTATTCTTTTCCACAAAAGTTACTAGCAGTTCTCAATTGTCCCCAGACATCCAGTACACTTATTAAAAATGAACAGATACCATTTTTCTTGTTTTACATACCTATTCATTTCAAGCAAGAGGAGCAGAGACAGAAGAGTTTCCTTTATGCTTAAAATGGCCTAAAATGTCATGTAGGTCAGGTATAGTTTCTAAATTTAGTTAGTATAGGAACTCTCAGTGCCAAACCTGATGAAGGTAATTGTAGCTTGTGGATAAGATGGACTACCTGATTCTGAAAAAGTAGTTTGGTTCTATTTCAAGAGTGGAAGGAAAATTACTCTCTGCTTGTTTCAGGGTATGTGTGTTGGGTGGGGAGTTGCAGGAAAGCATGGATTTCTAGACCTTTCTCAGACTGAGTTAGTCCTCTTAGGAAAACTCTTTAAATAGGGTATAAATCATATTGAAATATGCCACGGTAAGGTGAACAGATACAATCATCTTGTCTTCATCAAAGGCCTTAAGGTCTGCTACTGTGCAACTCAAGATGGAAAGATTCAGTGAAGGTGAAAGAACAAGTCACATTCTCCTGAATGTGACTCTATAACTGGCTTTTGAGTCAATCCTTTAGAAGAGAAATGAAGAAACTTAGTAGTTTCTGCACTAGAGTTGTCGAATAAGATAACTGTTCTGGCAATATAACTAAAAGACAGAGGACTGGTCCTAGCAGAGGAATTTCTGCTTCATCATGCTGAAGAGCAAAATTCTGTCAGTCTTGTGTTTTTCCTTTCCTTTATTTCTGTAATTTTCATTATGAAAATTCTCCTTTGCTTTCCTGTGTTAGTTTCCTTTTATCCCAGATTTTGGTAATCTATAAAGGAAGAGACATCATGAGTTTAAAGCTATCTTGTATCAAGGTGAGGATAAAAGCCATCTTTTCATGGGTGAATGTTTAACTTTAATACTTCTTTTAAAAATATATATATGACAATATATATATATGACAATGACAATATTCCATCCCACCTCCTGAAAGCTCCCTCCTATCCTCCCCACCACACCTCCCCCTGCCAAAAAAAAAAACCCAAAACATACACAAAAACAACAAAAAATCTCTGCAAACATACTCCAAAAAAAAACAAAGCTGTTTTGTTCCTGCTGCCTCTATGAAGGACTGGGTAGGATGCTTACATGTTAGACATTACTTTAAAATGCATTTTGTCCACATTCTCATTTTTGAGTCTTTGAAGTCTTTGTTCAGGATAAAGCCACTTCTACACCTGACACTTTCTTCAGCAAGTTTTGTTTCCAGTGAGATAAATAATTCCTTGTTGAGCATGGGTAAGCACCTATGTTACGTTTTTTCTCGGGTGTATGACCTGAAATGACATGTCTGTGATGCAGAAGAAAATCCAGAACTAGCTCCAAAGTAGCCTGATGAATCTATTTGTGCCATGCTGTTTTACCTCCCAACTCAGATCTTAAAAGCAGAGCAACAGAGTTAACTAGCACTAAGCTCAAACTAAGAAGTTCTGCTTTTAGTCTATAAATTTCATTCAAAAAGATGGGAATTGAAAGTTTAGATCTCTCTACCTCACTTTCTAGAAGAATTTGTAAGAAAGTATATTTTTCTTTGACACTCTTGCACTTCTTTGTTAAAATTTAATATTGTTTTTATCAAGATCCTTTAAGTTTTAATCTCTTTCATTTTAGGGGAGGTTGATATTTATCATGATCTTAGTAGGCCACATCTTGATGTGGATCAAAAAACTCTTGTCTCATGATTTGTGCTGTGCTGTATTTTTGGAGTGAGTGGTTCTTATATGGGAATCCCACCATACTGGATTTTAGATAAATTTATGCCGCTGATTCATGTACTAAACTGGGAAAGCAAAACTGTGGAAACTTAGTATACCATTGCAGAGACAAGAGAGTATTTCATAATCTCTGCGCTCAGGCTAAAGATTTTTAGTAATACAGAAATTCAGAGGGAGGGAAAAAGAGCAGTAGAAAGAAAGATGCACAATCTGGGCAAGTTCAGGTGCAAGAAATGTTTCCATTCACCTTGTCAAAGTTTCAAAAGTATAAAAACAAAGTGATTATATTTACAAATTTCTTGAAAAAAAAAAGAAAAAGGATTAAACAAATCTTAGTAAAGCAAAGCTCAGTAAAACATTAGTTCATAATCTTTCAATTCTGTTTCTGCATGTGCATGAAAAAAAAACTAAAATTTGAAATATCAGAATTTATCCAAAGAGAGAATATTGGTGGTGGTCAAAGGCTGTGCATGGAATTTATTTTCAATGGGAAATTCAAAGTAAAAGCACTGCTGGGGGAAAATTACACAACCCTTTGAAAAAAATCAACAAAAATATGAATGTAGCATCTGTCTTCTCAAGATGAAATATGTACTGTAGTATAAAATTAAGGAATAAACATAGAAGGTTCCTCATAATTTATTATTTTTCTGTTTGTGGAAGGTGGTGGAAACGAAGATTTTGAAACTCTGAGACTTAGGCTCTGAGACAGGCTGAAGAATACTCAGTGGCTCATAATCTAGGACAAATTCTTTGTTAACTACCATCAAGGAAGACGATGATGGCCACCCTACCAATATGAAATACTTGCAGTAGAGTGAGAGTTTGGGTGTGTATTTGTTTTTGTCCATCAGGTAGTTAAACGATAAAGTTTGTGGGGATTCGTAAGCATCTTAAATGTATAGGTGTTTATCTCCATACTGATGCTGCAAACTGATTCCTGCTAATACATGACAGTGTGATTGCTAATATTTTGCAAGTACTTTTTAGAGTGAAAAATTCTATACTTCTCATATTTTGCACATTATTATAACACATAAAACACTAGTATTCTATATTAGTCAAGGAACATTATCAGAAACTTCTTGTGCTGTAAATTAAATGCAAGGACAAATTTAAAACAGTTGTCCTTGACTGCCTTATATCTACTGGGCAAAAATATGCCTTAGTGATTTATGATAAGAGAAGTAATGACTTCATTAAAGACTTTTTCAAGCTCATTTTTCAAAATATATAGTACATATGATCATTTATTACTGATTTTTTTTATGCTTCAGTTGTACCATGCAACACACATCATTCGCTTATCTCATTAAAATTTTGTCTACAAAAAGAAAATGTTAGGTTATCAGGCTAACATTATAAACTTTGTAAGCCAAATTAGGAAAATGAGACTGAAAATACAATACCCTATTTATGAGACCTATCGCTAATCTATAAAATAGTTTTTAGTGGTTAACTTTAAATATGTTATCAGGGCCACCTTATTTGTGATAGCTCTGGATTTTTTTTTTTTTTTTTTTTTTTTTTTTTGAGTTTAACAGTGAACAATGAGGAGTCAATATCTGGAGATAACTGAATAACAAAATTAATCCTCTATATTTTCCAAAATACTCTTACTAACACTTTGGTTTCCATTGTTATAAGAACATAAGTTAATATTAGACAGGCTTAGTTAATATTAGATAGACTGTGAAGTCAAATTGTGCTCAACTTTATTGTTATGATGTCTCCATTATTTCAAATAACTTGTCAGTGGTATGTTTTATTTACCATTAATGTTCTGATATCTCCCTTTGAAAAGTAATTTCTGTTTCCCATGACTGCAGTCTGCCACCCAAAGCATTTTTATATTTTAATGTGCCTTATGCTTCATATCTTCATCTACGGATTGTCTAATTCTTTACAATATTAAAGGCATTCCACTGCTTGGATATAGGATGCTTCAGGACATATATTTAGGCCTTGTTTGTACTTGCAGAGATAAATATTTAATGTTCCTAAGTAACACCCCTGATGGCAGTGAAATTTGTCAAGTCCAGCTGTTATTGCAAGATATGACTCAGACTCATCCCGTATTATTTCAAATATCTGTTCATGACACTTCATTTAAAAACCTAGACATCAAAGGTTTCATCATATGGTTGTGTATCTTAGGTAATCTGGATCTACCTGGGCTCATGTCTCTTTCTACTAATAGTACAAACAGCCAAGGATGATTGTGCTCGTTATTAGATTCTTAAAGATAGGTAGAATTAATCTGTGTGTAAACCTACTTTGCACCACAGAATCTCAAGAGAGGTAAAATAAGCAATAAAGACATATTGATATTGCACAATATGATGTAAGGGAACCTTTTAATGAATGACTGAAAGAATTTTAAAAGTGTATAAGTTAGTTAGTGAAAGTAAGGTTCACCAATAACTAGTTTTATAAAGTCATACTTGTAACAGAAGTTAAAGCAAGACTTTAACCGTGACTATTTCTGACTGGTCCAAATGTTAGAGAGAAATGTGGACACAGTGGAAAATATAGCTTGCATTCTTTAATTTTAGTAATAAATTTATTTCTGCCTTGTATAATTGTTGTGTAAATGTATGGAATTGCAAAATTACTTTGTAATTATCATGTAAATCAACAGTAACCTTTGTATTTTCAACAAAGAAATACTTTGTTGTTATACTTATTTATTTCAGGATATTATATAATTATGATTTTGTGATATCAAATGTCTTTCTTGTAATTGATATTCATGAGCACATAGAAGAAATGAAATTTCAAGAATATTTTAAATACTTTTATTTGAAAGCAAAATAATCATATGCATGGGAGACTACTGTCTGTGAATACATAAATATGCCTTTTCAATTCTAAGCATCAGTACATGAAAGAAAATGGACATTACCAAACGCTTATTCCCATTCCACCTTTCTAGCTCATCCTCGCAGGTGACGGCTTTGGAGCGGAGGCTCGCGCCGTGAGACCTACCCGAGAGCAG
>NW_020455786.1:118233-122913 GCF_003342845.1 Nothoprocta perdicaria | reverse complement strand
GTTGTGGAGTCTCCTTCTTTGGAGATCTTTAAAACCCGCTTGGACGCAGCCCTGTGCCACGTGCTCTAGGTGACCCCACGTGAGCAGGGGGGTTGGACTCGATGACCTCTGAGGTCCCTTCCAACCTTCGGCATTCTATGATTCTATGATATGTGCATGTATGTGTAAGAGAAACATTGGAGTAGGGCTGCAAGCTTCAGGTGCTTGTCTGTCCACGTGCCAGCAACTGGGGAGACTGGGCGCTCAGAGGCAGTGTCTTAGCCCAGATGCTGGAGGGATTCATATTGTACATATGTGTGTGTATGTCCCACTAATGTCCTCATAATCAGCCACAGGAGGACACATTCATGAGGGTGTGACACTACTTGTGTTTTTACTAGTGGTTGGACCTGGGAACATGATGCTGAGACTCAGCTGAGACTCAGCTGAGATGCTGAGTAACGGGTTACTGTGTTCTTGCACATACCGAACACTAAAAATTTGTAATTTCTATTTGCAGATCCAGAAAGAATATTTGGATTGAAATAGAAAGATGGATACTATGAAAGAAAGACTGATTTTTAGCTACAGCATCTCCAAAGTGCCACAATATCCATAGTCATATCTGTATCATATAGTATCGGTATGTATAGAAGTGCATACTTTCAATATGTGGTGAAGCTATTCTGTTGTGAAGTAATGGTTTTAATAGAAGTGGCTTTTTTTTCAGGTAGCAATAGATTAAACTTATACATCAATTTGTAAAAGTATAGACGTTTATCATGAAAGTAAATTAAAGAAAGATGCAAGGACATCCCAAGGATTATGTCCCAAGGAAGCCCTACTAGGCTGCCTGTATACCATGGTTTAAGTTTACATAAAATTATTTTCAATGAGTAGGAAAACCTCGTCTATTTTTTTCTTCAAAGATGCGGAAGAAAACCAAAGGAATTAACTAGTTTACTTATATTGATTTATATATTCCACAGAAATACGATTTAAAATGATAAGTGTGGAGTTTGGCAAATATCTGGATGTTAGTATTCAGTCATAGCATGAGCAGAAATATAATCTGGATAGACCAAGCGCCTGAGAATTGATCATTTGTATGTGGCTGCTTTTTGACTGTCAGTGATAAAATCAAGCCTCTGGCTGGAAGAGAAGGTCAGATATACCTCATCATCAGTAGGAAGATCAACTGATAGCAGAACTAGTAATAACATTTTTGAATTTGAGATATAAAAGGAGATACTTTTTTTAAATACAAATAATGTAGGTATGAATCAATCAAAAAAGAGTATTTTTATCCTGGCCCAGTGTGGAATAGCTCTAGAGTTATCTATTACTAGACAAAGATATAAGTTCAGTATATAAGTTCAGAAATATAAGTTCAGTAGTACATCCAAATCAGTAAAGGGAAAATTATCATAAATCAGGTATTTTGTCCAGGTTAGTCATGAGGTCTTTTCCACAGTCAGTGGATAGAGATTGGGATGTTTAATTCTTTTTTATTTGAAATATGGTGAAGTTGAGCCAAATACTATTTATGTTTCATTTTTATTTTTAGAATAATTGAATAATTTGTTTGGAAGAGATCTTCAGAGATAATGACATCCAACTCCTTGTCTAAAGCAGGCTGAAATTACTTCATACCTCTCAGGGCTGTGTCTGGTCAAACTCTGAATGTCTCCACGGATGAAGACTACATAGCCTCTCTGAGCACCTGCTACAGTGTGTGCCACCCACACTGTTGCGCCTTCTGACCATTGTCTCTACTCTTTCATTGCAGATGCAGGATGCCTTTACTGGATTTCGTGAGGTTTCTGTCAGCTCTTTTCTCCAGGCAGCTGAGTTTCTTCCTAAATAGCCCTATTTGTGCATGGGCCTGATAATATCCAAAAAGGAAAGTGTATTCCATCTCATCATCAGATCATTAATAAAGATGGTAAGCAATGTTGGCCTCTAGTGTTGGCTGGACATCACAGAAAAAGTCAAGTCAATTGGCATGATCTGTGCGTACTAATTGTTCTTATTCAGTTTATATCTTTCATGGACTCCTCAGGGTTCTATATTCTTCCTCAAGGCTGACTGGACTGTAATTTCCCAGGTCCTTCTTTCTTGTTTTTGAAAATGTCTGTGATAGTTGCCCTATTTCAATCATCAGGAACCTCTGACCATTGCCTGGACCTTTGAAGATAATGGACAGTGGCTTCACCCTGGTACTAGCCAGCAACCTCATGTGTCACATCTGTTTGCCTGGACTCACAAATGCACATGGGCTTCCTCCAATGTAATGCTTTATTCCTCCAGAGTACACTTTGAAGCTCAGAGACCTGACCAACCTGAAGATAGAGCTTACCAGTAAAAAATGATACAAAGAAAGCACTGAGGATCTCAGCCTTTCCTATGTTCTTTACTGATTTGTCATCTGCCTCACTGAAAATTAAGGTGATAGTTTCATTAGCCTTCCCTTTCTTGAGTATTGGCTTTTCCGAAGCCTTTTTTTTATATTCAGGAAACATTTAATATTTCCTATAAACATCCCATTCTCCTTTCAACTTCTGTGTACTTCCTGACAGCAATCAAGATAGCTTTGTTCATCCTACATAAGTTACACTCAAAACCCTTCACTGGCAAAAGGAGCTAGTCTTTGTATATGGAGGTAAGATTTTATTGCTTACATATTTTTTATATAGTAATTTAATCAAAATGCAAAATGCAAAAAAAAAAAAAAAGGAGAAAAAAAAGAACGGCAAAGTTTTTATTAGTCCTATTACAATGGGATAATTACTAGTATTCATAGTTCAAATGAACAAATACAAAAAGATCATCAGTAACAGTTAAATTTGTTATAGATTAACTATCCATTATATTGCCCTTCTCCCCTTCCTGCGGAATCTATCCACACTGGTGTTGTGCTCCCTCTTCAGTGCCTCTCTCTCTCTCTCTCTGGTCAGTGATGCCAGCCATCCTCAAGCAGAATAAGTGGGCTGTTAGAGAGATTACAATGGCTTGTCAGCATCCTCAGTTATTGATATGCAATATAATAGATATTCATGGGGAAGAAGGGGAATACATTTCTTCTTTGTTTTTGTTCTCTTATCATGATCTACATTCTTTTTATGGTTCCCTCCTCAAACTTGTGCAATTGTCTTCCCTAGCCTCAAACATTAAGGACTGTTTCTAATTATTAAAATATATATTATATATATGTATTGATATCTCCAATTATTTTAAGGCAATAATTTTTCATAAGAACTTGTCTTTATTCTTAAAGTGTAACTGAGCATTAATATCACAACCAAACACTGAGATGTTTTTCTTCTCAAACTATTCCTTTTTGATAGTTCCCTGAAGAATACAGAAAGGTCATCGTTATGTGTCTATATGTATGCACACACATATTCATAGTATAGCTACTTCAGTAAGGACATTTACAGTGTACTGGAAAGCCAATAAAATCTCTGAAGACTGACTGAAACATAATTGTCTCACTTTAAGGTAGAAGTGCTTTCTCAATATGCTTTCTCACTGTCATGCAAAGCTAAAGTAAAAGGAAAGAAAATAAGAGCTGTGGTGTGATATCTACGTGATCATTTTCTACAATGTATATGATTAGGCTTCTCATTTTTATGTATTCTGTATGAGAGAGTTAGAGGTATGTGCTGGCTGCAGAGCAAACATTTCTAACCCATCAGATAACCTCAGTCATACTGATGATCACAAATGATTTTTATGACATTCTGTCAATTCAGCAGGCAGGAAAGAGGCAAATTTTCTTTTACTATTAAGTCAAGGTCTTAACAAATGTGGAGAATACTTTTTAATTATTTATATCAAAAACACTTTAAAAATCTGATGAAATGAAATTACATAAGACGAAAATAGATCAATGGTATCAGTCAGTATAAACCTGATATACAGTTTTCAAAAAGTCTTAATACTTTTTTTTAAATGAGGATTTAGAAGTGATTTTTCCTAGTAAATGCATAAAAGTAACATGAGAGGACAATCAGGCTTATTTATTTTTCTTTGTTGTTATTTTTATATTATTGTTTTTTTATCCATCTTAAAAATATTCTGTGTAGCTTCTGTGTAGCACAATTTAAAAAACTGCAACTGATGCTGTAGTATAGAAATATATGATGAAATATTTAAATTTAGTTTTTTCTCTGATTGCTCATTAATGCTGACATTCTTCAAATACCTTCAATGAGAGCAATGAAAAATGATTAAGACAAGAATATAAATGAGGTCTTTTGAATTCAGGAAGACAGTGATTCTGATTCTGTTGGCGAGACTGACTTTGAAAATCTCATTCATGAAATCTTGCCTTCTTAGGGATGTACTATAGCATTGAATCCATCTATTTTCATTCTAATATCCCTCCTCCAATAAAGCATTGCATTAACTTTCTTTCAATCATCCTCCATTCAACCATTTCTCCCTTATTGCATATCTTGGCCTCCAACAGCCATGTTCTTCCAAGTTCTCTCTCTCTGAACTGCTGAGTGGTCCTTCAGACATGAAGGACCTGAATGGTCCCGAAGGATGAATGGTCCTTCTGAGCTGATGTGTTTTGTCTTCTGTCAGTGTACTCCCCTTTTTTTTTTTT
Source organism: Nothoprocta perdicaria (assembly GCF_003342845.1). Taxonomy (NCBI): domain Eukaryota; kingdom Metazoa; phylum Chordata; class Aves; order Tinamiformes; family Tinamidae; genus Nothoprocta; species Nothoprocta perdicaria. Next base: position 118,319 of record NW_020455786.1, on the reverse strand, counting down.
TTTTTTTTTTTCCTACTTAGAAGTCTAAATATCCTTGTCCCACTGCAGATAGCACTTTGATCCTCAGACGATTTTGCATCTTCTGT
>NW_020455786.1:69669-116733 GCF_003342845.1 Nothoprocta perdicaria | reverse complement strand
AAAAAAAAAAAAAAAAGAGAGAGAAAAAAACCCCAGAAAGAATTATATTCTGGCAAGTGGATGTAAGTATTGTGAATCAAAATACCTGTATAAATAACAAATGAATATTGATATATAAAATTAATGATATAATTATTTCTAAGTAGGAAGAAATACACTCTATCAAATGAATTGTTCATTATAAATAATTTAATGGTCAATCATACCATTTGGCATTGTATTCAGAAATGCAAAATATTTCCTTCTTTTCCACATATATTACATATATTATTTTTAAGAGAACATGGGGCATGGTGATGGTGAGTACAGATTAGAGCACATGAAAAAGAAAAAAAAAACGATAGACTTTTTAGTAGACGGTGTGAAACGATGGGAAGCTTGTACCTGGGGCAACACAGTGCTAGCCAGGTATAAAACGACTACTTGGACTGGGAAAGAAATATTCAGTGATGATTTGTGTAACAAGAAGCTGTAAATGAAGTGACAGCATTTACTAACAATGTCACATTCATTTAAAAATAGTTTTCTTGCTGAAAGTGCAGCAGTATCGCTAAAGCTCTTTCAATTCTTCTTAAAAACATTATTCTGCTTTTAGTGGCCTCACACTGCTACATGACCGACTTCACCAGCAATGGAGGACTCTTAATTCATTCTGTATATTAAAAAAAAAATGTATTTCTACTGGAAAAAGCAGTCACTTTCTCATCTGTGTACAGTATGCAGAAAAAAACCCCTTCCATCTACTGTGTAAAGAAGAAATCTCTCAAGTTATCCATTTCAAAATACTTTTTTTTTTTTTTTTGTGATTAGTCAGTTTTAATATGTGCAAATAGCTGCATTTTTCTCTTTATTTTTATCGGAAGAATGAAGCAAGAAATTATTTCTTCGGATTTAATATTTTTATTCAAATATATAGATAGGTTCAAAATTAATTTCTAAAACTAACAGCATCAGTTAAGACCCATAAGGTCAGCTTGTTTTTTTTAGTTATTGACTTGCACAGGAAAAGTGTTCCTGACACCACCATTAGGAGCGTTTCCTTCCGCCTCGTCTGTCTTGCAGGATAAAATTCTTAAAATGTTACAAAGCATTTCTGTTACTAAAATGCAAAATTCAGATTTTTTAAAAAGACACTAGACATTATCAAAATAGGTTCATTAACTGGTCTGGGACCACAACCTTAGCTTTTTCACTAAAAGCAATGACAGTGTGAAGTGAGCACGCAATGGGAGCATCATGAAAATATTGTTGTTTTGAGGCACTTGAGATACAAATGCCTGGAAAGAAAAAGTAGCTACAGTTTAAACTTTTGAGAAATCATCAGTGCAGAAAATGATGAAAATTGGGGAGTCATAAAACAAAGAAATTGGTTTTCTTGGTAAGCTGGACCTATGTTCAAAATATTTTTATACAGCTGAATGTAAGATGATAACAATAGCTTATATAGATCTACTGACAGAGGCAACTTTTGAACAAGCAGTTCAACATGAGCTGTTGTTCAAAAACAGTAACGAAAATGATTTGTTCAATCCTTGGAATTATAAACCAAAGACTAATTGTGAGAAATTGACTTCACCCTTATCCAGTGCTGATGATACTGATACTAAATGTTGGATGTAGTTCTGTTGTCTAAACTTGGAAACTGGAACAAATGCTAGAAAGAAAATATCCTTTTTAGTAAGACCTTTAAGAACTCAATATATTTGGCTTTACCAATAAGAGATGAATTACTGTGTGTAAGTGTCTTTATAGTAGGTGTGAATACTAGATGTAGAGGATTCTTTACATTAATACAGAAAAGCACAAAAATAACCAATGAATAGGAAGCTGAACAAAGGCAGATGCTAGAAATAGATCATGGGGTTTTGTTTGTGTGTTTTGAAATAATTATTAGATCCACTTCAGTAGTGCCTAGGAATCTGTGTCGTGGAGCAGAACAAAAAGATTTTGATTTTGGTTTTACCTTTATGAATTTACAGAATTAAACAACTGAATACATCCAACTTTATAAAATGCAATGTCTGACATCATATTAAAGGCCATGATAAATCATATGAGAACTCTTCTCATTTAAAATAATATGAACATCACTTGATCATTTTGCAATACCCTGAATACCCTTCCTGCAAAGGAAGAAGTGTAAATAATAGTGTGTGGGAACAGAGGGGCAGAAATCTTAGGGGTTATCTCAAAAGAATCAATTAAGTTCGGTGAATAGCTCCCAGCATGTGATCTGCAGACCAGTAGTTACATTTACTTTGGCTTTGCAGAGTTTTATTAAAAAGGAACCAAACCCAATGATGAATAGGTCATTGTCTTCCCTGCCCTTCTATTTCTTCTCCTAAATCCTATTTTAAACCTACATCTCTTGCTGATTGGTTGGAATAGGTTGTAGATCTCCCATACCAAGTGCTAAGGTATTAGAAGAGTGCAAATATGTCTAAATTCAGTGATCTTCATATCTGACCTCTGACTATGAAATGAACATTCTACACTGGCATGCTCTTTATTTCTTTACAAGTCAGCATTGCTCAGATAGTTTTCATAAGCAATATTGTTTTACTGAAGAAAATAGTCTTCAAGTCTGCAGAGTCTGCAGAGTTCAAAATAGAAATGATTTTTGCAAACACATATATACACATATATATTTATAAATGTGTATTTATTTATTTATAAATGTATATAAATGTGTATTTAAAAAATCTTTGGGAAAAATTTTGTCATGGAGAATGAGAAGAAAAATTCTGAGCAGTCAGAAAATATGACATCATCATAATGTTTTTTGAGAACATTTTAGAGAATAGTAGCTGGCATTGGGTCAGCAACAAAGAATGAAAAGACACATTCTGAAAGGTGAGGGGATTGCACCACTGTAGCAGCTTGAATAACTACAGAAATTATGTAGATTTAAACTGACTGCTATTTAAAATGGTCTCTATAACCAATCTGTGAAACCCAAACAGAGATCCAAAAATCACATATTTATAAGTAGACCGTTGGTGTTGTATAAAAAAAGAAAAGACAGATCTCTCTTCAGGAAACTTAAAACCTGGAGTTTCTCTGTCTTCTGTGAAGTAATAATGACTGTGTGCCCTCCTAATCCATGAGAAAAAGGGCTAGGCAACAGAGCTGGCTCTGAGTGATATATTAGTGGTTCAAGTAGCTTTAATACTCACACATGGTTATCATACTAACCAACCCAATTGGTGACAAATTAATTTACCTTAATTTTATTATAGCAAGTTTCTAGTTGTTAGGCACTGCTCTGAGTGACTCTATGGTACTATTTTTATAGTGACAATCATGTGAATGCCTCAGACTTTCTGTTTGAGGTATGACTGATGTAATTTAATTAAGTACTCTTCTATGCATACAATTGAGATGGCTTGAGATTCAGACATAACTTAAAATAATTTGTATTTCAATCTTTCCATAGTGTGAGTTTCTGTTTTCAGAGATTTGATATAATATTGTCCACTCATTTTCAATATCTTATTGTAAGATTTAGTCAGTCTGAACTGACTATATTATACTTTTGAATTTTTTCCTTTTGTTATGCTTTGCTAAAGATATCCTTGCATTTCTTAATATATTCTCAGCTGAAGGCTCAACCTGATTTGTATTATAAAATATTTGACTGACACTTTTGGTCACGTAAGTCTCTTAGCATTTCTGTTCTATATTGTTGTCATTACCATACCAACTACTTCAAAGTTAGATTAATCATAGCTGTTCAGACTACAAGAACACCTCTGCAGAGAACATTTGAGCTCAGTTCTAGTGTAAGACATTGGGGGATGTCTGGAAAATGATCAATTAAATGATTACACCTATTTCTGTTTGATTCTCTCTTTTCTTATTGTTTTTGTTTTGTTTTCACTGTATGAAGCTGAGGCACCAAAATATCTAGTGACAAGAGATATCATCCTGTTGTTTTCAGGCTTAAATATGGCAAAAGTGTGAGTCCAGCATAATGTTGAGTATCATAACATTTCAGCCTAATGAAAGATAAAGATCACAATCAAGATTTTGCTTATCCCAAATGATCCTTCATAATACTTAAGCATCATACTCATGCTGAACACCATGCTCATCAGTTGCAGCAAATGTAAAATCACGTGCTTGCAGCTGCTCTCCAGCTTACCTCCAGAGAACTTCATAGAGCTTCTTGGAAATGAAAGAACTGCTCAGATTCATTTCCATACTCCTTTGCCCATGCCAATTGTAGGTGATTTTATTGAACAGACATACTCTGGGGCTACTAGAAGCAAAAAAGTCTTTCCCAAGGCCAGCTAAGAACTAACTGCCCTCAGAGTCCCGCAGGAAGGCTGTTCTCTGAATAAAGTCTAGTCTGTAATAGTCTTAGCGGTGTTTGGTGCCATAAACTACCGATGTAATCTGTATGTGCCAACATATGGTAGGGCAGATGTTGTCTTCTGACTGCTGAACACCTATGGTATGGCAGGATGGGGTGAAAGAAATGCATTATTTCTACCTCCTAAGTACTAATCCAACAGATGCAAAATAATTAATCATATTCTGTAGAAGTGTTGACAGGGAGCATGGTATCAACACTGAAGACCATTGTGCAGCAGCTCCTAAATCTGGATAGGGATGAACTACATATTGGTATACTATCAGTATCAGAATTAAAAGTGGAAAAGAACTTCATCAGCTGAAACACAAAAATTAGCACGCATTTCATTGCATAATACATTTCATTGTATTTTCATTGCTTTTAAAAGAAGAGCTTTATATTGAGTCAAACTAGTTTATGAGATATTCCTCATAAACTTTAAATGACTTTAAATCCTGTCTATTACTACAAGTCTTTTCTTTAAGATATAACATATGTATTTCAAGGCAAAATTTCTGTTACTGAGAGCATGTGAACCTAAACAGATTTGAAGGTTCCTTTAAATCATCTAGAATATACCTGATATAAACTGAACACAATGGCAAACAGCTGAACACCTAGAGAAATATCACATAACCAATGCCAAAACTCAGCTTACTTTAAAAGTATATTTGAAAATAGGTCTTTGGTTAGGTTTATATCTGATCTAGGTGATATAGACTCAGAGGTGTATTAAAGGGTAATTTGAAACAGTTGGGAAATATAAAGGCTGCTGGAGAGAGGGACATATGCGACAAATACACTGGAGAAGAGGAAAGAGGCTATGAGGTCTTGGATGGATTGGGATACAAAGGAAAAATGGTCTCTAGGAAAAAAATAGAATTACAGGATTTTTATTTTGCTTTTATCAGCAGGCACATGAACTATAAACATGAAAAACTGTATTGCACCTAATCAAAATTGCTCTGTTACTTTGCTACAGATGGGTGTTGTCAGAGGCAATGCAGTTGTCGTCTGAATGACCTGTAGTCACATTAGAAATGATGAGGAACGTGCAGTCAGTGACTATGGAGGATCACAGCCCATCTACACCCTCATTCCTGCACCCAGTAACAGGGTACTGAGTGACATGTAGCACTGGGAGAAATAGAGCTTCTTGAGGCTGTATTTGCAGTTGCAAAAAGGTATGAAAAAGTAATGATAGATTGATCTGATTGCTATTTTTAATAAAGATGAAATAACTTCAAACTTGTTTCTTTCTTTAATATACTTGTATATTTAATACTAAAGTTCATGTAGATTAACCAAACTACTGTTTCAAATAATAAAAATAAAATTTATCTAAATAAAATTTATTTTAAAAATGAGAATTTAGCAGAGATTTTTTTTTAGGATCTACAAGCCTGCATGCTTTGCCTTAATCTGATCTTTTCTTCTTTATATTTTAAACAGCTGATTTTTCCCCAGATGATGTAATCACTTATTGGGTTGGCAGGTTCTGAGTTTTATCTAAATGTTTTTGTAGGACAAATGTGAATTTTCTCTTTCCAAAGGAGAAGATTCCCTAAATAGTATCTTCAATTTTGTTCTGTGAATATGCAACAGTGACTATGATGCATTGCAAAACACAGATATTTAAAGAAACATATTTTTAAAAACGTTCCTGATGCAAAATGGGTGCTCATGGATAACATTAGGTAGTTGCACATACGATTAAAGAAAGAACTATAAAATAAGCCTCATGAACCTGCAGGCCAGAAAAATTAAGATCTGAGGATGGCAATTTAGCTAATAATTCAAATAGCAAGGTTGGATAAGGGTTGGGATTAGTAATGGTTGTCCACCCCCTATTCCTATGCTATTATCACAGCTGGGTGTTCCAGTGGGTGAATGATGTGACATCTACATAAAAGAAGCCTTGTAGCCTTTTACTACTGGATACTAAAGGAAAGAACACAGTGAAGGTACATCTCATCTGGCCTCTTGACTCCCTGCAGGTAATTTGCTTTTACCCTCTGGCAGAGTTCAATCCTTTAATAATACAGGCAAACATTTAGTGAACACCTCAAGTGGTGCAAAGATGAGAAGAATTGCTCTAAACTGAAAAGCCAGCCTGACACTAATGGTCAATTCAACAGCACAGAAGGGGATGCCCTTCCTCCTTCTCATCACAACCAGGCTACTTGGAGTTGTTGTTTTATTCATGTGCTTGCCTAAAGATTTCCACTCTCTGCTATTTGATTGTGTTTTTGCTCAGTGCCTGGCTCGGCAAATATAGTTAGCCTTGGAACAGCAAGAAAACCCTCTCAAGATATCCTGGGGCAGGATCTTGTCTCTGCTGGAATCAATCAAAAAATGCCTCTGACTTTCGGGTAGTCATGAGTCTACCTTGATTCTGTGTACATATGGGTATACATGTATGTTCAAATCACAGAGAAAAAATGAGTTAAAGAACTGAAGTCTTTTTTTTTTTTTTTTTTTTTTTTTTTTTTCATAGAGACAAGGATTAGAGAATTCAGCCCAGAGCAGAAAGGTGGTAGGAAACAAGCTCGAAGTTTTTAAATGACAGGTGTCTTACTACCAGCTGACACCCATTAGAGCATCGTTTCTGAGATACCCAACCTCATCATTCATTCTTTCCTTTCTGCAGTGCTCTTTCAGAGTACACTCTGCAGCATATAACTACACTACTTCAGTTTCTAAGTGCTATTTTTCCACCTCTTAAGCCACATCACAGTATTTTTCAACAGTGGCTCTTCAACTGTTTTCCTCCTGAAGAGGCTCTTCAAGAGGATGCAGAATAATTTTCAATCTGTTTTCAGGAAACCTATTTTAAAACTGTATGTGTATCTGTTTGCTGTGTCTGCGTGTCCTTATACAATGCAAGCAGTGTTAGAGATTTTCTGTGCTACAGCTATATAATCTGGACCTAAGAGATCACCGAGCCCCATTATTAGAGTTCTGTACTGAATCAGACCATGTGAGAAGAAATTTATGTTCTTGGCTAGATGTGCAGTTAAAAAAAAAAAAGAAAAAGAAAAAAAAAAAAGGAGAAAAAGAGGGGACTCATATGCAAAGCTGTGTATGTTGCTTATTTCCAAAATTAGTGATGTCTTTTCTGATTTTTTTCATAAGGGAAAGGACGTGATCCTTTTTTATTTATTTCTACAAAAATAAATGAAAGAATGAATGAAAATCGTATGGCTTTTCTTTGTAGCATATTTCCAAATCTTTCCAGAATTCTCTGACTGCACTGCTTGTTTGTTTCAGATTTGTAAAATGTGAAAAGTCTCTGTTCTCTTTTGAAATCATTGAAGAATCATGGGAAATTATTTTTAAGAAATTGAGTTTTCCAGAGTGGTAGAGTAGCCTGAGCTAGTACTTTTTTGCTTTGCGTTAGCTGTCAGCTGACTGAAGTAATGTCATATAATATCGGGGAGCTTGAGTACTGAGAGCCACCTTATAAAACTGCTATCCAGTGCAGAAGTAAAATGCTTTAAGATATTACTGAGATTAGGCAAAAGGAACATTTTCTTTCGTGTTGCTGAGGGAAAGGGGGTGATAGGAAAAAAAAAAAGTGACTCATCACTAGATGGCAGTGCTGAAATATGTGAAGATTTGGAATTTAGGGGTTTGGGTTTTCAGTTTTATTTTAAAGAATATTTTCAAAAAGAATAACCAGAGTTATGTTTGTTTCAGCTGTCACAGATGAAAAGATACACACATCTATGCACAGATTACCTTGGAGACATCCAGCTACATATGTATATGAAAAAAAATCTAGAGGAGAGACAGAATAATAGCACAGCTTTTAAATTCAAAATTAAAGGTAAGTTTACTTACATCTATTTTTATAATTGTATATTTAAAGCCTGTTGCCATCCAACCTAAATCACAAATCAGTTTTACCAGCTACTGAATGGTAAATCCTGCATAAATTCTTTATATAAAATTATCTTCAGAGAGATTACAACCACAATGGACAGATGAAAGCGAAAGTAGAGGACAAATTCCCCCATCTTTAAAGATAAGTCATTAAAGCAAAGTGCACATTTTCTGGTTTTTTTTTTTTTTTTTCCCCACAACTGAACTCAGATCTTCTGAGACTTGTTTCACTCATAAATCTCAGTCCAGTATCTCCAAAGTATCACTCTGGACTATCATTCATTATGAGTCAATTAATGAAACATTTCTGACCTTCTCTACCCTCTAAATGCAAAATATATGTTGAAAACTGAAAGGTATGCCACTTCCTTTAAAGATGGTTTACTTTGCTTCTTTAAAACAATGTATGATACAGAGTGGTTTATCATACGTGATATTAGGATTCAATAAAGAAATCCCCGATCCTAATGAAGTATCAATACTACGCAGTTTGGAATTGCTGAGAGGAGACTGATTTCTGGATATAACTAATCCATTATTCAACACTGAAGTGAATCATGAGAGTGATAATTACAGACATTCAAAATAACACAAACTGGGAAATAAATTCCTACATCTTCTTTTCTGCAAAAAGAATCCTGTATTTGCAAATACTAGTCGCCTGCTAGACCTGTACCAGCAGATGCTTTTTTGAATCTCCAAGCAGCACTTAACCACTTTTTCAAAGTTCAGAAAAGTTGCTGTGGTTTATTGGGAGATATCTCACACTTTCCCGAAGTCTCCAGGCCTTGCTGACATTCCTGACTCTTTGTGAATGAGATTTTTTTTTTTTTTTTTAATTATTATTTTCTCTTCATTTGTTTAGCTCTTTACCTAATTGATTTTCTGTGCTAATATACTAAAGGTCTAAAGAAGGCAGAGCCTCAGGTGTGACAGATGAAATAAGGTGCTTTTAGTCATTGCTTTTATCTTCCATGTCTAATGTGTTGGTTACAGCTGTGCAGTTTAACAGCAAAATCAATACATCATTTGCTGCTGGTACCTGAAAGAATTTGGAAGTCTGTTGCTATTTTAACTATTAGGCTTCCCCTGTGAAACCTTCCTTTCCTTGCCCCCCTTTATATCCTTCCTTTCCTTCCCCCTCCCAGACCCCAAATCAACTGTTATGGAAACACAAGATCTTTTTCTATCTCCTGGTGGCTATGTGTATATATGAATTTATCCACCATTTTCCATACTGTCAATTACCTGAACTATCTCTTAGAAATTACATCTTGCAGCTGATTTATTGTAATTTCCTTTAATATAAATGACATTCAGGGCATATTTACTTCCAGCATTTTGAAAATACAGTTCATGGCCATGGGAAGTTTGAAGGGCAAACAGAGAAATCATATGCACAGCAATGACAACGAGAGAATTAAAATAATGACACTATATGGAGTCCTGGTTTGCTGGTGCAGTCACTGAATTAGGGCTATCTCATTACTACATATCCCTTTTTTTTTTCACATAAGCACCTTTTAACCTCAAATATGACATAAAATACCAAGAAAGCAAAACTGTGACAAAGCAAAGTGGTGACTTTTAAATAACCTGTTGCGTCTTAGGCAGGCTTAATTTCTTTTCATGTGGTACACATCATTTTAACATTTTCTCCTCTTCTCTTGATTGTGCTTTAATTTGAATGAAGTTAGTCCTTGCCATACTGGGTACTGTTATTTGTGTTTTGATGTTTTCCCCTGGCTGACGTAATTGTTTCTGTGATCTTTCACACTATTATCCTTATTGCTATTTGTTAAGGAAACACTCAAACACAAAAATTGCCCTCTAAATAACTTGATTACCTTATTATTGATTTATATCATAGCTTGCTGCAAGTGTTCTCAATGATGTGCAAAGATCTGTGCCAAGCAAATTACAGTTTCTCTGCCCCTGAAAGGATGATTAGAGCAGCACAGTTCTGCAAAGAGCTCAGTAATTCCTTTGAAATGCTCTGCACTTTTACCTGTCATGAATTTTGACCCTGCATACTTTGATCACAATCTGCACCATACCTGATCAGGTGCAATGGTAGTATAAGCCTGCTTACTGGTATAACATTATGATGCATTGGCTTTAGACTGAATTTTCAGAGTTTTTTAAATGATATATCTGAAAAAAATCATCATTTGAGAAGGACTCAGGAATTTAAAAGACATTAAGCTGCAATTAAAATTATTACTGTGATCTCTAGATTGTTATGGAGAACATCAGTATCAACCTGAGTGCTTACTCCAGTAAAAGAAGAGATGAAACAAGTTCCTGAGGTTTAGAATAACATATTTTTACTGTATTTTTTTCTCTAAGCATGTATTTTCTATTCACAATTCAAATTGGCATAATCAAGTATTAAAAATAACCATTTGAATGTCATTTCCAGCATAGCTGAATCTGACAAAATTATTTTTGTTATTGCTGTTCCAGTAAAATCAGCAATATACTCAGCAATCTCCAACAGTACATGAACACAGGTCACACCTACGGAAAAGATATTTTCAGCTTTTACAACATAGCAGAACTATTATTAAAGGGCATTTTCTTATTCAATATGTGTTTAATTTAGGAGACTGAAGTTTCATAGTAAATCAAATTATCAGGACTTCATTAGCAGTAATTTATTACTAGAGTAGACCCTACACTGAATTTCTGACTGTTACTAATTATTTCTGACTGCACTAATTACAGTTGAAATTTACACCAATATTCACTCAGACAGGTCTTCATCTTCAGTGTAGCTGAGAGATTTCTTGATAGATTTTTAAGGCCAAAAGGGATTAGTATGACCAGCTGTCCATAAAACACAGTTCACATAATTTTATCAACTGATCCCTGACTCAAGATCATAACCTCTTGCTGGGTAAGAACATAACTCTTACAAAGGCACGCTGTCTCAATATAATGATTAACACATTGGACAGTTACCTTCAGAAACTGTGCCAACTCCTAATTACCCTCAGAGCATGTGGATGGTACTGGCTTTCAATCATTAGAGTTTATTATACCTTTGTTTATTCCTTTAAATAATAACTTTTATCTAATTTCTATGTCTCCTGGAAGTATTTATGGCATTTCTTCTTTTGGTTAAAAAAATACAGAGTGAGAATCCTTTTCAAAATACTAACATCTTTGTATCCTGCAGACATCTGAACTAGATGTAGTTTCAATTAATAATATCACCAACAGCCTCATTCAAACTGACCATAACATCTTTCATTTTCCTCCTTAAATTGTAAAAGAACTTGATTCTCTTTTTTGCTTTCCACATCAGCTTGGGAAATCATATGTATTTTCATATTCCATGTGATATCCAAGGCCTGTCAAATATTGTCATTTTCCAAAATAGTCTATAACTATTATAAAATAGTTATACACTAGATAATAGATAACTTATATCACATATTAAGTGTACTAAATGTACTTTGATTGTTGACTAGTGAACTTGATCCAGTTATACTGAATTTATCACTGACATGGCAAGGATCCTTAACAAATATCTATGTAGAATTCAATAACTTCAATGCTCTTCCATAGTGTTCATTATGTCTTATTTTTCAGCCTTTACTGCACAGATAAAGACCCCTGTCAGGTGGATATTTTGGCTTTTTTTGCACCATAATGGTCTTTTCCTCTCAGTGTGTGTTATTTCACTATTAGTGACCCTTCACTGTTTTAAAGGAGGAAAGTTGCTGACAATGATAACAGAAAGTAGAGATTTGGTGCCTCAAAGCCACATGCAGAGGGAACAAAGGCAATCCCTCATTTCAGAGACTAGCTTTGGATTATACAAAAGTCTAATGTTATCTGCACTAGGATACATAGTAAATAAGGCACACTATCTGATATTCTGATAATATAAAGTAATACATGCATAAATATTCTTCAAAAATGCAAGCTTGTTAATTTTAGATATAGAATGCTCTGGTATAAAGTTGAGCCCGAGGTACTCGCCTTGCAATTTTCTTTTCATCTCCTAATTGCCCAAATAACTCTTTTAAAATGTAAATATGAAGAACTTTGTAGCATGTTTAAACTTGCTTAGCAAGGTGCTGTCAAAAGTGGCTCCCGGAGCTGGTTCTGGGAATCTGAGAGCAGGACAGGTCCAGCCCTGGCCACCTGGACCCATCCACCCACTCCAAGGGAACAATGTCTTGGGGGAGTGTGGGCAGCCCCAGTCTGGGACATTATCAGGCACTGCCACAATATGCTCAGTGCTGGAGCTCTGGAGCATAGGCTCCTCTAGAATGCAGAAGAGAACATAACAGAACATCCCATGCTAAACAAGAATGTGGACTATGCTCTTCATTCATAGTTGTCTTTCTGGGTTTACAGTGAGTGTGGATAGTCGTACATTTTGGCTCCCGAGCCTTTAGAAAAAAAAATGTGTATTTTGAAGAAAAAAAAGATTTACAAAAGAAGAATGGAAGAGAGGTCCTGCATGCATAAGTGCTGTCCTTTTTTTCTGGTTCTTGTGAAAATTCTGCTGGCGTAAGACAAAAGAATTTTGGGGTGATTATATCAATCACCATCAATGCAAAGAAGTAAAGAAAGGATAAAGGGATGGTTAAATTTGATTAATATACCCACTGAAATATGGAAAGTATCATCTTGGGGAATGATTCAGAGAAAGTAACTTTTTGTTTGTTTGTTTGTTTCTGTATGAGGTGCTCTAGGCAAGAATATTATTCCATGACCTCCTTGGCTTCAAGCCATTGCTGAGATAGTACCCAATACCATTGGTCTTCTTCTGAAATGGGTTTTAAAAAGAGAAAAAGCAAACACGGGAATTTCTATGTCAATATATACTTCTCCCTACTTATCTCAAAAACATCCTCTGGGATGAAGATGGTAATTTTCTTGAAAATATTATTATATAATTTCTTTCCTTTCTTATGAAGAAGACATAGAAAAAGTCTTTTTTTTTTTTTTTTTTTTTTTACTTTTTCACATGATGAAAAACAGAAACATTTTGCTGAAACAATGTTTCATGGTGATACATTTTGTCACTGCTATTTAAGTTTATTTGGGGTTTGCAATCAGTCCTTTTATTTTTATCTGATACATATCTCTTGGACAGGGAAAGCCATTGCTACCAGCTGGAACTGTGTGACTCCTTCTGCCAAGGTTGGCAGAACTCCCTGACATACCATACGCTTTAGTTACTCTGGGCCAGATGATTCTTTTTTTCTGCAAAATATGGAGGCGGTGTGAAGGGTTGGGGAAAAGGAGGAATGCAGAGATTAGTCTTCCAAATAGGAAAGAAGAGTGGAGCTTCTGAAACATGCCCTGATGCACAGAGCTCCAACATGTGCACATGTCTGTGTGCATGCATATACTCATGCCAAAAAGCATGTTTTTATTATAGCTCATTGAAACACTATTTACTCTTTACACATTCCATTCCATTTTTGGCTCTCAAGGTTATTCTTTTTCTTTAAAAAAAAAAGTATAATTTAGTTTAGTTAAATCTAATTTAATTGTATCATATTGGATTTTATTTTATTCAATGGCATTTAATCTAAGATCTGCTATGGGTGATGAAAGCCAAGACTGGCATCCTTACTTCTGCTTTCATAGTAAGCTCAGCAGTATGCAATGGAGGCCTGCTTACTTCCTTGTGGGATATGAATATTACATTGTTGTTCTACTGTGGCCCAGCTACAGAAGAAAAAGTGAAGAGAGATGCAGATGGCTTAGCCTACACTGTAGTTCTTAGAGTGCTCTTCTGGGAGATGGAAATCTGCATGCTTACTTATCTTCAGTGTAAGGAGAATATGTGAGCCATGGATGTTGCAATATATGGTTCATAGCATTTATACTTTTTTGCACCTAGCCTTCACTGACATCAAGATAAACAGGGAATTTATTTAAAGTATTTTTTTTTTCGTTTGGATATGAATGAAATAGCAAGTCTCAAAGTGGAGTGAGAGAAGAAAAAGAGAGAGAAGAAAAAGAAGAAAAAAGAAAAATCCACTTCAATACACTGTGTTCCAGCAAGAAACCACAATGGAATTTTTTCACTGAGTCTCCAAACCTGAAATCTTCTATGACTAGGTGCATGCTCATGTTCTTTCCTGTTCCTGACTAATCTGTTAAAAATTTCTCCCCCATTTTACACCAAAATATACAGTGTGTATATATATTTAATATATATAATATATAAATATATAAATGTATAAATATATATATATAAATATATAATATATACTTAAAATACAAAATAAAAGCTTTTGGCCAAGAGTTGCTTACTCCTGGGATAATTCTCAGTCTTTCCTAGTCTTCCTGGGATAATCTGGCTTCCTTTGAAAACACATGCACCATTCCCAACTCTATGAGAAAAATATGAAATACTTTTGTGTCCCTCTCAGGCATTCACACAAATCAGGAAAAAAATAAAATAAAAAAGCGGGAGAGAACGAGAGAGACAGAAACAAAATAGAGGGTTTTTGGCAACAAAATGTCCAAAATTCAATAACATTCTTAAAATTCCAGCTCTTTTATAATGTTCAGATAAATATTTTTCAAGAATGAGTTGTTCAGAAACTTTGTTCAAAGCATGATTTGTCCTATTATTTGCTTTATTCTATTAAAGATTCTACCTTCCATGTGTGCTTTTATTACTTGTTCAAACTGTACAGAGCAGGGTGAATTCATGTCCTTGTACTTTCAGTCTCAACAACAATCCCAAACTACAAACTGCCTGTACAAATCAACTCAGATCAAAGCCAAGATTTACTGCATATCCTTTAGTCGAGGTAGGTGTTTTTGACAGTTATTTTGTTTCTTCAGTTGAGCAAATAACAGAGAATCATCTTTTTACTTTTGTTTTCCATCACCTCTCCAGACTGTGATTTCATGAAAATATTTTGTTCAGCCACATCCCCTATCTTTCTGTGTCTCTCTTGTTTTCACTGTGTGTGATTTTTTTTTTTTTTTTTTTTTTTTTTTTTTTTTTTTTGTGCTCCGTATTCATTAATACAAGTAATCAGGAAAAGGATATGGTAATCCAGAATTTGTCAAAAACAATTTTAAAATTGTATCTTTAGTTGTAATACTCAATTGATGCTGCTTTATTTAACTAGATATACAGAGAAAAAAGAAAAAAATGTAGTAAAGGTCTGATGCTGTATCTGTGCACACTAGAAAGATGAATACGCACTGACCTTGCTTCAGATGTACATATTTCAAAAATAAAAAGTTTTATGAAAAATATATGTAGCTTATTCAATGTTGAAATGCTTATTTTCTCTCTGTATATAACAAAGAGTTATTACATGAGTGGAATTCTTCTCCAAGGAGAAAATTTTATTTGACTTATTTTTCTTTTTGGATAATAATATTCTGATTTTCCCAATTTTACATTGCATATGTATGTATTAAACACTTCTACAGAAAGCTATGGTCACTGGGTTTCAGAAGAATAATGTTAATGTTGTTTACTTTAAAAAAGTTTTGTGAAGTTGTGTTTAAAAATGTGAATAGCAGTGTTATTTTAGTATGAGGCAAGCTTCTTGCAGTCTAAAGCAATATCAGTAGAACAAAGGAAGAACCAGCATCAGACATGAGAAAAAGGAAAACAGGAAGAAGAGAAGTACCATTCCTCAACAAAAAGAAACCCTCTGAGGTTCCCTGCTCTGCAAAGTTACACTTCAGCCAGCCCTTAATACTCCCTGAAGGGAAAATTAAGTTTCTGATGTCCAAGTCTTTCTCAGTTGTCTGATGTGTGTCCTGCATCTGTGCTTCAGTAGTAAAAGCCAAGAGCCACTGAGTCTTTCATGAAAAGAAAGATTGCGTCTCTGAAGCATGCCAGAAATTTAAAAATAGGTAAAATCATAGCCATTGATTTGAGTAGGGCCAGGATCTCACTCTTCTTTTTAATAACATTTTCATGCTTATTTATTTTCCATCAACAGAGAATTAAATTTCAGTTCCTGATTTCCTGTTAGCATTGCAACAGAATGCAGAGTAAGTTTTGTCATAATAGGTAAGGAGTTCTTTGATTTTTATAATAATATAATATAAATTAAAAACTCCTAGTAGATGCAAGAATGAAGAGTAATTGTGTTTGTGCAGCAATATTTCATAGTGATTTTTCATTTATTAATTTACTTTATTGATTTGATAAATCAATATTAAGCTTATTATTATATATATATCAGAGAGCAAAAGAAAAGGAAACAGAATATATTGACATTTGCAAGTATAAAATTTATAGAAAGTTTGAAGTTTATGAAGAAGTGATAATCTAGCTGAATGAATTGCAAATATCAGAAACCTGTATTGTGTATCTTATAGTGGATATTTTACTGTTATTTATCATTGTTAATTGGTGTATCCTCTTACACATTCTTATGCATATTTTAAATTTAGAAACCAATTCATAAGATGTTTTGATAAAAATAAAAATAATTCCCACATTAAAAGTTGTATTTTGATTTATAAAGCATTGGTATTATGGATATTATCATTTAGAAAGTAATTGTTGTAATGCTTTCTTTAAGAACAATTTAAATATTTCAAATATCACTGGCAATCATGTATAAGAAATAAATTCCTAGCAGAATCGTTAAGGTCTATCCCTTGAAGATTATGATCATATTTTGTATTCTCTTTCACAAGAAGACATAGCTAACATAGACTGTCTGGTTTATCAGCCGCTTCTTGACACTTGATGTCATCTATTCTTCAAGACAGGAGTGATATTTGCTTTCTTCTAGTCCTCAAGAATCTTCCCTAATATCTATGACCTTGCAATCATAATTGAAAGTGGCCTCAAAAAGACATGGGCCTACTCCTTTATCATTTGGGTGTGCATCCAGTCACATCCTGTGGACCTGTGCATGCTCAGTCTGTTTAAATATTCCCTAAACTAATCCTGTTCTACCAACAATAAATTTTCCTTGCTCTGGACTTTGCCACTGGTCTCAGAGACCTGTGATTCCCAGAGCAAACCTTACCAATGAAGGCCGAGCAAACATCTTGTTCCTTTCCATGTCTTTTGTCACAAGGTCACCATTTCCATTCAGCGACTGGGGCCACATTTTTCCTATTTTTCCTTTTGTTACTGATACTCTTGTCTAATACTGATACACTTGTTCCTGTTACCTTCCATGTCATTCACCAGACTCCCTATGGGCTTTGTCTTTCTTAATCCTGCCCCTGTATGTTCAGACAGTGCTTCTGTATTACTTCTGGATTATTTACCCCTGCTATCATGTCTTATATGATTTCTTTTTAATTTGTTTCTAGTCAGGTGCTGTTTGGTCATCTGTGCACACCTCCTGCTGTCTTTGATTGCCTGCCTGTGCTTTGTGGAAGTGATCCCTGAAAATCACCTAGCTCTCCTTTTGGTAAGTATGAGGTCCAGCACAGCACTTCTCCTTGTTGACTCCTTGAACACCTGTGTTTAGAATTTCTCATCAATGTTTTCCAGAAACCTTGTGGATTCCTTGAACCTTGCCGTGCTGTCCCTCCAGCAGATATGGCGGCGCTTAACATGCACCATATGAACTAGGGTCTATGAATGTGCAAGCTCTGCTCTGCTTTATCAGAGAATTCATCAGAAATAAGAATAGAATACACTTGATTTGAGTGCATCTATATCACGGACAATCTTAATAGTTCTAAAAGCCGATACCTCAGCATAAGATAATTATATTTGTAATAAATGTATTATTATCATCTAACATTTCTTTCTTTTTTTTTTTCTTTTTTTTTTTTTTTTCCTAGGTCTGCTTTCAACTATTTCTAGAGTCAATCCATGACATGTTTCAAAATGTACTCTGAATATTAATTGTAGGGTAAGATTCCTGTGCCTTCAGAAAGTGTTAGTAAGTGTGTGGGTGTTATAATGTGAGAGATACATTAGTTGCTATACATAGGAATGATGTATGCACAACAAGAATAAAAGTAGCGAGTGTAATCAATGCTGCTGCCCACGCTGTTCTGGATTTTGGATGGTTTGTAGTTACTTTGACCTCCATACTTTAAATGGCAAAGTCTGGAAAATGCTGGAAGGCATAACTTGCCACTGTTAACATAATTATCTGAATATAAGAAGTATTACCATAACAGGATGTTTTATCTTATACTCTCAGCTATAGTTTCACCCCAGAAAATCAATATCTGATGTTATATCTTCTTGATATTTTTGGTGATATGTGTGTGTGTGTGTATATATATATGTATATATATAAAAATACATATGTACCCTCACTTTAAAATCCTTAGAGAAAACAGATATTCTGTTTTTAGCTCCGGGTTTCATCATTCTGAAGTCTGAGGAAAAAAAGTACAAAATCTGTGTTAAACTGAGGTTGTACTTTCAACTGCAAAAAAATCAATAAAAAGTGACAAAAAAATCTTACCCAAATAGGCAGCACCTATTGTGAGTAATAACTTTATTTCTGTATAGCTCTGGGGGGTTGCAAAGGGAGTGTGAAAAGTTCATTATTATCAAGCAGAAAAAAAGAAAGCTAGTACTAAGACGAAAGAATCATATTTCCTATTGGGATTTCTCTCAGACTACATGATTTGCATGAAGGGCGCCACATCAAACACATTGGGTGCCCTTTTTCAAATATTAATGCGAAGCTTGTTTCAAGTTCTCTCTTGACTTTGTGCCACCTTCTATCAAAGGAAGTTAAAAGTAGGACTTGGGAGGAAAAAATACTTTTCCAACTGTTTCAGCACTTAGCAAAAATCTTTCTGTATTTGATCAATTCGGCTTCAAACTTTTATTTTTTGACAAATAGGCACATTTTTATAGCTGCATGTCTTTATGTCAGTATGATTTGTGTTTTTTTCTGCCTTACTTCAAGATTTACCATTCTTACAAAGATGGCTGGCATGAGTGACCCATTCAGAACACTTATACTCTACACAATTAATTTACCTGCCCTACTTTTTTCTCTCGTGATATAATTTCTTTTAAATATGTATATATTGGAATAAGATTACATTATACTAAACAACATAAAACAGAGAATTTCAGACTAAATGTATTTAGTCGAGCCTTTCTTAATCTTGCCTAATTTAGACTTTGAACGTCTAAATACCTATGTCTAAGGTAATTGATTATATTCCTTTTATAGTTATTGGAGAGAAAAAGGCAGTTACTCTAGCTCATTCAGCAAAGTTAGTTGTTGGAGAGAAATGACATGAATTCTGTTCCAGCGGTAGCTATTTCTTATAAATGTCCATAAAAGGACCTAAATGCTTACCTTATATTTAGATGACTAACATACAGAAATAAAGTTAGATGACCCTTACTCTGAATTGCTCAATAACCAATACTATCAACAAAAGAAAAAGCAAACTCCAAGTGGAGTTATTTCAATCTATTCTCCTTCTCTGCAGAAACAAATAGGAAAGAGAAAAGTAGCGTGATTTTTTTTGTTGGGCAATTCCAACTTTGACAAATTTCTTGTAAAATATAGGGAATGAAGCAAATTACATTGCATATGAGCAATTATTAGAGATGGAAAATGAATTTGTAGAAGTTTGCAGAGTAACAGCATTCCCAGAAGTTGAACTTTGAAGAATGCATAATCCACTGCCTGCAGGGTGAAAATATTAAATTACAATATATAGAAGCTAAATGTAAGATGTAAATGGAAAGGTAGTGGTATTCCAGCCTGCAAACTGAATATTCACTGCCAACCCTGGGAAGAAATCTTCACTGAACTCTCACAGAATCATAGAATCCTTATGGTTGGAAAAGACCTTCAAAATCACCAAGCCCAACCACAAACCCTTCAACATCATGACTGCTAAACCATGTCCCTAAGTGGCTCATCTACACGTTTCTTGAACATTGCCAGAGATGGTGACTCCATCATTTCCCTGGGCAGTCAGTTCCAATGTGTAGAATTCTTTCTGTGTAGAAATTTTTCCTATTGTCTGAACCTTCCCTGGCACAACTTGAAACCATTCCCTCTTGTTCTGTCTGTAGTTATTCTGGAGAAAAATCATCAGAGTCATCATTCAAAATCATCAGCCAAAGTTGCAGTTGAAATAATCATCAAACATAGGTCTCTCCACCCATTATCAAAGGAAGTGATGGAACAGAAGAATTTGAAGTATGAATAAACTCAGCGTAATTCTATTTTTTTGAGAATTTCTATTTTTACTAGTAAGAAAAATTGTGTATTAATGAGGTAGTCTAAAAACATTATCTATTCCTCATACCAGTAAGAACATAGGACTATCACTGAAATGGTTGAGGTGAATAATGCTTTTCCCTTTTGTATAGAGATAAGACTTCCTGATTTTAATGAAGTTTCTCTTTTTTTTTTCTTTTTTTTTTTACTCTCATTACCTGAGGATCAGAGTTTTTGTTGTTCTATTTTGTTATATTTTGTTTTATCTTTTCTCATTTATAGGTTGGATGTCTAGCTTGAGTCTTTTATTTCATGTTTTTTTCTTATTTTTCTTGATTCAAATATTAGTATTTGAATCATACGAGCATTGTGCATATTTTCAAGCAGTATGCTTTTAAAGCAAAATTTTTTAAAAGAAGAGATCTAAATGTTAATATTATATTATAAAATTATATAGTATATGTTGGCACTAGATTCTAATTTAAACTATTAGTAAAACTTAGAAATATAAATCGTGCTGCTTTGTTCTTCTAAGCCCATTTCTGCAGCTTTGGCTGCCCACAAAAATTGAATTAGTTTTTGATGGACAATACGATATCAGAATCTAGATCTACAAAATTAATGTTAGGTTTAAAATATTGTTTAGTTTATAATGCAGCTGATCACGATGAGTACTCTAAGATGATAAAAATAGGCACAAGTCCTTTTACCACTTACTAATTCACTGATTTGATAATCTGGATCTGGATCTGTGTATCCTTCTTCATCATAAACAACAAATGTGTTGGAAAAGTCTGCACTGACTATTTTTCTTGTAGCGTGATTGAGCTATTTTATCCTTACTTTCCACCATTATTAGTAGAATGAAATTATAGGAAAGAATAGCCTCACTGCATATATATTATGGATTAAGCTATGGTGTCTGTTTTTTTGTAGATGATGTAGATGATGAAAAAACAGAGTTTCATTCAGTAATATTCAGTATAAATAGCAGTAAACAATCACATTACTTCAACTCACCTGGACTGTGAACACTCATTGACTTGAGGTTTTGTTACTGATGTTACTCCTATGTAAAAAGTCCTGATGTACACCTTAGAATCCTGAGGCTTAGTAAAACAGTTTGTCACCAAATTCATGTTACTACCAGTATAATTGTTGTACCTGTACCTATGTTATCTGAAAGATGACTTAATCAGGGAAAAAAATAAAACAAAACAAAGCATGAATGCCATTCAAGTTCGACTGTAATTACCAAAGTTTCAAAGACATGAAGCAAGCCAGTATTCCCCAAACCACTGGGTCAAGAGGTATACATCACTAATTTTCTTTGAGTACAAAGTTAGAGATTTTGTGCAGGACCTCTTTGCGATGCTTCGTGTCATTCCTGTGCTATTTCACATAATTCTGTTTCCTGGCTTACAATGGAGCTTTTACTTCTAAATCCAAATCTCAAATCTTTTGTGCAAATCCTCTGATTTGCAAACGCTATCTTTTTTGCTTCTACTTCTTCCTGAGCAGATCTTTGTACTGTTTCATCCCTTATGAAAATATAAAAAGGAAAGAACAACAAATAATTTGCACTCTAAAGTGGGACAGTGGAAATTTATAGTTAGCTGAACTAGCTATAGTTCATTTTTGCTAACTATTAATAAAAATCTAAATAATATCCATCTGCGAATTTGATTTTGTCTAGCAGCATAAACATGATACATGAATTGTTTACAGATTCTGCAGTATGATATTTATTTTACATTAAAACTTGCATTCAGAAAACAATGATTCTCTTTCAGGACTTTTTTATCAAGAACAATAATTTATGAGAAAGTGTTACGTGTTATCAGAAAAGATAGATCAAGTATATAATGAATGAAATCTAAACTTAATAACAAAAATTTTTTTTGGAAGTCAATAAAGAAAAAATGTATTTTGAAATTCACACAACAAGTTCTAACATGCTTTTCTCAAAATGAACCTACACTTTATTGGAGGCAGTTGATAAACTACGGCACTTATTTTCTTTCTCAATGTGAATACTTTTGACTATTTTGAAACTGCTTTCTCTGCTGAAACAAACATTTCTCTGGAAAAAAAAAAAAATCTGTTTGTTTCCTAACTTGTATACATCTGCTTGAAAGAGTAGAATGGATTAGATATGAATACTACATTTAGATGCATTAATTCTTCCATGTTAATAATGCTGCTCATTGGGAGAGACGCAATAACTGGTCCTTCCTCCATTGGAAGAAGTCCAAAGATGTGCTATATAGGAATAGTTCATTCTCTAAACCCTTTTTTTTTTTTTTTTTTTTTTTTTTTTTCCTTTCCTAGTTTTTTTTTTTTTTTTTTTACATACATGATCAAAGTGAAGTACATGATTTAACTCACTATCTGTAGCTTGAGGAAATCACATGTGAAATAATCTTGTCTTGACTATTCTAACTCAATAAATCTTTGATGTGTTTGAGATTTGTAATTTCCCATCTTTTTGCCTCAAATAACACTTTTCAAAAATAAAGACTGTGTTTCCAGTCTGGTTAGAAATATACTGTAAACTCAGCTTGCAGGCCGAAAAGCAATAAAGCTGACGTATCAGTGCATATATCCAAGCCTCCAGATACTGTTTTCTAGTAATCTAAGTTGGAGTTTATCCCTTGGTATATGGAGTTATGATTTCTTCACACTGAGGGCTAATACAAAATGCATTAACTGCAAGTTGGGAGCTCTAAAAATCCTGAAAGTCAATGGTTTAATACATGAATTTCCAACTCGGCTGATACTGTATAAAATGTTAGCAGTAAACATTGGGTCACCAGGGGATTAGCAGGTCATACTCTAGACTCAGTGTAAGATCCTAGTCACACTTCAGTTTGGTGCCTGCAATGTTGCTGCTTTCTTCCCTATCCTAGAAGGGAGTAGAACAATTAATTATTATTCACTGGCATCTCCAACATTTTCTAACAATGGTGCACACTTGAACAAAAAGAGAATTTTAAAGATTCCAATTAAAATTATTTGATTGCAGTTTGACTAAAACAAAAATATATGTATTTTTTTCTAATAAGGGAAGCAAGAAGGTTATAAAGAGAGCTCTTTGCTGATGCTTTTTGCAAAGCAAACCTCCTATCATGGAGAAGTGATCCTTCTACCTCCAGCTTAAGTAATCCCAGAGAACTGGCTGTTCCTCACCTCTTTCATTTGGTGACACTTCTCTACCACAGCAGGGCTCTGCAGGAGATGCTAAACCTGGTGTAGTCTACTGGCTTTTGGATCATGCCCAATTTGAGAAACTCTTATTCCTAGCTACACCAGCTCACCTGACTGTTTCCTGTTCACATTTATCTCACCTTCATGTATGATTACAAGAACATAACAGTTCTGTGTACATATATATATAAGCATATATATATATAAACAAAAATTGAAAAATGTCTTACGTAAAGGAAAGTATCCTATAAAAGTGTTTTACAGGAATTGTGCTTAAAGAGGTAGATTGATGCTAAATTAAATTATAATATAATTTGTTTCACATTAAAGAGGGTTACTAGTCTAGGATGTAAGAGCAAGATACCTTAATTGTATATTGTTTGTTTAGAGATTTTAAAAAGGCAATTCATTTCTGAAAAGGGATAGTTTTATAAATATGTTACTCAGATGAGCTATACTTTTCCTAAGGTAGGATTTTTTAAATTAAATATTATTGGATCGTAAACTTTTTTTCCTAGAATGTCAAGAGGTAATAAATCCATAATTGCATTAACTGCAGAAAAGTTAATAGACATTTTAATTAAAGAGCAACCTTAACAGGATTAGAATTCACTGCCCTATAAAGGCTGACTGGTGCACAGTGTTTCATTATCATTTCTGAAAATATACAGGTGCTAAATTAATTGCAGGAGAGCTTTTTTTTTTTTTTTTTTTTTTTTTTTTTTTTTTTTTTTTTTGGTTCCTTGCACAAGAGAAAAGCATACTGTAAATTAAAATTGAAAAATTAATTTACAATATTCTTGCCATAAAGTTCGGGCAAAGCTTATTTGCTAGTAGAGCTGGTCAGTAGGTGTCTTCTGAAGTGCTTTGTTGATCACTGGAATGGAAGGTTTCTGGGAAGTGGATCTATTCCATTAAACTTTAATCAGAAAAAGGCTCTCAGGACAGCTTTTCTGATCATAGCTAGAGGACAAGAGGCTGGAATATTTCAGTGGTCAGACCAGCAGACCGCTTAGCCTATAACATGGCTAGTCTTAACTGACAAAAAAAAAGAAATGAATCTGAATTTCCTATATCTTCGGAGCATGTCAGTGGTGAGCAAGGCATATATAACACAGTCATCTTGCAGCAGAATAAATACAGTGATGTGTGCCAGCTAGAAAGCTATGGATTAGGATCAGTGCTTGACTTCTCTGCCTTATATCCTTTCAGGAACCAAAGCAGTATACCTGACTTGTGATGAACCAGGCAGATATAAATTCTCAGCTTCACGGTATCTTGGAAGGCTGCACATAATATCCTTCTCTGAACTATAGGGGAGAAGTATGAGCATGTTTTCACTTTTTTTTTTTTTTTTAATATATATAATATGTTAAACTTCTCTGACTGTAAGCAGTCATGCTTCATCTTCATGACAAACAAGATTAAAATGTAATAAAAAAATCACAGGAAAGGAAAAATAAGAAAGAGAGAGATCATGCTCAATCAAGACTTAAGCATTTACCCGGCTTGTATATATGTCGTTGTATAAGATGTCATGAAAATAGGACTAAATAATGTGTATAATTTTGATACTTGACCACTATTTCCTTAAATTCAGTGCAGAGCATTTTTCATTCTAAAGATCACTGAAAGAGGTGTCTGGACACTGAATAAATGCCTAATTTGTCAGATGAATTCTATTGATGGAATTGCAAGTACAGATGACTATTTCCAGTGCTTGGAGGAACATGTAAGTGATCTCTGCCTTTAACTTTAGTAGTAGCAATGCTTTTCATTAAATCTCCATTTGAACAGAAAGAGCACCAAAAAATCAGCATCCCTCAGCTCAGCAATATGTTGCCAAAAACTGTTTGCTCACTTTCTATGGTAAGTGCATTATTCCTTGAGTACAAATGTGCATCTGATTTCTAATGCTTTTAAGATATGTTTCTATGAGTCAAATGACGTTTAGATAGAATCATAAATCTTCACAAATAGAATTTCACATGAAAACAAAAGTTCTCTTACATAATATTGAAGACTGGCCTTTTTTTAGCAAACTGTGTGTTTATTTCCACTTTCTTATTAAGTGCTTTACAGGCAGGCTCAGAAATTCAGGTTCATCTTATCAAACAGACATCTGTTTTGTAAATGTCTGTAGCTGAACTTATTACCAAGGCTCCATCCACAGTCAATTGATTAAAATTGCCATTTTAGGTGCAATTCCTGTCGTCCTAATGTTTAGACATCTAAAATACATTAGAGAAGAATAGTAATATGCATATGCCTATTTTTTGGCACTGGCTACAAAAAGAGCCTAAAGTGACAAGACCTGATTTGTAGGCAACAGCATGTAGATATCTGTGTAGAAATTCTTTTAAATAATTAGATTTACACAATTTTTATTCTCATAGGCTATATGTTATCATAAGGTAAGGACAACATAAGACAAATACACAGTTACACACCATGTTGGAAACAAGATTAATGACATAGTGCTAATGATCACATTGACAATGAAATATTTCACTGGCTTTTGTTAGCCGCTATGGTTGTTGTTTTTAAAATGGCACACACAGAGCTTCCTTCTTCAGAGCCAGTCCCCTTTCTTTGCTTAAGACAGCAACAATAAAACACTGCAATAATAATGCTAATACCGCTACTCAGGAACTATTTCTTTATTGTCATAGTTACACAATTGTTATGTTAATGTTGTATCAAATACATCACTATAAAATGGTATAAAGTTATCATTTATAATTTCCCAGAACCACATTTGGATATGAATTTTAAAGAATGTATTTTGATTCCAATACATTTTGAGAAATGAACTCTCCATCTGTTCCTTCCCACTCTTACCTTATGGTTGATATTTAGTTTAAAAACAGCAAAGTCAATACAGCCCATTATAAAAGAGACTTTAGTAGGCAAACATTTCTATGCTATGTTGAATATGCTCTGTATAATAAAAGTGATTTGAACGACTTGAGCTCTACTTCAAGGTTATTAGTTTGCATAAAATATAGGCTTCTATCAGGAAAGAGATACAATGCAGTTGCTGCTGTACTACAGCACTATGAACAAAGAGAATAATTATCAAAACAGGACATCCTGAATAATCTTCACATTTTACATTCTAAGTACATGAAAAGATAATTTGAAGACAATGTCTTCATTTTACACACATTGAACTCCTTTGCAAACCCCATCAGCTCACATACCAATTTCAATGGAGCAGGCCTGCAGCCAAGAACATTATATTTATTCCCTTCATTGTTTTGTGGAAAATAATTTCAATACACAAAATGGGAGGGGAAGAAAACAGAATATGCCATATGTTATGCTATATAAAGTATAAGCAAATGCTGACACATCATGGAACAAGCATTTAATTTCCCAGGCTGTTCCCACACCCCACCTCATACACAAATGCCATCTGTGACCTTGGGCTGACTGAAAATTCAGGCAGGCCCTGAGTCTTTATTAGAGGATCAGAATCTCAGGGCATGGTTCCCCAGGAAGTGATCTATATGTGCATATAATAATAAAGGATAAGTAATGAACTTGAGTTTTATTTTTATATCATAAATGAAATGATAGGATGCTGATCCTTTCATCCAAGTTATTACATAATCAAAGATTTTGCCTTGTCTTATTCATTCTTTATCAGCCATTTATATGTTCCCTATTTATATCAACTGTATGTTCTTCAGTGCTGAAGGTAATCATATCTTTTCCCCAAACCCTGTCTAAAGATGTCAACTCTATAGCAGTCGACAAAGGAGGCTGAAACAGGTCCTGCATGAGAGAGGTAGCTGTACTAATTTCACAGCAATTCTGCCTCTTTTTACACCAAGAAGAAATGGGATAATAATTACCACAGTTTTTGGGTAGGAAAAGGTACTCAAAGTATAATTCTAGAGCCTTTTCTTCCCTCAGAGAATGCATCTGAAAATGTATTCTCAGATGTACTTTCAGAAAATGGTTCAAAACACTAGAATTACAGTTCCTTCCAACCTATGACAGGCAGACACATATTAGTTCATGGCAATGTGTTTAATCATGTTTAAAACATGCAAAGTTTATAGGAAATTACTTCAGTTACAGTTAAAGTACTTAGCTAAATTATTTTTGGAAAACATAATTATTTCAAAGCTTTTATTAATTTTTTTCTTACAGTTTTCCAGTCTGTTTTTATCTGACAATATGGGTTACACTACAAGTAGTCAATATTACTACCAACTTTTCTTGAGTAGTTACTTAACTTAAAGTTACTCTTAAAAGCTTTTTTAATCTTTGACTTTTTTTTGTTTCAAGTCAGTGGTAAGATAGAAAATGTTAGCATTTCAAACTTCAGCAACTGATTTTGAACACATTTATCTGAAAATGATCATAAAGAAAATGCAATAAAATATCATAAAATCAAGAAAACTTGAGAAAGCATTTCAATAAATTATTTCTTTGGCTTTTGTAATTCTTTAATGTTAATCTTTTTGTTAACTAATTATTTCTTGTTCTTTACTATTAAGAGCTCACACAAAAATAAATTTTATTATTTGACTTGCTTTTTAAAGGTAACATAAAAATCACAAACATTAAATTTATGATGTCAGTATTATGAAAATGTCAAAAAAGGAAGAAAAAAAAGTAAATTCAAAAAGCAAATAGAAACCATTATTCCATGCTTATAACATTTTTACCATACTAATTTTCCTAACATAGGCGTGCAGCACACACAACCAATCAGTTCGTTCTGCTGACATTTCTTCCTTGAATCAAGTATAAATTGAAGCTAACAAAGAGGTTATAGAATGGTTTCATAATGCTTTATACAGTATTTGACATTCCACTGAGGACTCATCTCATGGACCTAACACAAACACTTAATGTAATTTTAACCTTAACTTCATTGTAGTGATAGGCTACCTGTTATACTTCGTGACCTTAAAGATTCACTGCTCCGGGCTCCTGTTAATTAACATTTTCCAGGGGCTTCCAGGCAGTCAGACCTGGCTCTGAGCTGTCTAATGTACTGAAAAGGGCTGAGCAGAGTGTTGTTAAATAGCTGTTGTGCAGCAGCTATATACAATAGGCTGAGTAAAGACAATGGCTGTCTTCCTTCCTTCCTTCCTTCCTTCCTTCCTTCCTTCCTTCCTTCCTTCCTTCCTTCCTTCCTTCCTTCCTTCGTCTTTTTTTTTTTTTTTAATTATTATTATTATTTTTTCCAAACAAATCTGGAAAATTAGGTAGAAAGTGGTCTGCAGTTTAAAACTGGATGCATTTCCTATATGGTGACTCTGATTAAGATTAGCCATGGCATCTTATTGTTAGCAGCACAAATCAGAAAAGCAAACGACAAGCATGAAACAGGACAGAAAGATTTCCCACAGGACAGAGATATTTCCCACGGAACTACTCAAAATACCATATTAGACCCATAATTGGAAGGTATCATTTGAACAAATCAGGAATAAATACTAAAAGAATTTGTCTACAATCATTTAGTTTCTTTATCTTTTGTATGAGGATTTTTATTCTGCTGAATTTTAACAGCTTTGGAGCACCTCAAACTATATTTTTGATTTTTAAAATTATTTTTAAATTTAACAAGAAGAAAAATCTGAACATTTTATATCTCTTTCCTAAGATTGGGCTGTTAGTTTTAAATTTAATGCCTGGCATATCTTGCTGAAATTTACAGTAGGAATATATCATTTAAAAGAATATTAATTATTAGAACTGATGATTTCCTGAGGTCATAGAAAATAGAGTTCTCAGGTTAATTGAAAATAAATGCATATTGATGTCAATGAGAGCTTACAAATTCTAGTTTCACAAAGATTAAAATAAAACACCTTAATTTTTAATTGCTGCGTGTGTTCAATTTTGGAAGCCCAGGATTTTTGGACAGAGCAAAGAAGCATGAAAATGTTATTTATAATAAACGATTGCATCTGCATTCTGAATTCATCTATATGGACAAGATTTTGTGGCAAGACCTATGAGGCAATCTGGGTTCCTAACTCCCTCTAAAGTCAAATGGGAAAATAGGTTCCTAGCTATATTGTTTAATCCAAGCTCTAATCTTTTTTTACTGACTCATAGAATGGCAGATTTATTTACTACATTTCAATCCTCAATTTCTTTAACACTTTTTTTTTTTTAGGTGAAAAACTAATTAGAGGAAAAATCTCAGCTATCGTATATGATTATTGCTGCTCAGCGCTATGCATTAGTAGGTGATAAAAATGTGGCAGACATTAGTAAGTAGTACAAAATTCAAATATGATATTGTGAAAAAAAATGAAATAGGAAGATAACAAGAGTTTGTTTATGTATAGGGTTTTAAAAACTCATTATTGACAGAGAAGGTCCTGAGCTGTACATCTGAATTGCTTTCAGAACCAACTTTTGAACACTGTGAAATCTCAGAATACGTTAACTCAGGATTACAGTTTATGTTCATTTCTAATTAGAAAGGTTTTGCATGATTGGAATAATGGGACTAAAATTTCTGTTTCTAATGTTTCTGGGACCAAGGCTTATCCATTAATTTCCTTAAAAAAAAAAAACCATCTGCCCTTTACTACTGATACTTTCTTTCTACAATTATAACTATACGACTTGTTCAGCTTTTTTTCTATTTTGACAACATTGCTTTAAAGACTTGTTATTCAATAAAGGAAGAGGCAACCTTTGAACATCATAAGAACCATGCAATGTGCTCAGTTCAAGTAGCAAAAATAGTACTGAATTGCATCTTCTTTCAAGTGTGATCTGCCTCTGAGAATCAGCAACAGTACAATAGAAATTTGTATGTGTATGAACTACCTATAAAAAAGACTTTCTGCAAAGGGTTCTGTTTCTTCCTTCCCTTCCTCTTCTTAGCTACAAGTGAACTTTTTTAAGGTTCTTGAATGTGATGTATTAAGAATTTAAACTTGAAACACTGGAATAGGTATAGGAAGCAAGTCATCTGGAGCAGGGACAAAAAAAATCAGTACATCTTTTACCCAATTATGCAAAGAAAGTTGGCCTACATGGGAATTTCAATCATATTAAAAAAAAAAAAAAAAATCCTAATTTCTGATCTAACTTAAAAAATGATAGGAAAAAAAAGAGAAATACTGTGATAGCTATGTAGATAACGATTAATATCACATCTGAAAGAGTAGAGAGAGTAGAATGCCTTATGTGTCTATTTTATTCAGAAATACAGTAGTTTGTGGTTTGCTTATTTTTTATTTCTTCCATTTGCTGTCCCGTGTTTATTTTACATTGTAGGGCATTTATTTTGCAGGAGGAACTTTTCCTCTTATATCAGTTTTCTCTTGTGATATCATACTGTGAATGTTATGTTTATTCATGAACAGTGAAATACATTTCTTGGGCTCTAAGGAATGTATTGTTTTAGATCTAGTTTCTAGTTATGCTTAAGTCCATTCTTGTTCAAAATAATTTGGTAATAATTTGACTTAAGCATGTAAACAAAATTAATTATGTGCTCAAGTGCTTTTCTTTTTTAGACACGAGAATTCTATTAATTACTTTCTTTAGTTACCAAAATGACATCCTTTTATATGCTATGTGCAACAGATATTGAGGCTAGTGTATCAGCCTTACCATGTAGTAGATATTCCTTACAACATAATTAGATACAGCTACAGCAAAGAAAAAGGAGGAAGTGTCATGTGTAAGAGAAAGTTTGAACATTATTAAGTCAGTTAAAGGGCCAAACAGTAAATCCTCTTTATTGTTTGAATATTGTTACTCGTTATTCAGCTAAGCAGATACCTCAACAAATCTTAAGGAGATATCATCTCGAACTGTGTCATTGATTGTCTCATCTGTTTAGGATGTGTGTTAAGTACATTTATTTCAGGTACGAAGGGTGAAAATATTACTGCATAGAGATGACAAAAGTTTAATTCCAGGTATTGCGGCAAATGGTAATAGGGGATTTAAAGAAACTTGGAAGGGGAGTTTCCCGCAAAAAAAAAAAAAAAAAAAAAAAAAANAAAAAAAAAAAAAAAAAAAAAAAAAAAAAAGTTGGTAGATTAGTGATTAACTCCTTCCACAAATTGAACACAAAAATAAATGTTACTGAATATGTAGTCAACTAGGAAACCTCTAAAACCACCCAAAAGAATCATAATTGAAGATGACATTTTAGAGGCATTTAACAGTCACTGCCTTTACATCTTTCCCTGATATAGTCTACATTCTGGCTTCCTGTTGTGGCTGATTAAATTTATAGAACAGCTATAATTTTAAAAATACAGACAGTCCAGCAGAGAGCAGAACAGGTTTAGAACCAGGGCTTTCTTCTCTGGATTTGCCAAAACAAAAGTGGGATAAATTTGCATTGTTTTCAGTATAATTGGCTTTTAATCAAAAGTGATTTTGACATAAATATTGAAATTTTGCTTCTGAAGCAGCAGGATTGTTTGCATTTCCCCTTGAAGCAGGATATAGGCACAGATGTCATTCAGCTGGCGCACAGATAGCCAGCTGAACTTCAAAGGCCACGACCCCACTGAAACAATTATTT
This sequence comes from Nothoprocta perdicaria, assembly GCF_003342845.1. Lineage (NCBI taxonomy): Eukaryota > Metazoa > Chordata > Aves > Tinamiformes > Tinamidae > Nothoprocta > Nothoprocta perdicaria. The sequence goes on along the minus strand of NW_020455786.1, from coordinate 84,611 downwards.
ATGCTGAGACAAATGTACATATCACTTCCAGTGGGGCTAAATATGCAGAAAGCAGAAAAGAAGTAACTTTTAAACAAATACATCATCTCTTTGTTTTAAGCTGAGGTTAAAAAGAAACCTATGAAATAATCTTTCACACAAATGTTCAACAAGTGCCATTTACAGTAGGACAAATGCAGCCTGATAGCTATCACTAAATGTAAAAATGAGCATTAAAGCTGTTTACCAAATGCTCTCAGACTTGTCGAACAGGTTCCTTACAACAAAAGATTCATTAATGTAACAGTCCTGAGCTTGTAAGGAAGACAGCTGAGGAAGGATGGAGAAAAGATGCGGAAAGGAATAGGTAATGCTGATGAACTGCAACTATTATCTGCAGTTTTTAATAGCAGGAAACCTAAGGGCACCAAAAAGAAATTATCACATGGAAGCTTTAAAGGAAACAGAAAGAAGCACATTTCACATAGCATATAATTAAAGTATGAAGCAAATTGCCAAAGGAAGTGTGATATAGCAAGCTATAAAATGTATTTTTTTCTGAAAAGCCAAGAGGAAAATTCATAGAAAAAAACCCAAAGAGTTAAGATCTACTAATGAGAATGTTGAGGATAAAACATTCAGCTCAGGAAGTACATAAACTGCTGATTTGTCCCTTTATAGGAGGCGTCTTTTCAGATGAGAAGAAAGGAGGAGACTGAGTTTTTTTGCTTAAATAGCAGTTTTCATATAAATCACCTATGATATTTATTAGAAAAAAAATCAATGGACCCAGCTATTATTTATAAGAATTAACCGCTGTTGTTGTCATTTTAGAAAAATATTTAGCTGAAAAAATCAAATATGTTTAAAAATGCTTATAGAGGCACGATTTAAGGTTGATGTTTTTTAAAGAATTATTTCTTCATGCTGCATGAGAGAAAATTTAGTTGTTTATTATGTGAGATCTTTGAGAGAAATGATATCTTTAGCATTTCTTTACTTGCATTCAAAATACTTTGGTAGGTAAATTATGTGTTCTTCAGCAAATCATCACTTGTCAATTTTTTTTTCTAAATCTTTTTCAGTGCTGAGATTTTTAGAGGGTATATGCAGACCCAGATGAAATAAACTATTATACATGCTTTATACTATACATACTGCGTACTATACATATATACAAATGTATGTGCCTTGTTATATGTGTGTGTGCGTGTGTACATATATACACATACTTTATAGCACACATTTTTTATTATTATTATTTTTCCCCAAGTTTAGCAAATGGTTAAGTACTGCTTTGCTATACAAGGACATCAGAACATACAATTCCACTACATCTAATGTAATAATTACATATTATAAGATATATAAACAAAATCCCTACAGAAATACATTTGAAATTTTATATTACTAATGGTTATATGAGTCTATTGCTTTGAAAAATTATAAAACATCATAAGGAATCATGACTCTGCAATTAGTTTAATTTTTTTTTAGTATAAATACACTGAGCCTAATATTAATATCTGTAATTCCAGTAAAACCCATGGTCCCTTGAACCTAGTATCCTTGGAACATATTTTAAGGTTGTAAAGTTTATGTGTGCAAAATTACTAATCAAATTGTGTATGAAAACCATAATATCTTTTAAAAGTGTTTTTTAGCTGCAGCTTTCTGTAAGTGGTCCAGAAAATGTACTGCACAATCTATATGTATAAACACTAGTTCCTTAATGAACTTTGGTTATTTGGCAACACATCTAAATGTTCTATCTTGCTAAATCTTTTTAATGAATACTGTAAACTGAAACATAGTTCAAAGACACAAATCTTAAAGTTAATTAGTATTTTAGTGCAGTTGTTCATCATCAAGACATAACATCTAAAGTGTTTTGGTGATAGATTTGTCCCCAGTTATAAGTCAGAAATGCAGTTTGACATAGATTGTATAATTAAACTTCCATTTACTGCTGTGCTTTTACTACCATCATTCAAAGGAAATACAGTACATTTGGGATCGGGATCATTCTGTAAGAGGAATTTGTGAATGGTCTTGTCATTACCCGAAAAGAGGTGGAACACAATCTTGAACAAACTACAAGTCATGCAGGTTAGGTTGTGAATAATGCTCAACTGTGGATTCTGCTTTAAGGATTACTGTGTGGTTTTCTTACTTGTAAGGTCAAGGCCATTGCCTCCTTGTCCAGTGTTCTCCTGGTAACAAAAAGAGACATTTTCCAGGTCATGAACCTGTTCAATTTAAAAAAAAAAAAAACTTTCTTCTTGTAGCCAATAATTTTAGTACGTGCTTTAGCCACTTTGTACTTTAGCAGAGACATGCTGAGCACTTGAAAGTGTTTTTTTTTTCTTTTTTTTTCTCATCTGAGAAAACATCTATATGAACCATTTACCCTTAATCCTGGCTGATATTTCTCACCCAGTTCGCTAAATACAAATATTATTTCCTGTTCCTTAAAGACACGTGTCCTTTGCAAAAGAAAATCTTGTAGCCAGCTGTCAGCAACACTCTGACCCCTCTTTTGAGAAGGGGACACATGCAGGATTTTTAAGACAGGAATACCAAAAATGTCACCATTTGATTCTAATCAGTGTGATTTCAATGCCTTAGTTAGGCCAAAAATGAAAGAGGTCGGTCACCAAATGATCATTTTCATTTTGCACACTATCATCTATGCAAAGGATAAAAAGTAGAGGTTGCTTGTGGTGCTCTAATGGGCATCTAGGGAGCGTAACAAGCCGAATGCAACTCCACTCATCCACTGCCTGTCCCTGTGACCTTGGCAATGCCCAAGGTCTGAGCAGCAGCTCTGCTGTAGTGCCTTCCCCAGCCCTGTGTGCCTCTCCAACTCTCCTTGGTGGGATTTGCATAGGGCCCTTCACAGATCCTGCTCAAACATATTTTAAGCACAGCAGAATTCTTTGCAGCTTGTCAGTAAGGCACAACAAAGGGGTACTAATACCTGAAAGCTTTGGTAGAATACAAAGGACTTGCCTTTGGGATACCTGATTTACTTCTCCTTTTAAGGGAATTGTTATACGGTATATCATTCTGGCTTGCGTTACACTAGATGTCTGTCAGAAGCTTCCTTTTTTAACTGTCAACCCATCAAATTAATTGCTTTTTCTGAATGTGGGTTGGCTGATGACATACTTTTTTTTTTTTTTTTTTTTTTCTCATTTTGTCTGCAGATAAAGGAGCTAGATGTTTGGAAGTGAAAACTTCCAAGTGAGAAGGACAAAATGGACTTTACAAGAACTGAAAAATTATGTTTATAAACTTGTGAGGTAAGGAAAGCTATATTGATATGGTAAAACAAGAGCAGGCATCTTGCCAGCTTACCACTCAGGCTGCAGTATAGCTCTTTTAAAACTTTGTTAAGTGTTTTGGCATGGAGTAAGTGCTGACAAATTAATATCTTTATGTGCTGCATATAGCAGCTATTTTGGACTGTAGTGCAGCACTACACATATTTTCCAAAATATACTCACATTATCAGATTTCTTTTCCCTCTCAGAGGTTATCTGTCTTAAAACTATGAGGTCTTTTTTTCAACTATTTTTATATACATCTAAAATTATCAATTTGTTATTCAGTCCCATAAGGGCTTTGGACACTGTACTATTTGAATGTAATTTTGTTATTTTTACATATAATTTTATTAAAAATTCAAAACATTTGGCAACTAGAAATTTGAGGATTTTGCTCATTATGGACATACAAGAGGAACGGTGTATAAATGATTGTGTTTTACTTTACTTCCTAATCAAAAAGTAAAACAGATAAACAAAAAAGCTTTTATAGTTTCAGACCAATATAAATATGTATAAGGGCATGCATAAATACAAATATTTTGCATGTATATATTTGTATCTTTGCATTCTATGAAAAGTGAATTTTTTTAAGAACATATCTTATTCATGTTCCGCTAGGAGGGAATCTTAGTGAAAGAAAGTAAGGAAATGAGCTAAACTTAGCCGAGAGTAAAGTCTGTCTTCTTTATTGAGTAAGCTTGTACTCAGAACCTATATCCAGACTGCAGGGAACTGAATACAATTACTTCTTCTCTCTGAAGAAATCTCAACCTAGTTCAGCCAAGCTGAAAAACTGTCCTAAATGTCTAGCTAAAGAGAAATAATAGGAAAAAAAAATCAGTCTTCTTTCTTCATCTTATTGTACTTCACAGTATATACTATTCTTTATTTCACTGACACAAAAGAAGAAAACACACCATTTAGTCACCTATAACACCTGTCCAGGCTCTTGCTTACCTACTGCAAGGAGGACAAGATGTGGACAAGCTCATAAGAGAGTGAGATTGTGTATGGATCCTTTAGCCTGGGAGAGCCTGAACCATCCCACAGCTGAGTAAAGGTATGAGCTGATGATGGTTTGTAAAAGAAAATACTCATTTTGTGAGTCACCAGTCTCCCTGCAAAATCAGGGGAAATTGATGGAACTAACATTAATAAGTAATAATTATTGCTCTCATGTAAACTGTATTTCATTTATTTGTTTAAGTGAATAATATTTAGTAAAATCAAAACATCTCTTTCAAGACCAAAGACAGTGTTCAACTGCATAGGTTCTTTTCTGCCATGCCTGACATGGCAAAACTTTACTGGAATACTAGAAATGGGGCACACTTAAAATATCTAATATTTTTAAATCATGAAGTTCAGAAGATGCTTTGGATGATTTCATTTTGGGTGAACATCATTTTAGTGCTTTCATATCAAAATACATCAAAGCTGGCTATTATTCAGTACAGTAAGTGATACCCTTCATAATACCGTGAAACCAACAGTAATGTTTCTAGCTACAGAGCTTATATTGAAATTTTTACAAAACCAACCGATGAGCCTGTCAATAGAAGGAGGCAATAGTCAATCTGTCTTCAACCATAATTCTTAGGATTAGCAAAGCATGCTACTAATAAATGTCTTCACCCAAATTCTGACAGCTACTGTTCCTATAGTTATTCAAAAGGTGACCATCACTTTTATCATTTTCCCTAGACAACACTAAAGGGTGAGAGAATTGCTTTTACTTTCATGAAACAATTCTCCTGTTGGGAATTGCCTCATGGCACAAAAAGATCAGTCTTTTTCCCTGCTTTACTCCCAGTCCCATAATTTTTCCTTCTAAATGAGAAAATGTTGCCATCTCTATTTTTGTGATTTTTAACCCTGAATTGGCCAAACTTTAACAGACCCAAAATAAACATCTGTATCCTATCAATGAGTTTTTACAACACACTCTGGCAGCATCAAATGCTGCCATTAAAGAAATATTGATATAAAGTAAAACACAGCTAAGTCAACACTGAGGAAGGCAAATAATGCTTATTTAGCACCATTTGTCAATCCATATTTTCTTTCCAAAGCAAACTGTAGTCTTAAACTGCAAATGCCATTCATTCAGGGAGAGACATGATTACAACAGTGGAACGAAAAGAAAAAGAATAAACCTGAGAACACTATAAATTCATGGGTAGGGAAGCACAAATAAAGATATCAAGGAAGATCTACAGTGTATATTGAAACTCAGACTTATTATACTAAACAGGAAAGCGGAAAAAAAAAAAGTATTTCTAGAAAAAAACTTGTAGTAACTAATGCAAACAAAACAGAAACAAAAATAGATTAAAAAAACAGAACTGGATTACATCAATTCTACTAAAAGCTCTGAAAGACAATAAATGATTCAAAAGAGGCAATCTGCAGTTCAGGTTTACTCAGTAATCCACTGGAGGTCTTTGTCAAATCTTTTGACATGCTAATTAAAAGAAGACAGTTATGCAGCCCTGAGTATTTACCTTTGTGCGATGAATCAACCCATCTTTGAGTTTCGTTATCCATATTTTTTTCTTAGCAGTGTCATGGTGACCTTTCTGGATACCATTAACAAATACCTCCTTCATCATGATAGCTTCAGAGTATCATGTTATTTGACTATGATATTTTGGGGAGGAATTTTACATTTAAGTAAAAATGGGGGGTTAATAGTAAAATTCTAATTATTGTAAGCCTCGGAAAACAGTTTAGCTTGATGCTTTAGGGATGGTCTATTTCAGTTGCCTGTTAGAATTAAGTGGTAGATAAATGGCATGGTTTCATGTAATTTGGAGGAATGTTGGCTTATGTAAGATATCCTCTCAGGTAGTGTCCTAGCAGTCCAATATTGAATTAATGCAGAACTCTGTAAAGGGTAAACCAACCAGGCAGGTGCTTTCATTATAAGTGACTATTTCCTGATAGTGTATGGGTGTTCCCACACTAGAATTTTATTTTGGCCAAGAAGCGAGCTTTTGAAGCTGATCTGCTACTGAGGGTCCCCACTCTGTACACTTCAGGTAGAGCATACAAACTGGATTTCTTTCAAACTGGAACCAGTTTGAAGCATACCTATCCCCTCAAACTCATGTAATGAGGACACCATGTTCCCATCATGAACAGAATTTTCTATATGTAGAAATTCATGTAGATGAATTCTACAATTCATGTAGAATTTTCTACAGATCTGTGTGTACTGGGACATACTGCTTGTTAATATAGACATAATCTGCTTAATGCTGAATACAGCTGTTTTTATCATCTCTTAACATGGAGAATACATTCTACTTATTTCCTTATGGGAAAAATTATTTTACATAGGCTAAAAAGCAACTAAATGATGAATTCATCTTAAAATAGAAATGAGGACTGAAACTTAAATTTGGCAACACTGAATGGTGATATGTGTATCTTTATCAGAAGTTATGCTTGCTGTATCTTTGTTACATTTTTATTGATTCATGGTGGAGATAAATTTGCTCTTATTGAGCATATAAATTAGTCTATGTTAAGAAAAGTATTTTTCTGCTTAATACCACAATATAATTTTAAGTAATTTACCAGAGTATTAATCTTTGTTAACCTAATTGATCTGTTTCAGTGTAACATTTCTATGAAGATTTCTGTATATTTGTTTCAGCTCCTGAAATTTCAGAAACAGTATCATCTATCATTTAATTCTACCTATTTGTACGTCTTAGGTTCTCTCAGTATTACATAGATTTAGATTTGCTTTCTTCAGTCTTCAGGGCCTGTTTTCTAATAATCAATTTACATTTCTATTCCCAGTCTTTGGTGACTGTCACTTTGTTGGCATTTTAAGATATGCTTTACACATTCTTGTTATGAAAAACTAGAGAACTCTTATCAGAGCAAGACATCACAAGCTGATACACAGCTCTGTGTAACAGAGGTATCATCAGTATTTGCCACATTCCTCATTGTGTAAGTGGAAATAAATAAACATTGAATATGACACAGGATCACAGAATGTTGAGGTTGGAAGGGACCTCTAGAGATCATCTAGTCCAACCCCTGCGCTCAAGCAGGGACATCTAGCACGTGACACAGGGTCGCAGATAGGTGAGTTTTGAAGATCTCCAGAGAAGAGGACTCCTTAACCTCCCCGGGCAGTCTGTTCCAGGGCTCTGTCTCCCTCATAGGAAAGAAATTCTTCCTCATATGGAGATGAAACTTCCTGTGTTCAGTTGTACCCATTACCCCTTGTCCTGTCACTGGCCACCACTGAGAAGTGTTTGACCCCATCCTTTTTACATTCTCCCCTCAGGTATTTGTGCATATTGATATGATCCCCTCTCAGTCTTTTCTTTACCAGGCTAAACAGGGTCTTCCTTAGTCTTCCCCAATATAATAGCTGTTCCAGCCCCTTAATCATCTTTGTCACTCTGTTTTTGACGCTTTCTAGAAGCTCCACGTCCCTCTTATACTGGGGTGCCCAGAACTGAACACAGTACTCCAGGTGTGGCCTCACCAGAGCTGAGTAGAGGGGCAGAATCACCTCCCTTGACCTGCTGGTAACACTCCTCCTGGTGCAGGCCAGGATCCCTTTGGCCTTCTTGGCCACAAGGGCACATTGTTGGCTAGTGGTATTATTCTCATACAAACTGAAGCCTGTCCTCCTTAGTTCTTATTAATACTAAGTTGACTGACTTAGTTGTTTCCCCATTCGCCTTTTTCCTCAAAGTATAAAAGCCTTTCCAAAGAGGCTTCACCTCACAGCACAGCGGACTAAGAGAAAGAAGACAAAATATCAAGACACAGGACTTTAGTTGTGAACCTAGGAGTTATCACATAACACAGCCCTGGCTACCATCAAGTCTCATGTCCCATTGTCAAAAAAACACATATTTTTATGCCAAGTCAGCAAATGATCTCTGTTTATGCAAAGCCTGTCTGGGTGATGACCTTTTCAACATATAAGTTGAGAGAAGATTTTCACAGCCTATGACCTGCAAAACATTACACAATTTGTAGTCCAAAAGTTAGGAGCCTAGTGGAAATGACAACACGTCATTTTGACTATTTCTACGGTTAATGCAGAGTACTAAAAATCCTGACAGGGTAAATCCTTTCATCTACATTAAAATGGGAGAAATTACTTCTGTAAATTCCTCTGCTTTTTCATGGACAGAACTTAGACGCCAAAGATGGGCTTCAGCTAATGTTTATTAGACACTAAAAAGTTGCTTGATTAGATTCTACATAATTACTGAAGGTTTGCTGTAGAGGAAAAAAAATCTGAAGAAAAATGAGCTTAAAGACTTTGTGTCTGAGAGGTAAATGACTTTTGCTGTGGAAATGGTGATCTTTTCTCTAGTCACTATAAGGGAAACTAAGTTTGACTACCTTAAATAAATGAGTCATATGTTTAAATGTATATGAAATTAATATCCTGATACATGAAAATCTTGTTTGATTTTTAAGGCAGTTGTTAAGTGATTTTGGAAAAGGAGTGAGCATGTATATTTACTTATAGGTCCAGCCAGTGTGATACTACATGATACTGTATGTTCATTAGATTAGTTTACACATGCAGTCATAATGTTGAGTGCAGCTTCTTTTCAAAAGCCCTTTCTCTCTAAACAGTATATCTGCAGATTTTATAACTGATTAAAAAAATCAACCTGCTCTTTTTCAGCTTGTGACATAGACAAAGTCTTAATGATTTTATGTGACAGAAATTTTTTACTGGCTGACCACACACTGTCTTAAAAAACATATTTATTTTAATTGTGTTTCATTCTACTGACTTTTAATTACACTGAATGACTCCCCATATTATAAGATCATTATGTATTTTGCCATATTTCCTCTGCCACAAGATAATGAGGAGGGACTTTTTAGTTTTGAATTTTAGGTACCTTAGTTAAAAACTTCTAATTCAGTTCAGTTCCATATTAATTAATGTTAAGTTTTGAAATCTACCACCCAATGTTATGTCTGCTGTCATGTTTGCCAAATATCTTTCTGGCTCATCTCCAGACTTTTTTTTTTTTTTTTTTTTAATTTAGTCCACATCATCAAAAAGTGAAAGGTCTATATCTATCATTTAGAGTTATATTTCTATGTAGTTGCCATATAAAATTGTATTTTTAAAGGCAGGAATTTTACAGAAGGGTGCCATCTCTGTATTTTCCACAGGTTTCTGACCAAGCATAGATAGATTTGCAATTTCTTGCGATTAAAATGATATATGTTTATCTTTTCAAGATATGTAGAGCATAAACATTAAAATAATAGTTTTTTTTTGTTATTTTTAATGTCAATGGTTCTGTGAGATCTAATTGTAAATTTTAAAATAATTTCTCCCTAATTTTGGTATGAAATGATAAGATTTTTTCTTTCCCAGGAATGCTTCATAGGGACCAATGGAAAATAAATTATATATTAAAGAAGATAGAAACTATCTTCAACAGCTGATACCCTTTTTTAGGTATCCTTTTACAGGTGTCCAGTTTTTTTTTGATATTCTCTAGAGAACTGAAAGAATGTGGATCACACCTTGTTGATCATGTTTCACTCTATTTTATACTAAATTTATGTTCTAGGGCTTTGCAATATGTCTATCAGATAGCAGAAAGGACTCCTCTTGTTACATGACACAGCCTAACTTCTCTCATTTTCTTTTTTTTTCTACAGCAATTCTGATCTGATCATAAATCAAAATTTTACATGATCAGCTTCTATTATAGCTGCTATCCTGGCAAAGTTTTCCTAGCAAAGTTTTCCTAGGCTATCAAAATTTTTCAAGTGACTGAATGGCACACATTTGGCCTACATTTCAAATCATGATTGCTTAGTATTTTTCTTTCTCTCTTTCTCTCTTTCTCTCTTCCTTTCTCTCTCTCTTTCTTTATTTCCTTATTTCCTTCTTTCCTTATTTCTTTATTTCCTTATTTCATTCCTTCTTTCTGTCTGTCTGTCTCTCTGTCTTTGTGTCAAAGTGGAATACATTCAACTTGCCATGGTGGTCTAGGTAAGTTACTGTTATATCAGTTAGGATATTAGTAAAACCATCATTCTCTATAGCTCTTATCTTGTGGCACAAAATAATTTGTGGAGTTTGAGTTTTGGAGGTTTTTTTGAATATATGTCTCAAGTTCATAGAGTGCTGTATCTTGTGACCTGTAATATACAGGACCTGTGAAACAAACATTATGTTCAGTTTCTGGAGTAACAGCCTAAACATCTGTTTCCCATAAATTTAAATGATTGTATTCAGTTAATTACCAGGCCCCTTTAGTCCTTTGCTTCTTTATATGTGGGTCTTGACATCTTCTCATTCAAGTCAATATGATCTTTTCAAAGTAATTTCGGTAGATTAAGACCCATAGGTTTGAAACAAATGCTAACATAAAGTCTGCAGTGCTAAATCCTGTGAGACTGTGACCAGAGAATCACTCACAGGAGATGCTTGGCACTCAAGGATAGTGCTCAGCATCTTAATGAAGTACATAAGCCCTCATCACACAAAAGCCAATATTTACACCTAGTTTCACAAGAGAAATTGATTCTGTTGGGGATGAATCTGCAAGTAAAAGTGTTTCTGTCAGAACACATGCCAAGTAGAGATTCTGGGTTGTTCTTTTTTTTTTTTTTTTTTTCTTTTTTTTTTCCCTATTGTTTATGTACGCATGTGGTAGTCTTTATCAGGAAAGTGTGACTTCACATCAAGCAAGTGTATGGGCATAGAAATCAATAGGTATTTCAGAGTAGCCTGGCATCTGATTTACCATCCTGTGGGATTTTTTTCCAATTGATTATAGGAATGTGATCATTACTTACAAAGAATTGTAGAAGCAGAAGATACAGCTTCTTGCAAATCTGTGTTGTCCATTTCAGTCCTGATTTTCTTTGACCATCATTATAGAAGAGATTATGCATTAAAGACAATTAAAAACCTCCAAAACAGCGATATGAATATAATTGTGAATTCAAATTGCCATTGAGATAAAATATACAACTGTTGGTTTGCTTCTGGATAAAAATAAATAAATAAATAAAATCTAGAACATGGTGAAATCATAGAGCTTCAGAATGTATAAACTTACTTTTATGTAGCCACTAAGAAACTTATTCCAAACTTCTCTCAAAATAACTATAAAATGAAATTTGTTTCCACTGTAGAGATACATGTAGAAATACTCTGGTTCTGCAAGTCGCTATCAGTTATTCAGAACTGCTTGTGGAGGTTCGTCACCATCACTTTCATCGTTACTTAAAAACATTGTGAACACTATTATATTGAGTGACACAGTAAGTGCTGAATACAGAGTAGATGATGGATAAATTTGATAAGAAATAACAGGAGATGGGAGCAACATTTATATTTTCTCTCCACATCTTCATCACTGCCTCTTCATTTCCTCAAATTGTTCCAAATGTGAAGGTCTTCAGCAGATAAGATACTTGTAGCATTGCCTTGTTGGTGTCTTCTCCCTAATTTTCAGTGTTTGTGGAAGATCATCTAACCAACAAAAAGACATTAGATTTTAAACTTTAGTCAATAAAATACAAATGATGGAATGGAAAATGTAAAAAACCCTTTAAGAATTCAAGTGAAATTGCTTTCAATATATGAAATGGATGGAACTTGTTCCCAGACATGTTTACAGCTCTCAGGATAGTGGATATTTTTGTTGATTTTTTTTTCATTTTAGACATTTTCTAAATTTATGGCCCTTTCATGGTCTCAAGTAATAAATTGTCTTTACATACTGTTAAACTTATTATAGGGAATAATGATTCTGCTTCCTAATACTCAGGAGTCAGAAGTACATACCTACCTGTGCTAGGGTCTTTAATTTATGATCTTCTCAAAGGATCTTCTTCCTTATATTGATGGTGGCTCTAGCTCATGCTTCAGAATCATAGAGGAAGTTTTTCTCAGTCAAGAGAGATAAAAACATATCTTCCTGCAATGTTTGGGCAAAATTATTGCAGATGAAAGATAGCATAAATTTGAAAGCTTACAAGCACTAGATAACTGTGTGCATAGGTGCATATGTGTTGGTAATTGTCTAAAACTGTACTTTTAACTCTCAAGCACAAGCCTGCTACATGCTGGCTGCAACTTGTACAGGCTGGTTATGAATGCTGATAACACCTGGACTAAACAAAAGCAGCACATCCTTAATCCTTCAGTTAACAGAGACATGAAACAAACCACCAGTCAGGAGTCTGGTAACATATTGTGCACATGGATTAATTAAATTGGAAAACTGTGGGCTTGGGACTTGGAAACAAGGGTCCTTGAAAAGAAGTGGTCTCAGAGAAAGAGGCCCTGAATGAAGATGAAGATCACAGCTAGAAGATAGATCCTGGAAATGTGGAATGATTCTGGAGATCAAAAATGGTACATGGAAATGAATGTCAGGGAATGCCCAGAGACCTTGGTCTCTAGCACTTGGCACTAGTTAACTCAAAGAAACTGCACAGAGGAATATTACAAATAGAAAGAAAAGTGACAAGTCAATCGCCTTAAATTTGACTTATAAAAGAATTTATTCTTCAATGGCCAAATTAGAATTTTTGGAGCATATTCTAAAACTTGCTAAACTAAGTTGTGTCAATACAGTCATGACAAAGTAGTGAAAAATACATCAAACCCAGACCCCTCAGAATTCACCATGTGAGAGGAGCTTATCAGGCCAGAGAACTATTTTAAAACATATAGAGTTTATTGCTTGGTAATAAATCCTGTAAAATCTCAGGCTAAAGTATAAGCCATAACTGTAGCTTCAATTTTGCAATATTTAGGAGGTAAAATAGAAATACAGTAAGTAAATATATAATTTTAAACTCTTCATAATACTACATGAAATAACAACATGTTGTCCACAACACTACAAAAAATGTTATATCCATAGCAGTTACACACTTACTTAGATGGCATGCTGTTTAGTATTTCTGTATAATTTGACAATACAAAACCATGGAAGTGGTCTGTACTATTATTAAATACTTTTTTTCTTCATAAACATAGAATTTTGAACATCACACAACATCATATCAAAATCTAAAATACAATTTACTTTGATCTTTGTAGTTCATTATTATTATTATATTGACATTTTTCATCTTGGAATAAGATATTAACATTAAATAATTCCAGAAGTCTTCTAAATTAAGACATGATATATAGTCATTGACTTAACTAGCTAACCATTGACCTAATACTTGTTAGCAATTCTACAGTATCTGAAAATGACTTCATGTAAAGAACAACAAAAAGAAGGGTATGCCTCAAATTCAAATATCAAAGAGATTATAGTTATCTAGCCAGACCATTCTCACGCACACAAAGCATTTTTGGCTACATATACAAATGTATTGTACATATGTACTTGTTTGTGACAAATCAATTTGTCTGTGCTTGTGCTCTTTCAGTTTTATTCTCTGTGAAATTTTCAGACTACATAAATTTGTAGAAATTCAAATTTAATCATGCACTCTAAGTCCTCCTGGAGTTTTTACATGCTATAGAGCACTGTCAGAATGTAAGAAGAAGAATTCTGTTTTCTCAACAAAGTTTTAGCATGGAGGCATTAAAAGAGACAGTTAGCTCATAATAGTAACTGTATGTGCTATATTACAGGAAAGTGACAGGAGAATTTTAAAATTTAAACTCTGCAAATAGTTAATAAATCTTTCAGACACATAATTTGTCTAAGAAAGAAGCCTGAAGCAAGCACTGGGTGGTCTATTTAAAAGCCTACTTGACTACTGTCCTAATCTAATCCTACTTGTAGCTACCGCCTTCTGAGAGATTTGTACTCTGATTAAGCAAAATACTTAAGTATCTATTTAATTTTAACTGAATTCAATCTGAGCACGTGCTCCATGAAATCATGTGTTCTGGTTATTCCTCCCTCCATGTCTCTCTCTGATTATCCATATAGCTAAGAAAGTGGGGAGAAATTCATACAATGTTTTTGACTTTTTCAGAAAATGTTAAATCTGTGTTTGAAGCAATCAGGTACCCTCTGTAAATGTTTTGCATTCAGTCATAGAGATAAATTGGTGGAAAGATACAAACCACTGTGAAATTCAAGATATGGAGATTTTCTTGTACAAATTTAAATATTCAATTTCTTTCAAAATAAAAAGAAATCATAATTTTGGTATATTAATCAAAAGGTAGTCTAATTTGCCTTCAAATTGGGAAATGCAATCTAATTATATCTCTCTCTCAGACTCTTCTCTATCAGAGTTTTCATATGCTGCTCCTCCATTACACAAGATAAGGCTTCATCAAAAGTTACTTGTTACTTGTTCTTATTATTATTACTACACTACACTTGATCTTAGCCAAAAGGCCGAGAAGCGATTGCAGTAAGTAGACTTGCTGCGCTGGACTTCAGGAGGGCCAACTTTAGCCTCTTCAGAGACCTGCTGGGAAAGATCCCATGGGCTAGGGCTCTAGAAGGAAGAGGGGCCCAGGAGAGCTGGTTAGTTTTCAAGCGGCATTTCCTCCATGGCCAGCAACAGTGCATCCCTGTGCGTAAGAAGTCAGGCAGAGGGGGCAGGAGACCTGCGTGGATGAGCAGAGAACTCCTGACAAAACTCCAGCAGAAGAAAGCAATATAT
>NW_020455786.1:0-67919 GCF_003342845.1 Nothoprocta perdicaria | reverse complement strand
TGGAGATCTTTAAAACCCGCTTGGATGCAGCCCTGTGCCACGTGCTCTAGGTGACCCTGCGTGAGCAGGGGGGTTGGACTCGATGACCTCTGAGGTCCCTTCCAACCTTCGGCATTCTATGATTCTATGATTCTATGATTATTATAAGAACATTTTTAGATTTTTGGGTGGTAATATTTATGGTTCAGGTAAATAAATGTGTTTCTATCATATAAAAGTATAATTAGAACATTGCTTCAGTTTAAATTAGGTTATAGTCTATATAGTTAAGACCAGCACATTAAAGAGAAAGGACAGAGCATAAGAGTGACTCCTGCCAAGAACTTCAATGCTAATGAAATTACATTTCTTCCTAAGGGATGTTTTAGATACTTCTTTTTTGCTCTTGTTGTTCTTTTGCCAGGACTAAATCAGAAGAGAAATTGCTAAATGGACAAGCAAAGGAAAGATGGAGTGAGAAACTGATGAATGAGTGAGATGGGAGAGCAGGCAAATTATCAAATTGGTTTAGGAACAGGATGCTCAGAATGAACCATGAGATCTGTTGTTTTCATTGTAGTGGTTGATCCCTGACAGAAAATTTTGAATTTTCTGTTCTGCCTAAATTTTCTTTCCCCAAAGCCACAACACTTTAAGAAGGACAGAAAGCTATCTGACTTCCATTGCCTTATATATAAATCAATCAGTCAATCAATCAATCAATAAATCAGTTCAAAGCTCTTCAGGTTTCTGACTTTGGGTAAAATAAAACTGGTTTGGCTAGACCCTGCCAAGGGGAAAAAATAGGCAATACACATGGTTTGAATTAAAATGGAATCAAAGGAGTTAATGCACTTATTAACAACATGTCATCAGGGACCAATATCAGCAACACTGAGAAATCACAGTACCACACATGTATAGAGTGTCAGTAGAAAGCTAGGCATTTCCCAGCTCCCTTCTGTAACCGCCTGAAGAAGCTTATAGCACCCACCATGCATCCCCATACATACAGCTACGTGTATCCCTTTGCCTCCAGCTGTGTGGGGCCAAAACCCAGGGCTAGCCCTGGTGGTGGCCTGTGCACTACCCAAATATGGGTACCATCTTCTAGTCGCCAGGCCACTTGGCAAGGCTTGGCCACCGGAGATACGTTCTACCCCTTCCTCCAGTGCAACAACAGTTACATGAACAGTTTTCTACAAGAGAGTTTGAGGCTTTGATCTCCATCTGCTCTCTGAAATTTCACAAAATGGAGCTGAGTCAACTTCCTGATGCAATTTGTTCACACTAGTTGTTATTAAGAACAACACACAGGCACACAGAAAGGAAAATGAGGGGAAGACTCTTAGGAAAAAGACTCCTGAGTGTTCTCAGACACTAAGATATGAACATCCATGCACTGCACTTCGTTGGAATCATCGCTTTGCACAGTAGAGACTAATGAGCCATGAACATTATCAAAACTTTATGAAGAGTATATAAACTGTTCTTTGAAGAAATTTATTTAAAACAGTCTGTGAACACAGCCTGTCATGCAGTTGATTCCATTGTCCATCACCAAATGGCTTGATAGTTTTGGTTTTTGTTTTTTGGGTTTTTTGTTTGTTTGTTTGTTTTGTTTTTAAAGAAAGGAGTTTTTTCTGGAACAGGACTTAGAGATTTGGCAAATTTGAAATTTTTTATGATCCAAATATTTACAATGGACAAGTAGAAAGTAGAAAAAAAAAGGAAAAAAATATGTGCTGTGTGTGGCAGTAGAATAGAAAAAAAGATAATGTTCATTTGTATTAGTGTATGAATTCATCTCATCACTATCAAGTAAGGAATGAAGTTTTAAAATTAGCTCCATTTCAATTTCTAACTGAACTGTTCAAACAGCTGTGGTACAACTTTCTCCCCGGTTAATGCCGTTTTTGGGACAGCATCCTGAAGCATTTGAAAATATGTAGCTGAGGGTATGCTTGATTTTATTTTCTCTGCATTTCATTTTCCTATTTTTAAAATGGCCTCTGGGCGCTTGAAACAATACTTACCGTTTTGCCAGTCTTTACTATGAACGTGAAATGGAACATTTACTCTTCTGAAGGCACTGATTCCATTTATCCTTACCCACATATAACACACCATATCTAAGTTGGTCAGCTTGCAGTCCCTCTATACTCAATGGGAAAATTAATAGAACCAACTCTATGATAAATATCCAACAAAGAAGACTGAATTATACATTTTTCTTTCCATTAACCATAAAAGAGTGAGCTGAATGGGTAGTCTAGTCAGTTTTCTTACCTTTAGGCAATTAAAGTTAGACAATGTGGCCTCTGCTGCATGATTTACCGCTTTGTACTATTGATTTTTATTTGTTTATTTTTATTTATACCATGCCAGTCCTTGGGTTCATCAGTCCTTTCTGTCTGAAAAACTTCTCTCTTTTGTGCATGGAGTGAGCTTTTGACAAGTTGGAAATGAAAATGGAACATTACTAACTTTAGACTTAACATTACACTGCCCAGTTTATAACTTAGGGGCTTAGACTCAACACTCTGGTGATCTACTTCTTGCTTTTAGCATTACTGTCTTTTTTACAATATTTAATTTCCTTTCCCTTAAAAAAACATACAAGGCAGTTCAAATAGCAGCTCACACCATGCATAGGTATAGATTTTTGAGAAAGAATATAATCAATACATTAGGAATGCAGTAATCATTCCTACTCATAAAGATGGGAGAAGCATAGCAGACAGATGTTTCTTAAACGTGTTCATAAAAGAGCCCTAACAGCACAAATTCCAATATCTCCCTGGGTTACTTGTTCAAGTATTTAGTCATCCTTGCAATTTAAGAGCTATTTTTTTCCTAATAACTAATCTAAATCTTCCTTTCTGCAAATTAAGTCAATTATGATTTGTGCTGTCCTCGGGTAAAGTGGAGATCATGAATTGTCTTTCTAATAATCTTTTACATATTTGAAGACTATTTTAATGTCTCCCTCTAGTCTTCACTTTTCTAGACTAAACAAAGCATAGCTTTCAGCCTTTCTTCATAGGTCACTCTGAGCTCCCCATCATACAATTGCTCTCCTCTGGCCTTGTTCCAATTTTCCTATGACTTTCTTAAAGTTTGGTGCATATTGCTGGGTATAATGAGGCTTGTGAGGCCTCATCAGTGCTAAATTGATCAGAATAATTTGAATAACTACCTCTCCTGCTGAAAATATGTGGTTCTATCTGGGTTTTGTGTCTGTTATAGGAGAGGCTTGGGATCTTAGTGAACTGCTTATCCCTTCTTGCTGTATCCTCATCAGGGTGCCACGCGGTCTGCAGGTGGCAGGCCTCATCTTCATTAAGATGTTGCAGTTGGAAAGAGCTGTGCGCTCCTATGAAGAAAACACCTGCACTCCATGAGATACTCCTGCACTGCAAGATACAGTCAGCAGGCCAAGCCTGAAATGCAGCGTGCATGTGGAGAGCATGAAAAACTGGGGGATGCTCTTAGGTAAAAGGTGGCAGTTGTGAACAGCAGAGTTCAGCTGAGTGTATTTCTGTGTTTCACCTTTGCATCCAGCATGAACTATGTGTGCTGTGTGCTATGAAACTTTGTGGTACACATTTTTTAAAAATGAGCACTCTGTAATTGGGGTGTTAAGCTTTTCTGACAGGTAGCAATGAACAATGATGTGTCTCCATTGATAGTTTTCAAACTGACTCAGCTAATAGTTGTTGATGGTGTGAAGTGTATGCATGCAGGAAATTCAAGGTCACCTCTTGATGCTTGGTCTCTGCTAAAGTGGGTGTCTGAAGCTGGTTGGACTATTCTCAGACCAGAGCAGGGTCTGGCTAAACATAAAATCCATTTCAAAAGGATATTTATTTATTTATTTTTACAGTGACATGTGTTGCTGGGTGTATCACAAATCAATTTTTTGGCCTGAACAATTCCCTATTTTATACATGTACTGTCAAGTAAGTGTGGTACTTCTGCACTAATCTTTACTGAATTTCATCTCTCTCCCTTTCTTGGCTTTGGAGATTCTGAGGTATACTGTTCCTTACTACAGAATTACTACTTCCTCTGCATGCAGGCCAGCTACAAGTACCATCTGCTTGTGTCTTAGTGGCAGTGGTTAATTTATTAGCATGCTCTCTGAAAAGAGTAGATGAGACTCAAATACGTTGAAGCAAATAACTCATCTTATTCACTTAGTCATCAATTGGCTGGGGGGTGAGGAGGTGGGAGGAAGGGAATGGGGGCCAGGCTGCCTCCAAACTGTGTGAAAGAATGAGCAAATAGTAATTCTCTTGGCTGTATCACATATATTCATATCTCTTGGCACAATCAAACCACAGAACTGTGCACTAAATACTGACTTTGCTGATCTCCCCATATAGTTCTACACTTTGCGGAATGTGGGCTATTATCCTTCTCTTCCTAAACCACTTTAATATTTTAAAATATTATGCTATATCATAAGCCTATCTCATAATAATTTATTTTTATCTGTACTTGTTTCTAAGAATGCCATATGTAGGAAATACTCCTAAAGATGTGTAAAGATGTAAAGATGTCTTCTTCCTATACATTAGGCCAGTTACATTCTGTATTCTTACTATTTCACAGTGTGATCATTTGACCCAGGTTCTTGAAAATCATCATAAGCCACAGTATAAATTTCAAATGTTGATCATTATAGAAATCATGCCATATATATTTTATTTCATTTTATTTTATTTTAGAAGTATCACCTACTTATCTTGAAGATAAGCCATATTATTTAAAAAGTCATTTATATGGCTAACTGTGGGAGTCAGTTAACTTTCTAACTTTCCAAATTCCACATTCTCTGAAATAGTTTACTAATCAATTGCATGGTTGTTGGATTGAATTTATGCTTTACAATGTTTTATTCTTATTTATATATTTATTCTGTTGCCAGAGAGGCAAATTGTCTTGACACCTTTCTTTCTTCTGGATGGAGCATGGTTATTACCCTAAGGCACAGCTTAATGAGTCTCAGTGTTCATGTTGCTATTGATCGTTTTTGAGTCACAGAATATTCTGAGGTATTACAGCCTATTAATTTACACTTTAAAAAGGAACCTTTCTAATTGCTTGTGTAAAAAAAAAAAAAAAAAACTGTGGGCATTTCTCTCAAGTCTAACAATGGAGACAGAACAATGCTTCATTTAATTCTTTTGATGAAAGTCTTTAAAAAAGGACTATCTAGACTTTCCAGAAATAAATCTAAAGGCTACTTTCTCATAGTCTTTCATCCTTCCTCTCCTGCTGTGGAAGAATTGCTTCAAAAGGGAGAATTTAGAGAAAAACTAGGGCTAACAGAAGTTTTGGCATTACAGAAGCTTGCTTGGCGCGATACACAGTTGCTACTTCCAGTATGGTTGGTATCAACGGACTCTGCTCCTCCATGGTTGCCAAGGCAGCTCAATCTGCCCTCCTCACAGCTGCAAAGAGGAGTAAGGGAGGGCGGAGTGAAGTGAAGACACTGCTGCCAAACTCTGCTGTTCTTCCCATGCTGTGCCGCTGATAATCCACACAGTAGCTGCCCAATTGGAGATATACGATAAGATGTCTGGTGCTGAGCCAGCAAGGGTGGCAAATCACTCCTTTTGGATGAACTCTGCTTGAACTTTCCTTATTATAAGCTTATTATAATGTCAAAACAAACGTACATCCCAGGAGTTCCCACCTCTGAGGCGCAACCACTCCTCACTGAGCATGTGCTCTAGATTTTTGACTGTACCTTTAAATGAAAGTGAGAAACTTTTTCACCAATAACAATGTTAAGTATGACTAGAGTCACTCAAGCTCCATCTGAATGTAAAGAAAAAGCATAAAAGGTGAGCTAAGGAGGAAAGAAGTTGGAGGGAAGTTTCCATCGTAACTTCTGGGTTAGCTGATGGGCTGAAACACTTTTCTCCCCTCGAATTGGGACATTGCTTGAGGACACTCAGAAGTAAGAGGGAAGATGCCATCATAAATTTTGTATCGATCAACTGGCTGAACCCCTTTTCCTCCTCTCAGGGACACTGAGGAGACTTGAGATTGACAGCCCTCTCCCATCTTCTGGGGTAAGTGATGATTGCACATTTGTACATCAAAGCTTAGTTAAAAAAAAAACACACTGTAGTGGAGAGTATCCTGTACTGACATCCAAAACCTGCTTTGTAAATGTTATATTTGAATAAATCATGCTATTCATGAACTCGACTACTTGTTAGGAAGGCAATTGGACCTATGGTCGACAGACTGTTCGTGACTCTGATACTGCCAGTCAGGCGTATAACTAACACAGTATTTGACCTCTCCTTCCCCACCCTGGATTTCAAACTGAAACACCCTCGTTTGGCTTTATTAGCACATGGGCCACGCCCTTTACTTTCCATCTGGGAAATGTCTTAATTTATCATTAGCCTTTGGCCACATGAAGCTTATGGTTCCCAAACTAAGCAGAGATGACTTCTGGGGAGCTGCAAATTAAGTCTCTCTTTACACTGCTACTTTGCAACACAAAATAGTCTCCAACAGGTTTGACATTCTCCACTGGAGTCAGCTCCTTTGCTAGACCTTATCCAACAGAAAGGGAGAACTTAATCCCACAAGCTCCCTGGGAAGCATTCAAGTAGAATTCCTCTGACCAGTCCACCTGTGGCTTTTAAATGGCCTTCTGTGTATGCTGCCTTTTCACTGGAGAGGGTTATTTTGAGGGTTTGTTTTAAAGAATACCTTTGCTTATTGCCTTTTCCTGTGACATTTTTAACTGTATTTATGATCACTGAAGCTTTATCTGGAATGTATGCCAGTTTAGCTGCTGATCTTCACTCCTAGTTTTTAACTTCAGTTAAAAAATCAGCTGGGACTTATTGAAATACTGTGCACCCCACAGACAATTTGGATATGTTTTGATATGGAGTGATTTTGGAGAAATCCAAATAAAATTAAACATGTAGATCTGAGATTTGCCATAAAGGGATGGGATGAAATTTGCTCATGGTATGTCTGAGGATATTATTTTTTGAAATGACTAGGAAACAATGCATCTGTCTGAATTACATTAATCATATACGCTATATATATGATTAGGACATGACAACTTAGGAACATTTAGGTGAATACCACTGATGGTAGGTAAATACCACTAATATTAGGAAAAATACCACTGGTGCATTTTATTAACAAGTAACAAAAAATAATTTTAACAAATTGAGTGCTACATCAAGCAATTGTATGTAGCTATCATTTGCAAAAATATCTTTAAAAAGGTGAATATATGAAATATGCTATCTTCACATCTGCATAAAAAAAGCCCTATTATTATTATGGTAAAATTATTATATTTAAGTCTATGTGTATAATTCCAGCAGAAGTAATGATTTTCCTCACACATATCTTAAAAACTTATTTTAAAACAAATAAGAGTTATTACGAATGTTGGGTTCAGATTCAATATATTTGCACAACTAACAAAATGCAACACTCCAATACAGAAATATTTTGCTTCCTTAAGAGTATTACAATGAAAATATTTGACCAAAATACTTAAAATGTTATATAAAATGCAATTATATCTGATAAATTATCATAAAAAAGTTGCCATAGCTTTCAGAAGACTGTCTTGTTTCCAAATAAAAAGAAAAATAGTACATTTTCTATATATACTTAAAATCAAGATGGTATTGAAATTTTCATGCCTTAAAATTTTGTGCAGCCAATATTATATTATTTTTTGCATCCTGAATTCTGAAAAAGAGTTAGTTTTAGAAATTCATGTTTCCACATGTGTTACTGAGGACATGTTCATAAAATCTGTGGAGGAATGAAGAATTTTTGCAAAATCTATTCAGTCTTGGACTTCTTGACTGAAGCTTCTTCTTAAATTGCTCTTTTTGGTATTAAAGCCTCTAACATTTTCAGACTAAGTATTTTTACCAGAAAATTCATTCCGATGTTTAATTGTGCTTAAGAATTATACTTTTTAGATGATAAAATCAAAGCAAGCTTGAAAATTACCAAATTGTGTTGTTCCAATTTATCCAATGTGTTTTCTTTAATTTTTGTTTTATGATCAACAGCCACAAAAGCAAAATCTCTCTCTTCTGTGTGCTTTCTCTCTTCTTCACTAAAGAGAGAAACCCATGACAATAGTTAAATGTATTGCTTTTATATATATATATATATAGCTGTGTTATAGTTCTGGTTATATATTTATATAAATAATATTTATAGTTAAAATATATGATACAATGGACAATAATTTGTAGAAACAATAATGTATAGATACAATATGTGATACAATTATATCAACAAAGAATAATTAACCTTTAACCCTCTTAAACTAACTATTATAGTAATAAGCACAACCTCTAACCATCTGGACAATGTTTGAACATTATTTATCTTGCTAAGATACCTCCATGCAAATCTCCTAGCTCAACAGAGTAGGTAAGACTTGATAAGCAAAGATTTATCGTATTTCTTTAATGAAGTTGAAGGAAGCATTATGACTCTGCAAACATGTTCCAAAAGAAAAAGAAGATTTTTTTCTTTTTTTTCTTTTTTTCTTTTCTGTTTTTTTTTTCCTTTTTTCTTTTTTCAACAGCTGCTGAAATTGCATCTGAAAAGGAATAAACTGCTGAGGTTCTAAGACTTGTTCCCCTTTTTCATTGTAGCGTGGTATTAAAATGTGATGGGATTACAGCTGCAAGAGCCACTCCTGGACCAGATCCTCCTGGAGCAGAACAAAGAGCAGTTTCTGCTCCAGTGCATTTGGACACCCAGCCCTTCCCCCATCCCTTAACAGGGAGAAGAAAAGGAAATGCTCAATGAGGACATTGCTGAATTTATTACTCATTTATTGTAGAGATGCCTTGTCGATAGGAAATGAGCAACGCTGACTTTAATATTTGAAGAAGCAGGGATACGTAAAAGCTGTGGCCCAGTAAGCAAACATTCTTGAAAAATTACCCTAATTAAATCTTTGTCACACTTGATAATGAGATATTTGCTTCCATGGCCTTTTCTGTTTTCCTTTCATGATGATGATGAGGTGGATGTCAGCTTTAATTTAATAGTATCATATAGATTTTTCTTTGGTAATATCTTTGCAGATCAGTACACTCCAGATTAGTAACAATCAGTGTCAGTGTGATAGTGTCTTCCTTAAGGATAACCAAGCAATGTGCCTTTTTAAAAAATCATGATTGCATAGTAATAAACAGTGAAGTATATACATTTTTCATATACACAGTTATTAATCTAATAATCAGTAGATTTAAATGGACTTCTCCCCTGTCAAAAGTATTTTTCATGATAAATACTCAAGATCAGTTACGTTTCTTTAATTTTTTTTAATAATTAAATGAAACTTAAAGAGTAACTATCTGAATCTTTCTCACAAAAGAGGGTAGTAAAGTAAGTTCTCAAATACTGCGTTTGATGGGAATTCTGCAGACAAGACACTGTTCATGTCTCAGCCTTTCTGCCCTTGAAAGCTTTTGAGAATGAGAGAAAGAGACTTGTGTACAGACTTTGTAAAAAAGAAGTCTTTGAAATTCTCCTTGATGTGTTATTTCAGGCTTATTAGAAGGGTGAATTTAAGTGCCGTGTCAAGCCACAATCCAGTTCTCGGATTCTGTTTTTTCCTATATTTTTTTTTCTCCCCTGCTCACAGTTTGCTATTATTCAAGTACTGTTCAGTAATGGGGTTTTATATTATTTCTATAATGGAGAGTTTTTGTGGAAAGAACTGAATAAAAATGTTAGCCTAAATGCACATACATTTTTAATAGAATTTTAAAAACTTTAATTCACTTCCAGGTAATTATGAATAGCTATATTATAAATTTCTATATTAGAATGGTTCACAAAATCATCCCTCTTACATGCAACATACTGCGGTAATTTTTTTTTTTTTTTTTAAAGGAAAGAATCTTGAAGCACTACTTAAGTGACCAAGCTCTTAAAAGCAAATAATGTTTCAGTCCTTCCCCTCTCCCTTTTTCTTTCTCTTCATTGCCTCCTTGAACATACCTGCAAGTAGATTGAAGTTTGGCAAAAAAAAAAAAAAAAAAGTCATAAAACATTTTTGGTTAGTTGAAAATGTATAGTTTACAAGTACACAGAAATGGATAGATGATAATTTTGAGACAGAAGGCGAATAATTTTCTCCTTTAGCAATATACTGATTTATAGCAGTGAAATTGTTCAATTATAAATCACATTACTGCACTCAATGCAAGAGCATTAGATAAAATCACTATCTTGTTATCAGTACTATAATCATTACCTTTCATAAATGTCTTAAATTACCTTTAGGTTGTGCCTTCAACTCAAACAAGATGTGATCTATCCAGGCATCAGCTCACTCCTTTTTGTTGTTTTGTCTTGATAATAAAATGAAAATAATGTTCTGAAGAACAAAAATCTGAGTATTCCAGTGATTATAGGCAAATTGATTAATTATATTAGACAGATCTGTTTAATTTCTGAATTTATTATTTTACATTTGTTTCTAAAGACAAAAAGAAATTTGTTATTAATTAAGGGGTCAAGTTGGTACATCAATGCTCTTGCGCCTAATTTTGATGATGTAGGACTTTATCCACTGGAATGGATCATGACACACAAAAGGAACCACTGGTTTGCAATCGTTAAATAGGAAATTTACAATTAAAACATGGGAATAGCTCTGCTAAGAGCTAATTGATGGCATCATGTTCATGTTCTAACAGTAAATAATTGCTTAATGGTTGCAATTTAATGGCATATAATATCCTTAATAAAAATAAATCAGGCTGTAAGAAAATCCAGGTATTTGGCTGAAATATTTGGTTACAGGTTCCCAAAACAACAGTGATTTTGTGATCATTTTCTTTGAAAAATATAACATAAATATTTGTTTTGCATATGGAAATATATTTCTGCAATAAGATCTACAAGTAGTTTCTGATTTATCCCTGTAAATAATGAATATCCAAATAAGTCTTATATTATTGAAATTAATAGCAAATATGCCATTTTCGAGATGAGGTATTTGAGAAAAAACTATAAGATGTCTGCAAGATTTCATACCAAGATTTTAACCAACATCACCTTGCTTTAGGGCCCAACAGAAGCAGATACTAATGTTATACATAAAGTAACCCGAATTTCAGATCTAAAAGTGAAACTGTATAGACACTTAAAGAAAAAAGTAAATTATAGAAGCAAAGGAAGAATAAAAGTTGACAATAAATTATTACAAATTGAGCACTAAGCAAGAAACTGAAAAAAAAAGACCAGTGAAGCAGTTCAAGCCTAAGTGCTTGAGACCTACCTTCAAGAGTTTGAAACTGATAATGAGTTAAAGTCTGGTAGTAATTAAAATACAAATTTTCTCTAAAAAAATGAGAAGAAATAGGAATTAGAAGAAAGCAGAAACAGGCTGTAGAAATATGTGTAAAATTGTTCCCAGACATCTCTGAATCCACGCTCCACTGGTATTTGGTGTAAAGTAATAGATGTAGCAAAAATCTCACTTTTAAACGTTGGGTCTTACAGAGACTGATACAGAAGCTGGAGAGACAGAGTCACAGCTGTATTTGGAGTTGCAGTGCAAAAAAATAAATAAATAAAGTGATTATTACAGACTTATCAGTAGAAAACGAATGTGCATTTTTGAAAAATGCAAGACCGAAAGGAAGGGAGAGGTATTTCAGTCTTCGTTTTAGCTGAAGCTTGCTGTTGTACTGGCAAAATGGCTGTTGGTTGCACTAAATTGTCTCAAATTACATGCAGTAGTTATATAATGTGGATTACTGTCTGGGAGGGATGAAGATGAAGCCACTCATTTTACTTAGGACTGAAAGATAGATTTAAATTGTAGTTCTAAAGATGAAAGGCTAGGGCTTCATTAAATAAGCTATTCAACCTTCGTGCTTACTTCAGTTTTAAAACTATTATCCTACTTTCACAGTGACTACCTTTGAAATAATATGGCAGTCATTCTTTGATAAGAAAGCCTGCTTTTTCTGCTTTGCCTTGCAACTAAATAGCAGATACATAATTTATATTAACCTTGACTTGTTCTTCACCTACACATTCTCCTGATTTTATATCATAAAGGAAAATCCTTTTTTCTTTACAAGTGAAAACATGAATTAAGTATTTCCCTTGTACAGATGCTTTCTTTGTATTTTTTTTTTCAGAGGAATCAGGGTTCATAAAAAAGTACTGTTCCTAGCTTGCAAGAAGCAGCAGCTCGTTTCCATACTTCAGACTTGTCCCAAATCAATCTTGTCACTTCACTATGGATTTGCATAATATTCCTCTTTGAGTGGAAATTTTATGGTTTACATTTACCATATTATTGCAGGAATATTCTAGGGAGATATGGGGAGTTCTTTTTAAAAAATGATGATACAAAAGTGCTGCCACTGTTTTGAAGGGTTTGTTTTCACACTTCTATGTTCTTCGCATGATGCTAAAAACTGTACTTTCAAAAGCTCCGCACAATTACATTAAGAACTGTATTTGTTCTGAAAGGATTGTCATTAGAATGCCTTATTTTCTCAGTACAAAGGCTGTATGGCTCGCTGCCCTTCTGATATTTCAATTATTTGGTGATAATCATGTAGCAAAGCAGATATTGATTTCCTGGGTACTCAAATTACATCTTTAAATGCAAGTGCTAGTAAAATGGCTTTATCACTTAAAAATATCTGCTTCTTGGTGAAGCCAGCTTATTCCCGTGTAGAGGAAAATATTCTTATATTTTAGATTTTATAAAGTCTATCTGTGAGGGTGTTTTTGAGACTTTTAAGAAGACCAGATTCAGTAATCCTTACTTATTCTGAGATACACTTTGCTCTCCATTAGTAGCTGCTCAGATTTACTCAATGAGTAAATAAAACTGAATCTAACCTTTAGGTCTAAAAGATGTACTAGTGAACTTTAATTCTACTATTGCACCTTTTAATTGTATATGTACCAATTAAAATTATTAAAAATCCAAGATTCCTATTTTTGCTACATTTCAGGTAATGTTAGGGTTAACTTCTAGCGATCATTCCATTTTTATGTAGGACAGCCTGAACCTCCTTCCCAATATGGGCCAAACTAAAGTCTGCTGGAATTCAATATTTTCAACAAAGGTGGCCTGCAATACACTTTTCAGGATTTGGGGAAATATCTGTCACACACTCAAATGTTCCTCAGATTTTCAGTAAAACTTCTTCATCCATTCCAAACTCAGGGTTAATGGAAGAAATGATCTATGTGGATTAAATAAAAGAGCTTCACAGGAGACTGAATTTCAGCCAGATTCTTGCCAGATTCTAAATACCACAGCCAAGATCCTTCTTGTCTTTTCCAATTTCTTATGCAAGGAAAACTGATTTTTAGATGTAGTTAGTAAACACAAAGCTGCATGTATCTTCATATGCATAATCAAAGGATTATGGAGGAAGTTAAGAATTAAGACTACCTTGGTTACAGCTGGCTACCTAATCTGTTGTCTTTCTGCACAATAACGCACACATTAAAATATATTAAAAAGCAAATTGTACAGTTGGTGTTACAACAATTCAACAGAGCACCCTGAGAAGACTAAAGAATACTTACAGATGTAATTAATTGCTAGTAAGTTAGTGTTATCACTACTCTAGAATCAAACATGTTAAAATGTTTGAGAATGTACAGAAATGTATAAGGAAATAAACAAATATTTTTTTCTGATGGATTATGAAAATATTGCATACAGGTAAAGCTCGAATCTAACAGTTTGTACTCAAAGTCTCCTGGTTTTATTAGGTCTTCTTTAGTATTTACAAATGCTTTTTGGCTCAAAATGCTTTGCAGACTTTAGGATGTTATCATTAAAACAAAATCAAATGTATGCACTTTTAATGACTGACCTATATTTTGAAAAATAAGTATGTAGTAGCTTTTCTATGTGTGTGCGATTTTTTTTTCTCTGTGTGTGTAGTTATTACAGTATTATGCAATTTCTACATATTTCATCAGGCATATTTCCATATAGCTCAAGGTTGATTATTTTTCAAAACAATTAAGTCTCAATCAAGTATGTCATTTTTTTTAAACAAACGCAAATTAAACAAACACATAAAAAACATATCTCCCTTCAAGTCTCAAATTGCATCTGAAGTCAGTCTTTCTCATGTGGCTCCGTGTTAAATCCATGATTCTACCTACTAAGACTTCCTTATTGCATATTTACAGGCTGGGATAAGGACTGGAGAAGTGATTAGGACTACCTGAAAACTGGAACAAATGTCACAGCTGCTGCCACATCAACCCTGAACAGAAAAGATTAAATATCAGAAGCAACAACAGTATCATTTAGTTTTATATCCTGTATACCACAGATTTTTCTACTTCATTCAGCTGTCAGTCACTGAAATCAAATTCCTGAATATGACCAGGTTATACCTGCCTAAACTAGATCTTGCAGAAATGTGTCCAGATGCTAATAAAATCTGTTACTAATAACCATTCTACTGACCACTCTTATTGCTTTGACTAGGTACACAAGACTTATTTTTCCCCTTAGGTGAATGAAATGAAAAATACATTGAGTGTGATTTGACACGTGAAATTGTAACTGATTTTAAAAAGCATTAAAATGACATTATTGGGTATTTGTCTTATGAGCATGTCATCCTGTCTTTAGATAGTATAAATTAAAGAAAAATCCAAAAGAATCTTAGTTTCCAAATAACTCAGTTATAAAATGTCTTTCTTACTGTATCATTTCTTCCATTTTTGAAAATAGTGTTTTTTTTTTCCAGAAAGTAGACCCAATTCCGTATAGCTTTTCTTTACTCATGTGCATAATTTAAATGCATTTACAGAAAGTACAACTATGTTTGTTGGATCAAATCCTTGCTCCCTTATTGTGTCAAAATTGTTTAGAAGAAAATATGCTTTAACAGCTTGCTTAGGACTCCTTTGCTTAGTGGACTGCTTGTTAGAAGACAAAAATTGTAATTATCTGTAAGGACTGGTAACTATAAACTGAAAAAAAATGGATAAGAATGCTCACTCTTCTCACAGCTCTGTCATGATGGTTTGTTTATACAATAGCCCACATAATCACTCACTTCAATTTGATTCCACATTCTTATTTTTCTTTTTTTTTTTTTCTGATGAGAGAAAAAAAAAAAAAAGACAAAAAGCCCCCCACACATTTTCTGCCTCCTAGAAGAGTTACCTAATGCCCATGCATTCAATTGCAGGGAGTAGACACCGGACTCCCTGCTAATCAAACTATTATATTTTCTATAAATGATATAAATATTAAATGGAGTGGAGATTGGAATCCACATTCGACTCCTCCTCTACTCCCTGGCTTTGCATATGTTACATTAAATTTTAAATGCATCCTGCTCTCTGCTCCAGTGACTATTTTATTAAGCTGTGAAAGCAAGGTGCGATGGCTCTAGCAGGAGAGAGGTTTACTCAAGCAACTTAACTGATCACATAATATCTACAGCTTCACTGCAGAAGTGAACTCTAATCCCTGTATAACTCACAGCAATATGGCCAGGATAATTTCCTGAAAAGTGGAAAATTATAGACTGTGGAATGTGTTGACACCTGCCACAATATCTTGTTTAAGTCATTAAGATATTAAGTAAAACTTGAGTCAGATCCAGTTTTATTTGGCTTAAACTGTCACTACCTATTAGCCATGCTCTGGAATGAAAGGCCTAATCAGACCCCTCAGTGAATTTAGACAAAAGAACACTAGAACAGGATTAATTTTATGCACCTCTAGGCACACAAGAGAAAGACATCAGAATCTGAACTAGTAATTCTAGCCTTTGTGGAGGAGAGAAATAGGCATTTTCTGAACCATTTAATCTTAATTCTTTCAGATTATTATTTTGGTTGAGGTGAATCTATTTTGCAGACACCTATTGCTCTCATTTCACTGATAAATGTATATCAGGTGATTGGCTTTGTCTAACTGTGCTTCCTTTCACTTCTGGGACATGACAGTGCCTGAGCAAGCACTCTGTTGCTTGTGTCAGATATGCTCTGCTTGTGATTAAACCTGAGAGGATTGATCTGTGGAGGCTTCTAAAGTCACTAT
This sequence comes from Nothoprocta perdicaria, assembly GCF_003342845.1. Lineage (NCBI taxonomy): Eukaryota > Metazoa > Chordata > Aves > Tinamiformes > Tinamidae > Nothoprocta > Nothoprocta perdicaria. Next base: position 51,832 of record NW_020455786.1, on the reverse strand, counting down.
ATAATGTGTTAAGTTTTTCATGCTGGCAACTAACAAGAACATTTTTACAGAGTCACAGAATCCAATAGCTGGAGGAGACCGCTGGAGATACCTGGTCTAACCCCTGCTGGAGTGTGGTCAGCAAGAGAAGGCTGCCCAGAACCAAATTCATTTGCATTTCAAACATGCCCGAAAATGGAGACTTGAGAGGCTCTCTGTGCAACCTGTTTAACCACCCACAAAGCAAAGTGTTTTCACATGTTTAGATGAATCTTCCTCTGTTTCAGTTGATGTCCATCACTTCCCATCTTGTTGCTGAGCATCAACTGAGAAGAGTCAGGCCTCCTCTTCTTTAGAACCTCCCACTAGGTCTTGCATTGCTAAGCATGCGTTGATAAGACTCCTGAGCCCCTGAAGCCTTTTCTTCTCTAGGATAAACAGTTCAAACTTTGTCAGCATCTCCAGATGTGGTATCATTAGAGCAGAGTAGAAGGGACTTGATGAAGTCATCCTGAACAACAATTCAACCATGCGATGTATCAACCACTTGTCCTAGGTTTGTATCATCTGCAAACTTGCTGAGGGTACATTTGATCCAATCGTCCCAATCACGAAGATGTTAAGTCTAGGCTTCATTATTTATCCTTGGGGGACACCCAAAACCTCCAGCTGGTCTTTGTGCTGCTGAGCTCAACCCTCTGAGCCCTGCCAGTATTCAATCCATTTCACTGTTTATATTCTAGACCAGTTTTAAGTGTTACTTCCTGAAATCTTTACAAGTGCTTCTGTAAGATCCCAAGCCCTTTATTCGGTTTTTGGCTTGAACACTTCAGACTCCCTGTGAATTCAGTGCAAGATTTCCAGAATAAAAGTCCACAATTCTATTGGCTAGAATAAACCAGTTTTTCCTTCTTAGCCACTTCAACACCATCTTTTGAATCACTTTCTGGGTCTAAGGAAACAACATTAGCACTGATGTTCAGCTTGTATTGCTGATGTTTACTCTTGCATACTCATGCTACAGAGACAAGTTCAAGTGGCACATCAATAGCAGCTGCTTTTTATAATGAGACAGTCACTAGTAATTATAAACCTAATTAAGCAACAATTGATTGTCCAGGTAGCCTGGAGCTAAACCTTTGTTTGATACTTCTGATTGAGAGTATCTGGGCTTTATTGGGTTTTTTTTTTTATATACTAGAATAAGGATTGTATGTGCCACATGAAATGGAGATAATTTTAGGGGTTACTAGGAACTGAATTGGTAGATCCGCCACAAGTATAGAAACAAAGCAGAGAGGTTGATATAATTATGGGTACAAAAAATTATCACTTAGACTTGTCAAATATCAGGGCACACATTATATTTCCCTCTCAGAAATAGAGACCTGGGAGTTGTCATTGTACATATACACAGCTGCTACATAATAATATAAATACTAGTATATAGTTATTAAAAACTGTGAGCAGTTGATGGAGGACAGATATATACTGAGATTTTAAGATTTTAGTGTATCTTCAGTGTTAAGGACTTAACTATCATGGTGCTGTGAATTAATATTCAGACGGAAAACATAATAATTTGATCTCCCCCAAAACTTATAGACAATTACAGAACGGGGCACGATAGCTTTAGGCCTAAGCAATCTGAATGGTTTTCCAGAGCCAGACTAGAATGCTAACTGGTTCAAACACCCTTTTAGAGAACAAAGTAAGGTTAAGATCCTAGGGATAGTCTGTATTTTCACAGAGCCAGGCTGATATAACAGGAGACTCTGAAGAAGGATTACCAGGAGCCTGAGCAAGATCTACTGAAAACATTTAAAGATTTGAAGGTGCCTCACTCCAAAACCGAAGTCACTGAGAGCTTGTGATGCTGTTAAATTGTTGCCCAGAGCCTAAATTCTCTAGGCACTGAACTTTTTCACTTCAAAGTCCCAAGGCACAAATGTCCAGTTTTCATTCCTGACTGAATATAATTCAGCCTTCAAAAGTCTGAGAAAGGATCTGAGTAAGTAACTTTGAAAAGTCCCCAAGGGACTTGATCTGGCAGTTACCCCTAGAGCAACATTGCATGCACTGTCAAAATCGAGCTCCTCTAAAATAAATATCTTTGGTATCTATTTCCATTTTAAAAGCCATTTCAAGTTTCTACTCTCTTCACCTTTGCATCTACATACCACAGCATGTAGGTAGAGAAATAATTCAATTCTGTTCTTTACTCAAACTACATAATAATTATCTAAAATATGTGAATAGTCCTGGAAGAGTCTAAAGTCCATCTCCCAATTTGCATAAATTTGCCTTAGCTGCTAGACCAGAAAATAATCCTTTAGTTTCTGAAAGGTGTATTTGTTGTAGGCATGTCTCTGCTTTGGTTCCGCTTGTTCTTGATCATATTTTGATAGGTTGTTTTTTTCCCATAAATTGGAATAATGTCTCATTCGGACTTACAGATTTAATTCTGCAAATGAGCTTCATTCTATCAAGAGATTTTTAATCAATTTAGATTTAGAAGAGTGTCTCCAACAGGTTGAGAGACGTGATCATCCCCTTCTACTCAGCCCTGGTGAGGCCACATCTGGAGTACTGCGTCCAGTTCTGGGCTCCCCAGTACAAGAGGGATGTGGAGCTGCTGGAGAGAGTCCAGCGCAGGGCTACCAGGATGATCAGGGGCCTGGAACATCTGCCCTATGAGCAAAGGCTGAGAGAGCTGGGCCTGTTCAGCCTGGAGAAGAGAAGGCTGAGGGGGCACCTGATCAGCGTGTATAAATACCTCAAGGGAGGGAGGGAAGAGGATGGGACTGGCTTCTATTCAAGTGGTGGCCAGTGATAGGACTAGAGGAAATGGCCACAAACTGAAGCACCAAAAGTTCCACAGGAACTTAAGAAAACACTTCTTGACAGTGAGGGACAGAGCCCTAGAATAGGCTGCCCAGAGAGGTTGTGGAGTCTCCTTCTCTGGAAATCTTCAAAACCCACTTGGATGCCACAGGCTCTAGGTGACCCTGCATGTGCAGAGGAGTTGGACTAGATGACCTATAGATGTCCCTTCCAACCTTAAGGACTCTATGATTCTATGATTCTATGAATTTTATGAAGTTGAATTAAAAAAAAAAAATGTACACAAAAGATTGGCAAAAGCTGAAGTGAAAAATGCTTTTGGACTTGACTTGAATCCTTACTGATCCCTGAGCTAGGTGCTAATAAAAGAGAATGATTCTGAAACACATAGCAGTTTTCCAACCTTATTTGCACAGGGCAAGATTAGCTTGGAGCACTGAACCATTGGTTCTGTTCAGCAATGATCTTTTTAATTAATTAATTAATTAATTAATTTTGCTAAAGCAGGAATACTGTTTTTGTACAAGTCCCACAAGTCTTCTGAGTCCAATACATAAGTGAGCGAACACAGAGATTATGACATTAGCTTCAACAGACAATATTTGTTGTTTGTTTTAAAATTTACAAAATCTTCCTGGTGGGACTGGAGATAAAAAGGGAAGATTTATGCTTATCTCTACTTCAAGGGAAAGACTTTAGAGAGGCATGAATATTTTCTTTTGGTAATTTCCTAGATGGCTTAATTGCACACACACATACACATACACATACACACAAAACATTCCAGAGGCCTGGTGCAGATATTTTTCTTATTCCATTTTTGTTGTTGTTATTGTTTTCTTCAGTGCTACTTTTAGGATTATGACTTCTGTACTTGAGTTACAGCTGAAATTTTTAAAGGCAGAGATCACTGGTGACATGACTGCAGTGCCTATGGTTAGGCACATCTGTGTTTGTTCATGTTTCTGCCCAGCTAACACAAAGCTTTAGAGATGGCAAAAATCATCTCAGTTCCTTTGACCTTCCATTTACCTTTTCAAGTTCAAAATTATCACTATTTATTTTCATGTGCTGGATATAATTTTGCAGCAAATCCTTCTGTGTAAGCTTTTATTTAGTCACCAATTCTCTTCCTTCTATCAACTTTTGTTTTCTTCTAAGTCTTCTTTTTCCTTTGCAGCTAAAAACAGTAACTCTGATGCTCTATGATGAGCATTAACTGTTCTTCAATTCAGATTATGCTCTCAAAGAGAATCTCTAGATTTCTGGGGAAATTTCTGGGGAAGAGAATAAAATTTTCAAGTGAACAGCTATTACTAAAGGGCATTAAAGGCAAAGAAGTTTTGTAAGTTGTCAAAACTCAAGTCAGAGCTGATTGGGGATTTTTTGGTTTGAAGGAGGAACATGACTAATAGAAAGTTTGACAGAGAGGTATGAAAGAAGGGTGGGAAGACCATAAAAAACTAGAGCAGTATCAGGTTCTAAGTATACAGTAAAAAAACTAAATAATCTCAGGCAAGGAGACCAGAACAAAGCTATTGGAAGGTCTAAGTGAGATAAAGATACTTATTGAACCTTCTGAGCACTTTGAAATTTGAACTCTTTGAACCACTAAAAGCAGAAGACATCTTCCATGCAGAGTGGCCAGAAGCTGTTCTGCCCAGCTCTGCCTACATGAATATCACAAATAAATGATTTTCACCAGTCCTTTAAATGATCATCAGATATCTTCAGTAGATACTGAAAAAATTATGAGTTTCATTCATTTAATTACTATGTCTATCAAGCTTGCAGTTTCTTATTCTTGCAATATAGACTGTACAACGATGAAGATTATCTGACATGGAAACATAGCAGTATTGGCATCATTATTCTTCTAGGAGTTCCAGCTAGATTCATGCAGATAATCAGACTTTCATCAGTTAGCTAAAATATTCATATATCATTTCTTTTTATAAATATATTAAAATTAAGATCTATTTCAGACTGTATAAAACAGAAGGAATTCCAAATTTGTCCACATATTTTTCTTTTTATTTTCAACTTGTTTTTGTCAAGATGAATACAAATCAGCTTAAGCCTTTTCTTTGTTTTCTTTATTTTTTTTCAGCCTTCCCACTTTCTGTTACATCTCTTAGTGTCATATCTAAATTGATCTTGCTTCTGTAAGGTTATTTACAGAGGCAGTCTTTTACAGCAGGGTTCTCACACCATCCTCTGATAGATCTGGTGCTGGCCACTGTCAGATAGTGGATAACTGTGGGTTTGATATAGAATGGCAAAGTGTGATCAAGATTAAAGCCTACAATTATGAAATCAACCGTGAAGGGACAGTATAATGTAAAATTTTAATTTCAAATTTTGAGCTTATATTCATATTAATTTCAATAGTCATCCCTAAAGATAAAAGTTAGTAGAAAAAATGCTAAGCGTTTAAATTGTAAAGCATTCAAGTCTTTAGCTTTTTCATATTGTGATATTATTGACTTTATATTGATATGCATTTCCAACTAAAGTTTTGGCAGAGTATATTAATACTAATGCAAAGTGGCAAGCATTTTGTTTATATTTGCAATATTGTCTCCAATTAATTAAAATATCTGTTCTATGCTTCTGTTAAGAAAAAAAAGACGGAGTAATCAATTCTCTTGAGACCCTCATAAAAATAAATCATTGCAGTTCTCCAAGACTTGTGCATTCAGAGTGTTGAGGGATGATGATTTTCCTGTTTCTAAATCTTTCTATGTCTCTAAACATATTTGTCTTCTTTTGGACCCGTACAAGCTTGGACCTTCTTTCCATTGTAAGAAGGTAAAATAAGGAACAATCCCCGTCCCATCATGTTTACACTCCAAATCACAATCTCACAAATAGTCATAAGATTGTAGGTATCTAACATATAACTCTGTGCTATCCTGTGTCTGTATGGGCATGATTTCATGCATTGGAACTTCTAACCTGTTCTGGAATTAAGTGCTGTAAACCAGCCTTGCATCTTCATGGCTTATCACAGACTAAATCCCCTAAAATGGCTCCTAATATTTTATTGTCAGCAATTCACCTCCTTTCTCTGTCTATGTCTGCATTTAAAATTCACTGACGTTTTCTCCTGATTATCTTTTAAATGAAGTGGAATAGTGTGATTTTCATAAACTTTCACTGACCACTAAAGAATTAGACCTGCTTTGGTGAGAAAGAGGGCAGAATACTGAGAATACAGAGAGAAGAAAAAAAAAGAAAGTTTTTGTAAACATTTCAACAAAGTAGAAACTTCTATAGGGCAATTCATCCTTTCTAGCTTAGATACTAACCTGAGGTAGTATAAGTCAGCCTCTGCAGGCATTTATGTCTCTTTAATGACTGGATGACTAGGTACGACTGAAAGGCTAGATGGCTATCTTAGACTAGTCACTTATGTTTTAGAGGGTTAAAGGGAATCCTTCACACTGCTAAATGTATTCAGTCTAATAACGATGAAGCTGGCATGAAACCTTGCATAGAGTAGAATTAAGAGAGAATATTACATTCAGTTTTATTTGAACTCTTTATTAAATTGTATTTATCTTACATGTTAACAAGTGTTTCCAAAGATAGCTGATTATTTCTCTTACAAAAGGCAGCACATATGGCACCATTTGTGAGCTACAGCATGAAATGCCATTTCCCTATAAATACAGACTTTGGGAAATTATCCTCAGAACAAGCAGCGCGTGAAGTAAATAATTAATAGGCATGCTGATTATTCATTAAATATAGGAAAATACTTGAAAAATATGCAGCATCTTTTGTCTTTGATTAATCCATTCTATTCTCACACATTGAACATAGGTCCTTTATTAAAACCTGCAGTTCCACTAATTTCAGAAGCCAAAAAGCAGAGCTAATGTAATTTGCTAACAGCGAAGATACACCATGAAAAAAATTCTGGATGCCTTATCAGGAATATTTTAAGGTCTGATGAACTGAGTTACTGTGTATTAAGGTGGTAGCTAGCAGATTAGTTATTCATTTTCAGAAAAAAAATTAAATTTTAATGTCAAGAAGATTTTATTAGATGAGTTTTAGCAGTTTTTTTCCAGAAAATTAGCAATGGTCTAGTGTGTGAAATTTGGTCAAATGTCATATATATTTCTATGAAAGTTTTTTATTTTTTTTTACTGGCTTGCTATGTGTTGATATGCTGTTTAAAAAACAAGACTGTGTAGGTTAACAAAAAAAGCCATATTACAGTGCAGAAAATAAGGACTAAAAACTATACCAACAAGGATATAAGTGCTGAAAGGCTGAAGATAGCATATGTCAGCCTCTTATAAAGCACAGGAAGAGTTAAACCTGCAAGACAGCAAAATCCAGAACATTGTTTGTGGATCCACAAGCCCCACGTCTGAAATCTGCAGATCCATATCCATTTCCTGAGCCTCACTTGGAAAAACAGAAAATCAGAAAAAGAAGAAAGAGAAGGGAAGGGAAGGGAAGGGAAGGGAAGGGAAGGGAAGGGAAGGGAAGGGAAGGGAAGGGAAGGGAAGGGAAGGGAAACTGTGCAACCCTTTAAGGAACACTCAGAAAAGATTTGATGAATCCTAACACATTTTATGCATGAGGCTGAGCTTTAAGCAGCTTGACCAGTTTAGGAGCATGGATAGCAATGGGATTATTGGCATAAACAAGGTTAGATTGCATTACATTCAGTGAATCAATCGCTTAAATATTGGACATAAGTTTCTGATTTGGCAGCCTCACACTAGTTGTGATCTGTACTCAGAAAGCTTCACAGATGGTCGTTTCCTCTGCTCTTTCTTCTGTATCTTGTGAATCTTTAACATACAGTGAGCAAAATCTGTAATGGAGGAAAAAGAAGAATCAAAATGAATATCATTGGAATTATTGCTGTGGAAGCTGATACAGATGTTTCCAATAAGTCAGATCTTGTTTTTAGTCATTTTTGTTTTGTTTTTATCTAAAATCTACAGAATAGAACCTCCATTATCTCCTGCATCTCTGATGAATTTCCATTTTCATTCTTACAAAAAGACCAGACAAAATCTTCTTCCATAAATGCGGAAAGTACCTTCCATGACATAAATTAACAAAGCCTTTAAATCTAGAACTTGACTCTGAGAAGGAAGGTAGAATCTGTACCAGAACTCCTCTCGGCCTCTGAAAAATCATCTCAGTTTTTCAATGTGAAAAGCTTTTGAAAAAGATACAATTTACACATGAGAGACAAGACTGTTTAGATTTAAATAACTAACCTTCCAAAACAGATATCTGCTATACATAGGCCAATCTGAAGCCAAGGCTTTCCTAGGCCATACAGTCTCTGGGGATGGAGACATATCTCTCGTCTGCTGTGATCCCAGCTTCACAGTGGGGAAAGTTAGATGGTTTAGCACAAAGCAGAGGTGCTTATAGGAAAGGCAAGGGTTTGCAGGTCGCCACTCAGAGGGGATGAAGTAGGGAGCACTGGATTGAAATGATGAGTTTGAAGAGGAGACGACAAAAAGCAAAACTTAGGTGAGGAAAATTGAACTGAGATGAGTTGCTAGAAGTTCAGGTCAGACTTGGAGTTCAGATCAGAGTCAAAGAAATAAGATATGAGGGATCTTTGATTGGAATATACATGGTATGATAGCCCTATTACACTTCCTGCAGCGAACAGATGGGCAAGCTCTCAATAACAGAAGATGAACCCAGCCCTCCCTTTCCTGTAAAACTGGGAAATGATAAGTAGGCAGAGGAATATCTGATGGGTAAGATGAATACATAATATCTTGGTGAATAAAATATGTTTCTACCTCTATCTCTAAAAAGCTAACTTTTTAAAAGACCGATCACTAATGACGTCCTTATTTTCTGTGGGCTTAACTTGGGGAAGGTAATCTCCAAAACAGCTTAGTGTTCACAGCTGCAGTTGTTGTCTATGGGAACTGTGCTCTGAAAATAGAAAAATCATTAATTCTAACTGTGTTAATAAGTCTTATTTCAAATTGAGCTTTCTCTAACACCCTTCTGAGTTCTATTTTACAGGATTGCCCTCCCTTCTTCTTACTAAGATGCAATCTAATTACTAAGCATTACTACTTTTGAAATGTTCAGGTCCTCTAGCAATAGCTTTTATACCAGCATTAAAAAAATTCTGTTTTTGAATGGTGTGAGGCATATTAGCCAGAACCACACAGTGGCCAATATTGGTGAGATAAAGCTTTTGTTAGTTCATTTAACTGTACATTTGAAAGTGTCTGACACTGAGCCATGGAAAATAATACTAGAAATGTAAGAGAAAAGAAAGTACTATTAAATTTACATCAGATACTTCCTTATTTTTCAGTGTTTGACTTTAGACTTTTAGAGTTATTTTATGTATTATTTTGTCCATAATACTATTGCTATTGACTATGACTGGATATATTCTTTGTTTAGACTGAGAATGCCAGTTTGTTTAGTGTAACTGGAACAACATAAGACCATGAAACGGTCTTGTGTCTTGTACTCAAGACAAGACCATGTCCAGAGTCCTGAGCAGACTGGGCTGCTTTCAATAGCTGACATTATTTTTTCTAAGGGAATGTCTAGGACTCAGTGTCAGAAACATTAAAACCTTATATCATATTTGGCTGAATCAGTGTCAAAGGGGAAATAATAGCAAATTAAAAGAAGAAAAAAAAAAAAAAAAAAAGGGAGAAGGAAAGGCAGAAATGGTGCCATGAGCATGGCTCCTAAGGGACCAAAATAAGTCAGAGACTGATGGAAAGTCAGTTATAAATTCCTTTTTTTTCTTTATTGATGTTAAGGTAAATTAGTGTTTCACTTGTTAAAAAAATAAAAATAGAGCAAAACATCTGAAAACTATCAGAAATAGTCTGCGGATTATTTTTGTCTAAGAAGAAGAGCCTGTAAGATCTCAAAGATTATCTGTTCACTTGTGATTTCAGATATTTTAGTTTTAGGGAGCTATCAAACCTAAAAAAAAAAAAAAAAAAACCAGTTTAGAGTAGCAATGGAAAAGGACCTAAGCTGCTTATGATTATGGAAGTGTTAAGCTTATATAAATAGCTGTATGATGTGCTGATGTATGATGATCACCTCAGTGTCAGAGAGCAAAGCTTTTAAGTTTATGGGTGTCCCTTACTCAAGAGGAGTTAAAAGGAGTCATTTCTGTTAATTTTGTCAGATGCATTATATCTGATGTTATATTATGATTATATTATAATGGTATATACCAATGGTATAGACAGGCCATGTATTTTTTTTTCTCCTTTTGATAGGTATCTTGGTTTTGCAGCATGAGATGATAGGATAACATAAGGCATCAGAGTTTGGACAAAACCAGAGATAGGATGCTGGACACACTGGTGATCCTATAAGTAATAAAAATGTTTTAGGTTGGGATATAACTCCTACACAATGAAGTACATGATCCTATATGATCAATGATGAAGTTACAATTAAGAAGGATTAGCTGGTCCGATCTTGAATATATTTTGCCTGTCTTACTGGGTAAATGTAGTCTAATTGCTGGAATTATTTGGGAATGTCTAGGAGAACAGATTTTCTAATTTTTCATATGTTTAAGTATTGGCAACATCTCTCTTTTTATGGGTATGGCAGTTTTTGAACCTTTTCTTTTTTTTTTTTTTTAAATTAAAGATCTTCATCTGTGTGATGAGCTCTAGCTTGTGTATGGGGAACACAGGGAGTAGGTTCCTATTCTTAGACTCCTAACAGAATCATAAATTATGGCCTTATGGGCCACTAATACACAATAGCTGCCTGGACTTGATAAAGTTGGATTTACATGGACCTCCCATTTTTTTATGCTGTGGAAGCATATGAAAATTTAGTTTAAAACTTGTAATAAAATTTGTAGCTGTCTGGCTGAAAAAGGCAGTGAGATTTTTGTGTCTTTACCAGACATGATTCTAATTCTTTATCAGCAACATTATAGTCTGTCATCACTGAAAGAGATGCATGAACCAGTGTCCTGCTGTTCCTGTTCAATTTGCAAACAGTAAGAGAAAGTTTGTCAAATTCAAATGTTTACAGCATGCTAGTTTATCACCATCTTGCAGGTTAAAAAGCCACCACATCAACTGCTGCAGTTTTCCCAGCAGAAAACAGGTGTCTGTTGATTACTTCATCAGCGGGAAGACAGCGACTTAGGCTCCCGCTTGGTGTCATTACAGTGTAAACTAGCTGTTGAAAAATGGTGACAAGCTGATGTGTAGAAAACTAAAGACAAAGTTTCCAGGTGTCTCCCTAGTTCTCAGTGTGAATTGGCAAAACTTCTACATCCCTCTGTAGAATTTAATACTGTTACAGCTAACAGCATTTTGATTTCCTTAGTAAGGACAATAAAAAAAGGAAACGTAAAGACAAAAGTGACAGGATAATGCTATGTTCTCACTCTCACAAATGTAAAGTAGACAAGAGAAAAGAATGTGTTTAATTTCATGCACATGAGCTTAAGGACATTGGTTCTGTGCTTAAAATTAAGCATGTGCTTAAGGACTGGCCTAGATCAGAGCCAAAGTCTTCAGTTTACTTTCCAAAGCCACCTGCATAAAGCTGATAAATCAAATAAATGTTCGGCCAGCTTTGTTTAACCACAAACATTTCATAGTCTGATAAAAGCAAAGGAGGTTTGATAATATCAAGGGGAAATCTATTATTGATTAAATAGTTTAATATATTTCTTCTTAACATGGAAAAGTTCTTTGAAGATAATTAAATAATACAAGAAGAACAAAAAACTATTCACTAACATAAAATAGTACTGTGAGAGCATGATTTATTGATTTTGCTACACCATTTTCCTTATAACCAATAGTACAGCACATACATTTTGGACTGCCTTACGCAATTTCATTTTATTTCATTTTTTAACTCCCTAAACCAGGTGGCAATGAATAAACTAAAACTGTATAGAGCTATTGGAAAATTATTCAAATGACTTTTGGATTTTTTAAAGGAATAAAAGAATATTTTAACAGTACACACAATAAAGAATGCAACAGGGAATACAGAAGCAGAATACTTGTAAATAAAATTAAACTTTCTAGCATCTCAAAGCAAAGGAAAATAATGAAAATTAATATCTTGTTACCAAGTCAAACTAAACCAGCAAAAAGCAAGTGGAATGTACATGCTTCCCTGCCATATATGATTTGTAGTTGGCATTTTTGGGTTTTCTTTGAATAGCAAGCATATGAACTGATCAGTATTTCTACATAAATATCTATTTCTCTGTGAGGATGCCTGAGGATTTATATTTTATACATAAAGAGAGTTTTGCATATAGTTAGGTATACAACTATAGGCTTAGGTATAGACTCATGAACAGATTGTATTGTATTACAAGAACAATGAAAACTAATTTTATAACCAAGGAGACTCTTACATGATTTACTTCTATGTAGTAAAGACAAAGGAAAAAACAGAAATTAGAGCAGACACAGAAAAGGAAGGCAATATTTTCCAATACATAGCTCAGGTTGTATAGCAGAAAGTCATGGGCCCAGAAAAGTACTGGGGCCATCTGCACAGCCTGCGCCCAACCTGGGCATTTGCCTATATGAACTAAATATCTCATAATTATGTCCATGATAGCAGGCGCATGAAAGTAACAGGAAATGGAAAGGTTCTTAATTTCTATTGTAATACAAGCCTGCAATTTTGCAAGAAAAACACAGAAATAGAAAAAAAGGATAATTCCCAGTCTTCCAGTTTAGTTATACTTACCACTTTTTGTATTTATTGTCATTTAGAAATAGCACTTAAACCCTTCTTTTTTGATTTTTGCTAGAAGCTAATATAACTACTTGGTTTATCAGAAGAAAACTCTAACAAGACTGAATGTATGTTGTTGCTAATATGATATAGCATACATGAATATGACTCTGTGAAATACTTTCTTCTATATGTCATAAAATTCAAGGGAAAATGCTAGGGTTTCTTCTTCTTGTCACTCCATGACCACGTACACTGAAAATGTAGTGACAGAGTTAACAGCGGACCATTTAAATAGGCTGGCAGTAGTTCATTGGCTATATTTTTCCAACATTGCTTATTTCAGCTTAGTTAAAAATAAAATTTATGTAAACCTAAAAAGGAAATGATGAGCATCAGGCAGGTGGAATTCTAACAGTGCATATTTTACACTGAAATATTATATCTATTTAGATTCTTCTTTTACTTGTTTATAACCTGAAGATATAAAGTCTATAGAAAAGATTTTATACTAGTGTGCTGAATTTGAAACTTTAACATTTACCACCTACTGTTTTGTTGCATTGGTTTAGTTAGATGAAGTATTTTGTGAACTGCTAGATATTTAAGCAGCTAAAAGTAGACTGGACCATTTGAATATTCCAGCAGGAGGCCTGCATTTCACCACTTAGTTATCTGCAGTGCTACACTGCATAGCAGCAATTAGTATGTAAGTGATGGATGGATAGCTTGTAGGTAAAAACTTGGAAGTTCCATGTTCATCCATTAAAAATCTCAAGATTTTAAAGTTACCTAAATAGGTTCTATAAACAGGCATATGGGCTATATTTGCATAGGTGAATTAAGAAGAACCAAGCAAAGTTTCCTTGACCAATCAGATTGTTAAACTGCTAATAAATTCCCTGATATATAGGGACTAACCAAGCAGTGCTATCAAAATTATTCCTGGGTACAGACAGTGACTGGTAATGTTTTTTAACAGAGATATTGATTAATTATTTAATGTGGGACTTTGAAGAACAAGAAGTCTTCAAAGACTTCTTTCCTGCTAGGCCACTTTTATTATCTGAAAGGAAGAAATGTACTTGTCTTTTCTTCATGTTTATCTGCAGTTCTCTAACTTCTACAGTTGTACAGCAGAGACAGTATTCATTCGGAATGGCAGAACTAAACATCCTCAGGCTTATATCTCCTCTCCAGGAGTTTCAAGCAGAACCATGGCTCTTTAGGAAGAATATATTTTTCTTGCTACATTAATAACATAATTTTTATTCATCTTCATTCCTGTAGAGCCTAGGGCAAGGGTCTCAGTGCCCCACTGTGCCGATGCTTGTTTTTTCTATATTTTCTACTAAGACTTAACTCTAGACCTTATGGCCAGAGAGAATGCATCATTTTAAGCCCTCACTCATAAAATATATCTTTTTTTTTTTAACTCTACATAATTTTATCACTTGCTTTGCAACTTGTTTGTTGTGGTACACTGTTTCAAGTGGTTTTAGCTATAATTTTGATGTGATGTGTCTTCCTATTGCTAAAGAAAAAATGCTAAGTATATCACTTGGAAATTTATGACAGAATGACTCAGAGGGAAATAAGGAAGAAAAAAAAAAGCCATTATTTTTACTCCCACTTGTAAATCCTTCTGATTTCCAAACTTTGACAGTTGAAACACATATTTAGCCTTACCAGTGACAAAATTATACTTTTTCACACTAAGCACATTTCATCTAGTAACAGTGCTAATGCCCTGAAGAGACTCATTTGAAAAATCATGGAATTGTGATCTATAAAAGATAAACAGGAAGAAAGATCTCAGGAGATTAGGAGAGACGTACAAAGATCTCACAGTAACACAATGGGATGGGGCATTGCAAGGAGGCTGCTCCTCTCCAAGCATTTTGTTTTGGTGCAGCAAAGTGAGGCTTAAACTTCAAAAATAACCAGAGGAAGAAGTTCTTCCTAGTGCTGTTTAATTTACTTTAAATTTCTCTCCAAGTTGTACATCTGAGAAACCAAACAGATGGAGGATTTACTGTTTTATCTCCTTCCTCTCCCTGCTGACGCTTAAGGTCTTCTGCATAAACTGATTGTGGATCCTCTTCTGGATCCTTGTTCCATGTGGGAAGCGTTCTCCCAGCTCCATCTAACACTGAGCAGGTAAAGACCTCATTTTTATCACCTCAGCCCCTCTTGTGCCCCTGTACTTAGCAATTAGATCTCACTTTCCACCTATAATACTCCTTGTTCTTGATACACAATTTTTTTTTTTTTTTTTTCTGGCATTGCCACTGCCTAAAACTGAACGTTCAAATTCTAGTCTAAGTGATGAGGGGTACACAAGTCTTCAACTCTTTGTCTTTCTCTGCTTTAGATCTGTACATAGTTCTTGACCTAAAAGAACATTTGTGGCTACATGAGCAAATTTTAAGGTCAGAAAAGGTGTGGTGTTAATGACAATCATGGGATAATGGATGGAGAAGGCTTTTAGCTGTTCTTTGCAAGGACCAGATGAATAAACAACATTCTTAAACACTTTTATGAAGCATTTTAGAAATTCTATGGCAAATTAATTTATAGTATGTATATTATATTATATACGTATTTCATTTATACTTTTTTTCCTTTATATTTTGTGCTAGACCTGTGTTAAGATGTGGGCTAGAAATTTAAAATGCTGAACAAACTTGTTTAGCTCTGGACAACTTTTCAGAATATTCCAGCAGTTTTCAGCTGACTAAACTTAGAATTCTTCTCTTGTTGTTTTTTTATTAAAGAAAAAGTAAAGCTTTTTAAAAAATATTCAGTCTCTCTGCAGTCAAAGCTTCTACTGCCTTAAAAAAAAAAAAAAAAGAAAAAAAAAAAGAAATGCATGGGGTTCCAGAGGTGGCAAATACAGTTAGTCACAGTGGATAAGTGCCATAGCCTATTGGTTCTGCTATCACAATCAGCAATTCTTTGGTTAACAATGTAAGTAATTACATTGTTAGATTTAACAATGCACTAAGATGAATGTGAGTTTATTCTTCTGTTAGAGTTATTGCTTTCTTCTGAACACTTGTAGGAAAGACAGTAACATCAGTTTACATGTGAAGGCTTTTACTGAAATGTGATGTTCTGTGAACTTTAATTTTTTAAAAAAGAAAACTTAGATTCTGGAAGATGCAGCAAAAGCTGCAGGAAGTCCATTGCTCATCTCTAAATTCTTTTGAGTTAGCAGATTTTCTTTGCCTGTAGTTTCCTATTGTCCAAGCGCATGACTACTAAAAAGGATGAATTTGAATTAATAATGCTGGAGGGAAAGTGTGAAAACATAGCAATTACTGCAACATGGTGGAATGAATCACACAGTCAGAATGCTAATATGGATGGGTACATTGCATTAAAGGGATGAGAAATAGAAGTGAGTGAAGGAAGCTCTTTTTGTAGTCTGTTTTCACATCAAGAACTCTATAAAGGCAAATCAAAGCTGAAAATAAAAACATGTTTTGAAAATAGCATATACAGTAACAGAAAAGTCATATGAAGATGTAACTCTTGTTTTAAATATTTTTATTTTAAGCACTCATAGCTCTGAATTCTTACTTCAGCCATAGCCACTACTATGGGGTAATACAGTGGAATTCTAACAGTACCTTAATACTATTCCTTGATGTTTGAAAAAAAACATGCTTGTAGCAGACATCTTTTTTTCAAATATTAAAATCCTGCAACACATCCAAACTTTCAACATTTACTCAGAAGACACTCCCTAACCAGTTAGTTGTTTAGAAAAACAAACAACAAACAAAACAAACAAAAAAGAGACCTTTTCATGTTGTTTAATACAAAATAATTTTTATAGCCGGATGCATCAATCTTCTATTCCAGGAGCTCAGAAGTCAGACAATTCAGTTAGCATGAGAAAGATCCCAGAGGGATATTCTGAAGTGCATATTCTTCTGAAAGTTACAATATTTCATCACATGAAATGTAATTCAGATGCTTATGTCGCAGGTGATGCTCTTTTCTAGGCTGTATGTTCCTTTGCTTTCCCTAACACAGATATATTTGCTAGTGAAACTAATCAACAGGGAAGACATTTCTCACTGAGTGCTGTCTCCATACACTGTTTAAAGAATTATCAAAAAGATTAAAGTTCAAATCTTTATTATCAGTTCAGGGAATAGATATTAAGAGGCCTCTTCCATTCCCTTGGAAGTTGGTATATTAGGATATAGCACTCTATGGTAAAACCTCCTTATGCATAAGACTGCTCCATTCTGTGCAAGTACCTACACACATGATGTACACGAGGTGTTATGGGAATTGCCCACATGCTGAGTGACTCATCTTCTAATACCGGATTAAAACACTTTCCTTGTAGTCTATGCTTTACTAATCCTACACAAATCAGTCACCATATTTACAAGAAATACTGTGAAGCAGACTGCTGTCTTTAAATATTGTACTGTTGATTAAGATACTTTGCTGAGATGCAGGGTTGAGCACAGTAGTGTAAGTGTCATTGCTGACATGGAGAGCATTAAACCCTGAGCAAACAGTTATGAGATAACTCTCAGCTTCCCAACTTGCAATCTGATGAACGAAGCCATAAATTAAATTGTTTTTCCCTAAAGGTTTCCAAAAATATTAAATTTAGTCAAAAAACCCTTTTCAATTGGATTATATATATTTTAACATTATATTCAGAAACAAAAAAAATCTTTCATTATCAGATATTTTCTTCCAGAGTTGTTTTTTTCAGCAAATGAGCTAACTCAAGCAAATTAGAGTCATTATAAAATGACTTATTGAAGGGACAATTGGAATCCCTATCACCTAGATTTTCCCCGGAAAAATAATTAATTAGCTGTGCAAATTCTATGATAAATGTCTTTATCCAAAGTCATCGGGAAACCTTAACAGAAATACAATTTTCACATTTTTAAACCATCTTGTGGTCTGCAAATGCAGGAAATATTTTGTCTATCTTCCCTAACTTCGTACATTAGAACACATAAATATGAGTCAATATTATTTTAACTCAAAACATTCTTTGGGATTTGCAAGTGGTATTGCTTCATGAGCAGCTGCATTGTAAACTCATCATTTTTGAAACCCAAACACACAAAACAAATATATATATACCAATTTTTGTTTTATTTCTTTTGGAGATTTATTACCTTCCAACTGTTCATAGTGACAACAGTAGTCACTGTTCATAGTGACATAGTCACAATAGTGAGAATCCTAAATAAATAGCAAAGTCTACAAAATATTTTCAATTTACAAATTTGTTGTATGCAAAATCTGTTTTTCATTTTTGATGTCAGTGCTATTTCTTTTTGTCTGTCACAACAAAATCTCCAGCTAGAGACTAAATTATAGTATTAATTTGTGTGTGTGTGTGTGTGTGTGTTGTTTTCTTGATATTTACTGTGTTTTAAAACACAATCTTACTTTAAGGTAAATTAGAATACTAATCTCATGTTTTCAAATAGACTTTCTTTTAGTTATTTCCTTCCTAATGCATTTAATTGGAACACATTGTATTAAAGAGCATTAAATTTAATGGAGAAGATGCATGTCAGAGATTGAAGAACTGCACTGAACAAAGTAAATCACGACACTGCAATCAGGATACCTAGTTACAATCTCTAGGTTTGTGGTTTCTGTTCTCAGATTATTTTAAAAGAACAAGATACATATTCTTTACTGACTCTTTAGAATCAAAAATAGCTGACAATCCTTTTCATATTTCCCGAAATACAGCTGAAGAAATATTGTGATCACTATACACAATAAGAATAAATACCATTACACAATAAGAATAAATTCCATTTCATGATTTGGAATTCCAATTTTTTTTCAACATGCAGTGTAGACAGATACAGCTGAGATTGAACTGCTTTTGTACTTTGCTCTACAAACACCCACGGCCTAGAACACAGCCTTTAAATTTATATAAATTTTATTTATTTAAAATAATTGCTGCACATAAACTAAATTAATACACTTAGGATTGTGCAAGATAATCAAGCTCAAAGCTGGCAATAAGTACTAACTTAAAAAAATGCAATAATTGTCTGGTGATATGCTTGAATTTTTTTTGTCAGAATTGACAGTTATCTTAAAAGTGGACATATGTACAGATTTTAAGATGGTAAATGAAATACTAAAAATAGCTATTTAAAGTAGATATTCTAATCATTTGATATTCAGCTTAATCAAACATTTTACCAAGGGCAAATTTCAGAAGTAACTGTAAATTTCTAATAGATATGTTTCTGGCTAAACTCTAAAACATCAGACTCGAGACTATATTTGCACATAGAAACTGACTTATGACTAAAAAACTCACTAAAAAGCAGTGAGAAAAGTTAGACTTATCAGCTGCTAAGAATGTTAATTAGCTTTTTAAAATTAAAAAATGTGAAGAAAGTCTATAGTAAATGATATTCTCTGAATATGATAAATATTGAAAAGATATAGCTGATGTGAGGAAGCAAGAATAGTTACTGTAATTGCATACCGGGTCATGAATGAGGAAAGAGATGTAAGAGATTAAATGTCTCAGAGAGAGAAAAAAAAAAATGAGGCCTGAGAGAACAAAGGAGAATCTGAGAGCAAAAAAGAGATTGTATTACTATAACCTGTCTTGGGAGGATATGAATCAGAACCAGAGCGCTTCACCTCTCAGGCTGTAACCGGGCCAGCTCTTTTCTTCCCTCCAACTCTATTATTTTTCCCACTAAGCCAACAAGAAGCATAGAAAGTTTTCACATAAATAAATAAATAAATGCATTAACATAGTTTAGAAGAGTAGTGCCAGATGCACTAGAAAACGCAACTGTTTTAAACATGAGAATGTAAAACTTGCATAGAGTGTTTAGGAAGCATGAGTTTTAACTGCCCTCAGTCAGAATCACAGAATCACAGAATGGTTAAGGTTGGAAGAGACCTCAGGAGATCATCTAGTCCAACCTCCCTGCTCCAGCAAGGACACCCCGAGCACGCGGCACAGGGTGGCATCCAGGCGAGTTTGGAAGATCTCCAGAGAAGGAGCCTCCACAACCTCTCTGGGCAGCCTGTTCCAGGGCTGTCACACTCACAGGAAATAAGTTCTTCCTCACATGGAGATGGAACTTCCTGTATTGGAGTTTGCACCCATTACCCCTTGTCCTGTCACTGGTCACCCCTGCAAAGAGTTTGGCCCCATCCTTCTCCTACACTCTCACCTCTGGTAGTTGTACATATTGATCAGATTTCTTTCAGTGTTCTCTTCTCCAGGCTTAACAGGCCCATCTCATTTACTGTTTCCTCATATGATAGATGCTCCAGTCCCTTAATCATCTTTGTCACTCTATGCTCAACCCTTGCTATTAAGTCTTTCTGTAAATCTATAATACCTCTCTCGTCCTGGGGAGCCCAGAACTGCACACAATACTCCAGGTGCGGCCTCACCAGAGCTGAGCAGAGGGCCAGGATCCCCTCCCTTGACCTGCTGGCAACACTCCTCCTGATGCAGGCCAGGATCCCGTTGGCCTTCTCGGCCACGAGGGCACACTGCTGACTCATGATTAACTTGGTGTCCACCAGGACTCCCAGGTCCCTCTCCGTGGAGCTGCTTTCTAGCAGGTCAAATCCTGATCTGTATTGATGCCTGGGGTTATTCCTCCCCAGGTGCAGGACCCTGCACTTGTCCTTATTGAACCTCATAAGGTTCCTCTCTACCCAGCTCTCCAGCCTGTCCAGGTCCCTCTGGATGGCAGCACAGCCCTCCGGAGTGTCGACCACTCCACCCAGCTTGGTGTCATCTACAAACTTGCTAAGGGTGCATTCCGTGCCCTCGTCCAGGTCATTGATGAACAAATTGAACAGCACTGGGCCCAGTACTGACCCCTGGGGGACACCACTGTTCACAGGCCTCCAACTGGACTTGGCCCCATTTATCACCACCCTCTGAGTGCTGCTGTACAGCTGCCCTCACCGGCTTCTTCCATATTAGATACATATATGGTTAACATGCCTGTGTTAGCCAGAGAGGCATAAAACCTGGGTAGCCCAGCATGGGCAGTGGCATCCTTTAAAATTTCTCAGTATTTAGCAAGATTATCTAACCAGTAATTTTGTCACTCTCCCATACAATCTGTGGACAATTCTCTGTGCGATATATGTGAGGTGCCTTCTGTGGGGAGCAAAAAAGAATTTAGCTTGATTCATTTTATGTCTGTGAGACGGCAGGGAACTGACTCCAAGCTCCCACTCAAGAAGAGAATATCTGGAAGACAGATTTACACTACATCATACCTTATTATCTGAGGTTATAAAAATCTATGCTTTGCCAAACCACACCACAACAAAAGCAGGTGTTTCTTTTAATTAGAAGCTAGGTTATTTACTTATTTTTATTTATTTATTTAAAGAGAAGATAAAATCCTACAAATGATCTCTGTAATCATATAATAGTCACTTGTTTGCTGTAGAAGGATTTTTTTGTGCTTTCATTTAGCACAGCACAGATCAACGCAACATCTGGTCTCCATGTGTATGATGGGATCTGATGCATGCTCATAGCTTCAAAGTAGCATCTTTTTCTTGAGAAGGACCCTCTTCTTGTGTTACCTTCCCAAATTAAGGGTCTCAGTGTTCTCGGTATTGCTTGCAGTACCCTCCTTCTTAGTTTTCACACTGATACAAGCAATCAAACCAGGAGTAGACATATGATGAAAATCAGTCACTGCAAATTGCAGTCTTAAGGAGTCTCAGTAGAAATTGTCTTCCTAGTATCAGGATCTTTTCCTCAAGGCTGAATGGCTCTGTACGATGCAGGATAACTGTTTTCACATGATACACATAAATGAATGTGCTCCTATTACGTGACAGTGAGCCTCTTTTTCAGTTTGTGAGTAATACGAAAACAACTATTTTATTTTGGAGAAAAAAAGTTTTTTTAATTTTACCCAGTTAATATTTCATTGCTACTGAATACATTAAAACGATAGTTGCCATTGAATATATGGAAACAATGTGATTGCATATGTCTAACTCATCAAAAATGTTTCTGCAGAAAATGTCCCAGGCTGCTCAAAAATTCTATAATAATGAAAACTGAAACATTTTTACATTTATGGTAATGATAAAGTTGAAAGTGGCAGATGATTTTTTGCATGCTTCATAAACTGTAGCAGAAAGTATAAATTTTCAGGATTTTGAACTTTGAATATGTATTTATGAGAAATATCAATAGCAAAATTATATATGTTGAACTGAAAGGCAGTAAACTTCCAGATATTTAGGAGTTGTCCCTTTACAGAGGTGGAGGTATATATTCTGTATATATTCTGTATATATAGATACAGAAGTGTTTGACAAACAAACAAACAAAAAAACAAACAAAGCAACCACTAATACACTTTCAGTACTCTGGAGTAACATACAGGCTTTGTGTAAATACTGTCTTCCTTCCTTCCTGTATTGTCAATGACTTTAGAGATGATTGACAAATGAAAGGTAAAGCTGAAATACAAGAAACTGGCAAGTTTGGTTTGGTGTAAGGGTTATATAGTGCAAAAAAAGACTTACATTTTCAAGGAAAAATAATACTTTTACAGCCTGTATCTGAGCATCTAGGAAACAAATTCATAAAGAAAAGCAACAATCATAGACCGGCTGATATAACAGTTGAGGCAGTTTCTGTTATATGGCATTTGTAATACCTGAATATGTGTGCATATGTGCATGTGTGCACATTTATGTATAAAATAAAGGTTATAAATAAAAGAATTTGCTGGAAATATGGAATAGCCTTTTTGGCTTTTCTGGTTACTTTCCAAAGAAATGTTACTTCACCAACATGAAACGTGCAGATAAAAATATTCTAAAAGAATAACAAGCTTTTGGCTGGATTCTAAAACAATGTAAATCACCTAAAGCTATGGACTAATGATTATTTTTCATATATTTGCTTGCCAAAAGATTTATCTACAGATACCCTTGTGGGTATCCATCAGTAGATGGATAGAGAAACATAGTTGGCAAATCAGCAACATGAGATTACTCTGAGATGTAATAAAAGGATTTGGAAAATCCTGGTAAAACTATGTGAACTGCAATTCTGCTTCACCTTAGGAGTGTGCTCTGGGGAACCTTCAGCTCATTGGTTTTCCATGTGAAATTAAGATAGCAAGGGTTTTACTGGAGCTCTTTAACGTGCATTTTGAAAAACAGTTTCATCGTCTGAAATGAAATTAATATGCTGTCTGCCCAAAAGCAACTTTAGGGCAGAGTATTTTTGCTATTGCAGCAGACAAGGAAAATACGATTTGAAAATGACTGCAACTTTTCCGAGTGAAAAGGACAGTAGTATTTAAGGTGGGTAAAGATAAAATTAACACTTGCTTGCATTCTGATGACAAGTTCATTGACACAATTATCTTGCTGCTGACAGGAATACCTACAGCAAATTTAGCAACCCAAGTTTCTTTGAAAATTAACTATGAACAGTCTTGTAAGAGAGGAAATTAAATACTGCAGGTAGAACAGGAATTTTGTATTACATTTCTCAACAAATAATTTATGAGGCTTATTACTGTATATGAGATCTAGAAAATTACTAGATAAGATCAAAGCCAGCTCAATGATTTCAACTAGAGTACTGAGATATAATTCAGAGCAGATCTGAGGTGGTGTGGAATCTGAGGTGGTATGGAAGCAGAAGTATTTTTAAGAGCAGTGAGAGGTGTGTCAAGGACCGACTGTGTGGCACATGGTAAAATTTTAGCAAAATCAGTGTATAAGGTGCCAGAAGACAACTTGTATCTGAACCTTGAGAGCACTGAGAGGCTGTATTGGGCCTGCTCAGCCTCACCTGGGGGACTCCTACCACCCTGGCCCATGGTCCAGGACCTCATGGAAGTGCCAGTCTCCAGCCCTGTCTCCTGAATGGAGCCCTGCCTTTTCCTCTCACATTCTGACCTGTTTCCAGGATTTCCCAATGGATTCTAGATGCAACCATTTATGGGAGAGAGTAAAGGCATATTCTGTACAAGATAATAAAAGGTAACTTGGATTTTTTCAATAGGGACTAAAATAGCACTTGTGAATGAACAGTAGCAATAGCAAGGAATTATGAAAACGGTCTAAGAATGACAGGATTTGCAGAGTCCCAAAATAAAAGTAGAATCAGAGAGGAGAGAAGTAGAGGTAGTGAAGAACATTATTTCACTTGGAAGAATAATATGTAATACAATGAAAACTATGATTTTTAATACTTTTATTTTAAAAGGAAATTTCTGTTTAGTAGGGATAAATTAAATTTCTTCACTCTAAATAAGTTCAGCTAATTAATAATAACATAATTCACTATTTCAATATGGCAAACCAGGTTTCATTATTTTTTTTTT
Source organism: Nothoprocta perdicaria (assembly GCF_003342845.1). NCBI lineage: Eukaryota > Metazoa > Chordata > Aves > Tinamiformes > Tinamidae > Nothoprocta > Nothoprocta perdicaria. Next base: position 27,896 of record NW_020455786.1, on the reverse strand, counting down.
TTTTTACTGCAAGAATTGTCATATAAAATCATAATTATTGGATGACTGCTGACAAATTTTTGATAACAGCAACTCCTACTGACTTCACTTAAGGGAAATTTCTCTCTGAAATCTTTTTTTCCTGGCATAGTATGATTAATGGTTTTCCTAAGAAATGATGCCAAATCTATTTAACTGAAATACAATTTCATGAAGTTACAAAAGCAAACAAAGGGTGATCTCATCCCACTTTATCTGTTTCACGCATCATGCCACAAATCAGAGAGAGTGCGTAAGAAAAAATATCCGTATCCTTAACAGGACACGTGGGTATAGCAACAAATGGAAGAATATTGATCAGGAAATAAGATCTATTTAAAATGACTTAAAACCCCACAAAGTAGTGTTTTGAGCACTTCAAGCTTTAATTGGGATAATAATGGGAAGAGTTTACAAGCAGTTTGAAAGCATTCATCATGTTTCATAATGAAAGTAATGCTGAACCCTTCCCCTGGGGATCTAACTTGATGACTCCCAGGCCTAGCTGCCTGGGCTAAAAGGATGTGGTACAATTAAAAAACTCAAGATTCAGCCTGTTGGTGTTACACTTCCTCCTCCGCCAATAATTTTCATTCATGTTAATCTAATTTAAGTGAACTAACAAATCTCTCCTGCAACAAAAAAGCACTTGTAGCCCATGCCATTAAAGTCTTATAACACTCTTTTACCTTCAGAGAAAATGTTTGAACTGCTACATATTTTCATTAAGAAAAAGATAAATTCAAACTTAATGATGTCTTCACTAATGAGTGAATATATGTGCATATATATACACACACGTATATTTATTCATATATATTTCTATATAACAAAACTGTTTTACATATGGTTCTGTCTCAGTCTATGAAGACTGGCACAAATCTGGTCACTTTTTCTGATTATGTTTTGACAACTGTGCATAGTATTTATACAATAAAACTGATTAAGTGGCATGAGTTTTATGTTCAGTTAATCTTCACATTTGATAGAAAGGATTTGTGTTTCATTTTCTCTAGATGAAGTTAGTATTCTCTATTTCCTAAACGTAACAAAGTGGGAAGCAAGCAGAAAGCTTGCCAGCCTACATTCTGACATTACATTTTTTTGACCTCCATGTTGTTCGGGAACTTGTGGTGGGAAAGAAACTAAAACTGGAATTTAATGTAATTAACTTATCCTTTTCACAAGAAGAGGCTCTGGTTCACAATTAAGATCAGCATCAACATTTCTCAGAGCAGACTTTGGAGTGGACTTTTCCCCATCTTAAAGTTGCAATTTTAAGGCTTTCCAGACATTAAATGAGAATTTCTAAGAAGGCTTTATTTTAATGGAGTCCACTTCACATCAGAATCTTGAAGCTGAGAATGCCCACAAATATGAAACTGAGTTCTAAGGAGATATATATTGAAGTTATCAAATTTTAAAGATATTTAAGCATAGGAAAAAATGTCATTATTTCATATTTTATCTAAACAGCTTGCTTTTCCATATTAGAATCTTTAGGCTTTGCAATTGCCTAAACTTCACAATTCTGGGACACAACATTTGGACAAAATGTTCCTTGGAATGCAAAGAGATAAGCAAAATCCTTTTAAAAAGGCAAGAGAAACATCTTATGGTTTAGACTGTCTGTAGCTTGCTTTCTGGGCTTTATTTGCATTCTGCACAAGCAAATATCAAGAATGTTATATAGCAGGAATAAATAGCATGCACACATTTCTTTCAGTGATTCATTAATCATTATTTTTTCCCTTCTCTTGCACTGGGGAGATTACAAAGAGAGTGAAACTGGATATGGATTTCCAAAAAATAGGAATTGTTTTAACTATGATTGTACCAAAGCAGTTTTGCTAAATAATTAAAAATGCATGTGCACCTATGGTTGCATATTTTTATAGGTGAAGAAATTGAATTAATCAAAATAAGCAAATATAATCATTCATTGTTGGTCATACAATCTATCGGCTTTTTAGTTTTGAGTTTGTACTTTTACAATAATCAGATCTCTCTAAAATCCATCCTTGAAAGGATAGAAGACTGGAGTGGGAAGCTAATATAGTAATGTTAACAATAAAGTACATATTTCTATCTATTTAAGAAAGTAGAAATGTTTCTATGGAGTAGTCCATGAAGGGTCATTACATATGACTTGGTCTCTGAGAAGCGATAACTGTAGACTACACTTGGGATAGCATTTTCTTGTTATACAAGGTCTGCAGGGCAAAAACCAGAAATGAACTGTGAAAAACAATCATTGTTTTTGCTGTTTATGTTTGGACACAAAAAAACAGAATCACAATATATTTAATCTCTGTTATAGATCATGTTTATCTTCTAGCATAGAACTTCTGTTGACCAAATTAATGTATTTAATGAATTATTATATAAAGAACTGGAGCTGTGTTATAATTTCATAGACCTACAGTAACTGTATTTGTCACATATGTTTAATTAGATTATCTCTCTTTTGCCACCAGCTTATCTCCAGGGTTTCCTCCCCTCTGCGCCCCCTGCCCTTTTTATCATATATTGCCTATGTTTTCTCTATGCAGATATACACTACTGAGAATAAATAAGAAAAGTGGTCAACTGTTTCCTCATTCAGATAATTATGGAATTTCCTTACATTTCAGTACTTATTGCTGCTTCAGATACATTTTCAAAGATGTGAGTGTCTGTGGGTGTCTGTGGCATGAACATGGTCCTTCTGTGAATAGAAATGGAGATAGATGGTAAGTAACTATCATTTCTCATATATACATAAAAAAATGTATAGAATTATGTCTAGAAAAAATGTTTTCAATAGGTATAAAGAATGATTAAGCTTCTAGAATTTGGAAAAAAAAAAAAAAAAGACATATTCGCAATTCCTAAAAATCTATGGAAATCTTAGCGTTGACTCAGCTTTTGATCTGAGCAAAATCATTATGTATTTAACCAGATCCTTAATGAATATTCTGGCTAACTAGTCATACAAAGATCCTCCTCTACCAAGCTCAGGAAACTCTAACCTTTAAAAAATATACGTAGACTATAAATCTTCACTGGAGTGTTCACTATATACTTAAGGTAGTTGTACTTTATTATGCTAATCACATGCTATAATATCTTAAAGTACTTAAAGTATAGCCATGTAAATGAGTTAATATATATGAACTGTTCTGCTGTATCCTGCTACACTGTAGTGTCCAGAACTCTTCTGTAACAAGGGATAAAACTATAGAACCATCAAAAATTCCATACTCCTGCCCTCTGAATGTATGCACAATTTCATAAATGCTTTTGTAAGTAAATATAAAGAGGTATCATGGGGCTGTTAGAGAAGAGCATTTATTAAGAAATTATGATATCAAGTGCATGCAGAAAGGGAGTGAAATTCTCAGTATGACACATCTGGTCAAATTGTTAACAATGGAAGTAGAAGACAGAGATCTAGCTCTGTCATGAACTCTTCTAATTAATTTTTCAATTCCCCTTCTAAAAAAGCTATAACCCGCAGTAAAAGGCATTTGGGTCATCATTCTTGACATTTACATTCTTTTATGAGAACTGGTGCTTTCTCACACATACTGGTGTTATTTCTACTCTCTTCCTGTAATCTCTTAACTCACAAGTGAGCTGCAGACAGCTCACTTCCTGTCCCATACCTTTAGCAGGCTACAATTCAGATAAATACGTATTTGACACAAGGTATTTGGTCAGGGCACTTGAGGCTCCATAATGTTCTTTGTCAACATGCTTTGTACAGCTGCTTATATATTTTGGCCTTTACTCCCCTTTGTTAGTTTGCCCAGAGGACTCAATTGAAAGACCATGTACAGAGGAATCAAGTAAAACATATAAGAAATGACGCATAGAGAATTTGGTGACCTGAAAAATGTTGCTTGAAAAACTAATGACCTAAGAAGGCCTGAAAATCTGAGATCATCCAGCACAGAATGCAGAGTTCCTTAAAGTGGATATGTAACTAGCGATCCAAATAGAAAATTAAATCTAACAGTGTTTGGATTTTTTTTTTTTTTATAAGTTTATAGATATAAAAGGCTCTGAAGTAATTCTTTCCATTTTGAGCCCTCTTTTTCTAGTTCACTGAAACCTGTTGCTGACAGTTTCCTGTGGATGGTTTCTATATCGTGCTTTTTATTTTATTTTATTTTATTTTATTTTATTTTATTTTATTTTATTTTATTTTATTTTATTTTATTTTATTTTATTTTATTTTATTTTATTTTATTTTTTGTGATTACTCCTTCCTTATGTTAAAAAAACTCACAGTAATAGAATTCAGGCATTGATGTACAGATATAACATATTATATGATGAGTTTTCAGAGTAGCTATGACTTTAATCTGTAGTAATGGATATACTATATAAGCAGACTTACAGATGTTTAATACCAACTTATTCTGTACTGTAGTTTAAGAATCATTAACCTGCAAATGAATTGTACCAAAAATTATCTTTCATTATCACAAACTTCTCAAACCCAGAATAATTAGAAATAGGCCCAGTACAGACTCAGCATTTCATAGTAAGATGTCACAGAATACGAAAATAAAAAGAAATTCTTAAGCTTAAAGGGGAATACAAATGTTTGACTCCTATTCTTCAGTCAATAAGTTATTGACAGTTCTAGGTCCAAAAGACAAAACAAAACAAAACAAAAAAATCAATGACAATGGAGCAGAGATCGGATCAATAGTTGAATTTCTCATTAATGCAGTGTACTCACCACACTCACTTTGACAGAAAAAAAGAAAAGAAAAAAAAAAAAGAAAAAAAAACCCCACAACAGTCCTATGCCCTTTTTGATTCAGAATTGAGAGGCAAAGGTCAAATATGAAAAATGAATATGAATATACAATATATTTAGATCAAAAAACCCTTGAATCTCTGAAAATCATTTTAAAATAGTTATATGATCTTGAGTGTAAAATCCAACAGACATCATTAGAAATTACGCATAAGCACTTAGAATGTTATTAGAGGCTATAAATTTATTTCATTCACAGTACTACTGCATAGTTCCAGGCTCCAGAACAGAAGAAAATTGGTAAATTCTCTGTTTACCTGGATTGTGTGTGTTCTGTCTTATATGTCATCCCTTTAGATAAAAGGAACACAATCCTCAAAATTCTTTTTGTGCTTTTCTATAAAGGATACTGATGAAAACAACATTTATGCTACCAATGGACTCAATGAACAAGATGAACCTGACCTGAAACTTATTTTCTGATCTTCAATGAAAAACAGTGGGAATAGGGAAGCGTAGTAATTATTGAGAATTGTATAGATGAATAAAAGAAAAATAGTAAATAAGGAAAAGATATGTTATGCCAATTTAATCTAAAGATATACGTTACTCATTGCACTTGTTCAACAATCTTCCATCCCTTTTTCAGAGAGAATGCTATGAACTGTGCTTTATCTTATAAATATTGGTAAGAATAGCTTGTGGTATTAAGGAAATCCAAAAGCAATTGCAATATACTGGTAAATTTTGTTTAGTTTACGGGTTTCATTGATGCTTCTTTAGCAGCTGTACCTATATCAAATATATCATCCTCCAGCAAAAGAAAAAGAAAGAGAAAAGAAAAAAGAAGGAAAGAAAAAAAATGAAAAAAAAATAAGAAAGAAAAGAGGAAAAATAAAATTAAAATGGAGAAGAGGAAAAAAGAAAACAAGATTTTTCTGAGAAAAGGATAAGGTACACAGAAAGATCAGGAACCTATAATACTATCCATGATATGCAAGTCTTGCTCATAAATCAGAGTCATAAAAACTAGTGAGAGTAATCACTTATTAAATCTAGTTGCTTTGGAGGAATAGTTTTAAATATGCATTTGAATCAATCAATTTCTACTACATATACTACATATAGTATAGTATTATACATGTACTATAGTACTGTACTACTACTACATGTACTATAGTACTATACAATTGTATAGTACTATACATGTACAGTATAGTTCTGTACTATATAGTAGTGTACTGTATAGTATACTGTACTGTATAGTACTATACATAGTACTATACTACTACATGCAGTATATACATTACACTACAATACATTTTATAATGGACATATAACACTAATAAAGGATATATACCTATGACTTACTGAGTGGTCAGTCAGGTACTGTAGATCTTTATGGAGTTCAATAGATTCATAGGTTACCTGTAAAATCTTCTACTATTATGCTTATAATTATCTTTACTATGTTATACTTGAGCCTATAACATGCTTGTGATATTAATTAGCCTTCTATAATCTACTTAAAAATACAATGTTCTCTTAGGAATACTAACGCATGTGAAGTATGAAGGCTGATCTGTATCAGACATCAGAACTTGAAGAATTCTATTATTTTCTGTCTACGAATCACCCCTACAACACTTAAGAAAAAACAGACTATTCTATTTATAAAAAAAGTACAAAAATATGAATCCATTGTGAAATTAACATATTGGTACGTCCAGCTCACCTCTTTTTATACATCATATAGATTTTTGATACCCTTAAATAATAAATAATTGTAATCAGCTGAATGCAAAGTACAACTATACCATCCAAAGCTAGGTCATTCTTAGACCAAATATACTTCTGTGAGAAGAAGCTGTAAAATTTACCAGTTAATTTAGGTGGAACTCTCTGATTTTTTTTTTTTTTTTCTTGTCTTGTAGTATTTTCAGCTTCACAAGAATTGGATGGTCATCAGTGCTTTTGTCAGTATTTTGGAAATTCACATGGGAAAATGGCAGCCATATATCCTTCACTGTTTAGCATCCTGTTGCACTCCTTTGGATATGACTTGCAGTAATAATGACAAAATTGCTATCAGTAAAAGTATTAGAAAGAATGTTCTATCTAGGCAGCGAATAAAATATAATATTTAAAACATATTTTGTTATTCCATTTGCACACAACCTCTATGCTTCACAGTACTTTAGAATTAATTTTAAAAAGAACAATTTGAGCAGAGTAGTGTTTCAGATGAGAAAGAGAATAGAGGTTTTCTTCTATACTCTTTCAAGAAGCTGAATGTTTCACTTAATTTTCTATGGAAATTAAAAGCTCAGTTGAAGAATTTCCTGCATACTTTCTTCTTTAATCCATAGAAATTTGAAAATAGGAAGCTGACTTTGTGAGAGCAATCATTGTGTATGCCAAGGGAATAGCCTTCCTATACTTCTCGGGTTTCACTCCCTGTGCTCAGGCCAGCTCTCATACATTGCAGCTGTGTGGCCTTGGTGACCAGATCCCCGGGGAAAAACAGACCTCCCTCTTCACCATCCAAACTCAGTGCATTGCCTATGGTTCTTTCCTTGGCTACATTAGCTTATATAAGGTTCTATACAAGTGCCTAAATCCTGATAGTATTGGATAGTATTTATTTTGCCAGGAGCCTTAATCAAACTCAAAGTGCCCACGCTGTACCAAAGGGTCCAAGACTCTGTGATCAGGGTAAAAATAAACCTTCCTTATAATTGCCATTCACCATTTTCCCCCTCTTCTTTCCATAGGAAAAGAAGAGTTATTTTTAGTTAACATTTATTTTATTAGACTTTAAGCATTTTTATCTCCGAAGTGTACAAAGAGAAACCTCATGTCATCCTTTTTTTTTTTTTGCCTCGTAATATTACCTTTTCCCTCTCGCTCCCTCCAGATGTATGTAATTGCTTTTACCTCAGAGTTAGGATCTCAAAATCAATACCTCCATCTCTCACCTCTACTGAAATAAATGCAAACTTTTATGTTATTTTCCACTGTCTTGTTTCAAGGCTTCTTATTCATTTGTAAATGCTAAGTGTTTAAACCCAATGCATAACAAGAAAAACCTCAGTACTTAAGTCACTCAGACACCTATTACTTAAACATTGCATTGCTCCTTGTGAATCTAGCCTCTGATTTTTACCATCTTAATGAATAAAACATAACCTCACTTGTCAACTTCCCAGATGTACAGAGAAGATTATATACTGACATCTTAGGTTTAGCTCTACTTTTACCCTTACATACACACATTAACAGAGGACAAGTTCCTTCTTGGCTTTAATTTATCAGTGAATGGAGACTGTGAAGCAGCAGTTGCTTTGAATTTATCTACTTTTGTTTCTAGAACTTTCAGAATGAGTGAACACTGGGCATTGATATCTATAATCTACATAATTTTCAAAGGTAGTCATGGACTTTCTGTGATTTTACCTGCCTCACTGAGGAGAACTGGGGAAAGGGCCTCTAAATCCTTAATTACCGATGTACCAGATAGACAGACCACAGAAGGGATTTTCGTATTAATAAGATAAGGCTATTTTAATTTATTCACAAAGCTAAAAAAAAAATGGTTACTTCTGAAATTCATTAGTAAAGCAAGTAATTATCTTTAGATATATTCATTTTGAAAATTAGGATTAATTTTAATACATTCAATTTTAAAACTTTTTTTTTTAATTTTTCAAAGGAGAGCAGGAAAAAAGACAACCTTGCATTTTTGTCTAAAGTGAAGATTCTACATAAGTAACATGCTGTTAGCAACATGCTTAAAAATAAATGATCTAATCCCTTTAATTTAGATTTATATTCCAATACATTTATTTCACTATCATTTGCTAGTGAGTGGGCTCTACATATAGCTAAAAATATCTTACAGGTGTTGCTAGGGAACAATCCTTTCCACACCCTGGAGATCATTATTTTCAAGGTTTTATTATCTGCGGGTATTTCTCAACAGCATTTGAAGGCAAACCTCTTTATTTCTAAATCCTGGGCAATTGTGTTAGGCTTGTTGAATGTCTTAGGATATTCTGGTGTAGTTTAGAAGTTACATAACATTTCAAAAATAGGTGCCACTTTCATTCATGTAAGTGGCTTCTTGTTATTGATGGGGGCACTCTGGGCTCTTATCCAGTGAAATTCATATATGCAGCCTCACTAAACAGGGGAAAATATAAGTAAAAGAATTATTTCTCAACACAAAAATTAAATTAAAAATTTCTCAAGGTATGTCATTCATGGTCTTGGCCAAGCTTAAATCCTACAATCTTCTTTTTTATTTTTATTTTTCAATGGGGAGTGAAAGGGTGGGAAGGAGACTGCTTATTCTTGAAGAAATCTTAAATGATACACTAGATACCTGTTTAAATGCTGTTTACTCAGCCTCTTAAGAGTTTATGTAAATCTTTCTGTCAATATCTGTGGGGTTCTAACCAACTTGTCTTGACCAGAATCCGGTGATGCTTGTTTTTCGTAAATGAGTTCTGCAAATAGAAACATGAGCATGCATTTTTAATATTAATTTGAAAACATTGAAAGATGTTAGAAATGTATCTTTTTTACATATATTTTGAATTCTTTCCAGCTTTAAGGATGGTATTTACATCGGCACAAAACAAATTAGTGTAAATTGTATTGCACTGAAGCGAGTCTTCAATTCAGCACCTTCAGGAGTTACTGCATCTCAAACCTATGATGGTTTAAACATACTTTCATCTGACATGTACTAAAAAAGTTTCAGACTTTGTCTGGTGAGGTGTTGAATATTATTAGTTCTTAACTGTTTTCTTAAGTTTTGAAAGATTCACTGCTCCATGAATGTTGCCTAGTTCTTCCCTTTATAACTATTCAAACCATTCAGGCACTATTATACGCCTTTATTATGTATGTGATATACAGATTCTATTATATGCTAACTTGATGTCAATCTTTCAGGTTTCTATATCCAAAACCACTCTTTGATGCAGCAGCACACATTATCAAGTCATGTTTACACAAATATTCACTTATAAGAGGCATAGGCTAAAAAGTTAGTTATATTTCTCCTTTGCTGATTTCAGAAATAAGTAAGATCTGTCATTTTATTAATCTTCTAAATACTGACCATGTTTAATTCAGTATATATTGTTACACCATATATTGATACAGGATAATACATATTTCAGGGATTCTGTTTACAATTGGGATTGACATGTCACACACTGATTAGTTTAGGAGAGTTTATATATTTATATTATTCTTTATCTCTAAATACAGAAAGTATGCACTGTTCACCTTGATTTCCAGCTTTATCTGTTCTGTACAAAGCTCTTAAATCATTGTATTAAAGTGACTTTTATAAAAGGAAGAGGGGGCAAAAGGGAACTAGAAGAGTTTAGCACTTTCTAATAGCCTAACAGCTACAGATGTTGATCTTCATCAACATCTTGTATGTTTTGAGACAAAGTTGAAACATTCTATCTACTATTTCTATAAAGTTCTATAAAACTTTCTTTTTTATTTTTTATAAGTTGCAATTACTTTAGACATAAATCTCCCGGCTTTACTGGAAAAGATCACCACAGAGATGACAAGATGTAGAGAAATTTAGTTCAGATTGGATTGTTATGTAACCTTTAGTCTTCTTTTTATTTTCAGTGAAAGAAGACAGAAGGAAAGGACATGGTTCTAGACAGTATGGCAAATGTAGAGAGTATTTGAGTAGGGAGAATAAGGTGAAAATGGGGACAGTTAGGACCACAGCGTTTAGCTGTAGCTTAAATAGAGGATATGTCTAAATCTATAGTAGCGTTAAAAGGCAGAAGAAATGATATGCAAAGCACTAAAGATAGCAAAATGAAACCTGTTTAGAAATCTTGTACGTGGTCCATTCTTTTGGACAGTGGTTTTCAAACAATATTTTCTGATTTTCTACTTATATCTTGAAGAAGTTATTAGTATTTGGAGCAGGCACACTGAAGCTTCACCAGGATTAGAAAGTACAGAAGTCTTTGACAATTATGACTCCCAATGCAAGGTTATTGATCCTTAATAAGAAAGTTATCTAAAATACTTGCCACATCAAATTGTCCTGGCAAAAGTCTTTCTGCTGTTAGAAGTATGAGGAGGAAAGCATTTTTCAATACCTGCAGTAGCTTTTTTTTCAATACCCAGCATTGTTACAGAGGAGTGCAATTCTGAAGTTTAGTGTCGCATAAAGAAATATGACTGGTATACTCCGGAAGCAGTGCTTGCTTTAATACCAATTAAATCTTGGAAGTTACTTTCATAACTTAACTGGAGGAAAGTTGTTAAAAAAAATAAAATCATGAATAGAAATTATAATCAAGAAATCAAAAATGTCTATTCTAGATAGACCATCAATTCCAAAGTGCCATTCAATCAGGGCCAGCTAGAGTAACTCCTCTGATCTCATTCTGCCACCTGCTCCAAGTGATTTCAGCATAGAGAATTAATATTTATCAAAGCAGTGTTGATATTAATTTTCAAAGAGGAGGAATGCCCTATTCCATTTACGTACTACTATTCAAGATGGACAGATATTTCTTAGCTATACTCCATGTGTGCCCTAATTTGAGTTCTTCAGAATACCTGAATGTACTGTAACTTTGTGGCAAGAAACTCTGTAATTCTCCAAAGTAGCACAGCACGGGAAAATCAGCTAATCTTTTTCAACTCTTCTATGACACAGACATACAGAGAAGTTCTTGCTTCAAGTACCTTAAAGCTTATCAATACTTAGAGCATTTATTAACTCTACTATGCCAGACAGCCTTCAGCAGGCGTAAAACTTTAAAGGCATTAGATTAAAGAAGTTCTAAAGAGATTATGCATTTCTAGAAGTGCTTCTTAGTCTGGTAATATTTCTAAATGACATTACTACTTCAGAAAAAAAAATCAAATGTAACCAAAATTTTAATTTTCATTTATGAATGATTCTTCTGTGGATTACTGTGTTTTTCTTTTGTTTGATGGCTTTAATCTGTGGTATGACACACATAATTCTTACATTTAACTAAACGGATTTCAGATAGAGTTTCTTTCTCTTGCTAATTCTGCCTTCAGTTAATATAGCTATATTTAGAGAGACAGTGAATTAAAACAAAATAGTATTTAAATTTAGCTTAATCTTTAATGTGAATTGTGAATAAGGAAAAAAAAGATTTTGTTTTCCTTGAGAAGTTAAATGTTATTAAAAGAAATCTTCTGCCTTAGCTAAATAGCATTAGAAGGGTTAGGTGAATATCTTGGTCCATTATCTCTTGCAGTCTCTGGTTTTGTTTAATTTTGAGTGAAGTCTGATGTCTTGTAACTCAGAATAGAGAGCAATAGATTTAGTTTGCATAATAGTCTTTCAAATATTTAGAATTTTTTATATAGCAGGAGTGACAAGAATAAAAAGCTTGTATTCTACAATTAGGAGTTCTTCATTAATCAAATTTATGAGATATGACAAAATAACATGAGAGTCAAACAAAAAATATCATCACAAGTAATAAAAAAGCATAACTATGACCTTAAGTGGAATTAATAGATTATTAAGTAACAGCATAAAGATATAAAATAGTCATGGAGTTCAGTTTTAGGGTAGTATGCATCTTTATACTTCACTGAAACAAAGCAAATGAGAACAGTATTAGAAGAAAAGCAAGACAAAATCCGCAGAGTTTGTAAATGGTCTGCTAATGCATTCCTTCCAAATGCACTCCACAATGGTAACATAATAGAATAGTAATTTAATGAAGCATTATAGCCTCTTTAGCTGTTCTTTATCAGTAAAGTGGGAGACGTCCAGGTTAATTAAAGCCTAGAGGGAAAACCAAGCATATTTAGATGTAGATGGAGCTACACTCAGTAGGGAACAAGGGAATATGCAATACCTCAGTTAAGTTTTCCAGGCTGAACCAATAACAGGCATCTGTTGTCCCTGTATAGTCTGGAAGAGAAATAAGGTCCTTCAGAAGAGTGGAAGTGGTAAGGGTCTTATTTTTGTTGGGTTGGTTGGTTTGTTTGTTTTCCCCTCCCACTTCCTGTAAGATATATAGGAATATTTATATATATATATATATATTTATATAAAATATATAAAATATAAAAAGATACTTTATATATATATATAAATGCTGTTAACTTTCATACAAAATAGTTGCCACACATTTGTTGGGTCTATGTTATGTGAATTTTGTGTGTTATGTGCTTCCATATCAGAAAAGTCATTAAGAAACATAGATGGGAAAACTTCTATTTTCTGAATTCTGAATAGGCTTAAACGAGAGTCTTTGAAGTCATGTCACTCAGGCTAAGCTACTCTTGCACCTGAGTTAGGAAATCAATCAACTAAGATTTTTTCTTTGAATTCCATAAAGAGACATAGACACATCTAAACAGAGTTTCTACTGCTTTAAGATAGTTCTTTGCAGTGACAGTAGATGAAGTCTTAGCTCCTAACCTAAGTACTGCAGCCAAGTGTCTGAGGTTAGGTGTAATAAATCTGACCCAAAATTTTCAAAAGTAGCTAGCTACATATAAGGAGTTTTCTTGCACTTAAATGTTTCTCTTCAGTTCTGCCTATACCCTGCCTTGGGTCTTTTGCTGAATGTATTACAAAATACTACAAAAAACACTCAACAGTGCTAAAGCAAAACAATTACACCAAAGGCTACAAGTTGTGTGGACCACACTACAAAGATCAGACAAAGACAGATATGCAAGCACTATTTTAGTGAGAGTGGGAGGTTTCTGCAGAAACTCATATATAGGCAACCACTCACCAGGTAGTCTGGGATATCTTCTCTGTTCCCTTACATGTGCATCTATTATCACATAGTCATTCAGAACCAGATTTTATATTCTTATATAATTTTATTTTTCCTTCAGAATGCTGCTCATTCAGCCATGCTGTCAGAATAAAATGTGTTTCTGTATTTAATTTGGCTGCTACTTTTAGGTCTTTCACCTCAGTTTTATGAAGAAGTTGGCAAGTGTAGAGGTAGGAATTTAGAGGATGGTCATGTAATTTAGGTTGTAGAATGCTATCCTAGGGAGTTAGATTCTATGTTATTCATAAATGTGTAAAAGCTTGCTTAATTCACATGGTGTTTTTTAGTTTGATTGAATTAACACAACTTTTTCTAGACCTTAGCTTAATAGGAATAAAAATAAACAGCAATAAACTACAGTAATGAGGCATGTGTTTGTTTTTGTTCTCTTGTTTGTGATTGATCTACCTACAAGGCAGACATGCAACTATTCAGTGAGTTTAGTTCTTCGGTTCACAGACCAGCAATCTGAGAGACTTTTCAAGTCTTACATTTAGCGAAGGTACAGTCCTGTTTAATAACTACAACAAGAACAAAAGAACAAAAGAATAGAGGTATTAAAGAATTAGTTGTAAATAGCAAACATATAGAGTCAATAGATCAATAGTTTAAATTTGTGGCATTTTTTTCCAATTTTCACTCAGTTTTGATCAGAAAAGTAATCAAGCAAACATAGTATAGGTTTCAAAAGGGAAATATGAAATACAAAATAAACAATCATATAAATGTCATGAAAAATATTGAAAATTTTATGAAATTTAGCATGAAATTAATATATATAGAAAGTATCCAAAGAACAGTATTATTGAAAGCATTAGTTTCAGTTGAACAAATCTTTTATTGAAATTAAGCACCATTGATCCATTTCTTTTTCATCAGGGACCTGATTCTTACTCAAAGTATTTCACGAGAAGAAATATTCTGACTTCAGAAAATTACAAATGACCTCTGTGATTATAAATATACATATCCAATGTCTAAGATGAAAAATATACATCTACCAGTCAATTTTTAAGTCTGAATTTTTTAAAGAATTAAGATCATGTTGAAATATTTCATTTAATTTCCACCACTTTTATTCATTAAAATAGTCTGTAAAAACAGTTGGAAATTGTCAGAAATGTCAGTTAGGTCTTAGATATATTTTCTAACTTTTAGAAAATGAATTATAGGAAAATTAAATGTAATTAGCACAAGACTCTTTCATAGATATTTTGAGTTGACTTGTTTCTAATGAACCGTTATACAAAGTTGGCATACAGTGTGCCCCTTTCTATTATTTTTAGTAAAATGGATTTCTTGCTGTGATAAGTGATGTAACTACTAATTTCAGCTGAAAAGTGATTCTGCTAAAGCCATGGGTAGCATTTTTATTTAAGCAGCAATGCTGTTATTGAACAACTATTATAAATGTTTTGAAATATGAAGCTATAGTCAAAGTTTAAAAAAAAAAAAAGAAAAAGAATAGAAAAAAAATATGGAAAAAGGTTTTCTTTTTAGAATACAGAATGTTTGTCCTTGTGAAGAAGTCCTAGGACCTGTTGGGAGGGCCTCGGGTAGGAATTAATTTAAAAGTATGAATAAAATGCAACTTAGATGCAAATAAAGATCTATCAGGCGTTTCCATCGACATGAAAAACAGCTTTCAAAGCTTCCAAAAGTAAAGGAATATTACAGGCTACGTTTATTATTTTTGGCTACAATAAGTGAAGAGACAAGAAATCATACACTCAAAGCAATTGCAGTATTGTCAATTAATCTAGAAGTCTATTGTATAATTTTTTGGCTCCTGATCAAGAAGCATAAGTTAAGTACAGAATTAAGAACAGACTTATCTAGAGTTAAAGGAGAAAAATAAGTTCCGTAATATAAATTCTCTATCAACATTTCCCTGCCCAGTCAATAATGACAGAGTGAACCAATTAACCTAATTATTCACAAAACTTTATTCACAGTGTCAGTTTCTGTCATAACATTAACATATATCATAACATTAACATAACATATCTCTGTCCCTGAGTCATGATTTCTTACTACATATAAATGGACCCAGAGAGAGGTGATGAATGGAATTAAATACAGCAGGTGACTAGCCACAAGTGGTGTTCCCCAGAGGTCAGTGTTGGGGCCAGTCCTCTTTAATATCTTTATCTATGACCTGGACAAGAGGATTGAGTGCACCTTCAGCAAGTTTGCAGGTGACACCAACCTGGGCAGAGGAGTAAATCTGCTTGAGGGTAGGAAAGCTCTACAGAGGGATCTGGACAAGCTGGATTGATGAGCTGAGACCAACTGTATAAGGTTCAACAAGGCCAAGTGCCAAGGCCTGCACTTTGATCATAACAAACCCACCCAAAACTACAGGCTTTGGAGAGTGACTAGAGAGTTGCCTGGCATAAAAGGATTTGGGAGTGTTGGTTCACAGCCAGCTGTACATGAGCCAGCAGTCTGCCCAGGTGGCTAAGAAGGCCGATGGCCTCCTGGGCTGTGTCAGGAACAGAGTAGCTGGCAGGACTAGGGAAGTGATTGTTCTGCTTACTTGGCACTAATGAGGCTGCTCCTCAAACACTGTGTTCAGTTTTGGGCCTCTCACTACAAGAAAGGCATCGAGGTGATGGAGCATGTCCAAAGAATGGCAACAAAGCTCACGAATGGTCTAGAGCACAGACTTTATTAAGAGGCTGAAGCATCTGGGGTTATTTAGTCCAGAGAAGAGGAGGCTCAGGCAAGAATTTATCACTCTCTACAACTATCTGAAAGGAGATGGAGGTCTATCTTTTCTCCATAATAACTACTGAAAATAGGACAGGAGAAAATGGCCTTAAGTTGCTCTAAGGGAAGTGCAGATTAGATATTAAGAAAAATTTCTAAAGGAAAGAATGGTGGAACCTTGGAAGAGGCTGCCCAGGGAAGTGACGGACTTCTCATCCCTGGCAGTGCTCAAGAAAAATGTAATGAGGCATGTAGGGATATTGTTTAACAGGCATCGTGTTGAAGGTATTACCTTTGAACTTGATGACCTTAAGGGTCTTTTCCAACCATAATGATTCTATGAAATATGAGATTGAAGACTAGACCCTGTACTCCTGCTTGAAATAGAGTAGACATGCTGAGTGTGAAGAAGTATGAAGTATTATTTTCCTGAAAACACGCCAAAATGATGAAGATAGTGCAGAATTACAGCTAATCTATTACCAAAATACTGAAGATCAAATGCTATAGAGTTGTTATTTTCTCCTCCCCCTTTTCTATTGCTTTTTTTCAGTAGCCTTAGGCTATATGAGATGGAGCTATCGCATTTACTGCACATTTTCAGACACTTCAGAAAAAAAAAATCCTCAGAAGATGTTTATAAGGAACATCCAGAGCCCCTTGATACAGACGATACATAGCTCTAATGATGAATAAGATAATGACATTACTAGCAACCTCAAGCCTCTTCTCAATATGGCTCCTTAAAAACAAGCAGTTTTCTCAATATGAAGGAAAGCAAAAATCAGAAAAGGAATAACAGATTCAAAGAATTCACCTCTGTGGAATACTGTTTTTTTTTTTTTTTTTTTTTACCCACAAATGTTTTCTCTTGCAAATTGCTCCATTTCATATATCAAGTGAATTGTATATTTTCATCATTGTGGAAAAAAAGATGTTTGCATGCTTCAAGGGAGGCCAATCTTTTAGTAAGGT
Source organism: Nothoprocta perdicaria (assembly GCF_003342845.1). Classification (NCBI taxonomy): domain Eukaryota; kingdom Metazoa; phylum Chordata; class Aves; order Tinamiformes; family Tinamidae; genus Nothoprocta; species Nothoprocta perdicaria. The sequence continues at coordinate 10,595 of NW_020455786.1, read as the reverse complement.
GTTTTATCAGACTCTTACCGGGCTTGGTCCTTTCTAATGCCATCAAGTTGGCATAGAAAGAAGACAGGGAACCATGAAAAGACATAAAAGTCAGACAGAGGCAACAATCTCCATGTTTTTTAACAGCAAAGTTAATGCTGAAGAACTTTAAATAAGGATCACCACATCCCTCAGAGACTCTCCAGCCTTTTTGTGAGTTTGGAGAGCAAGTCATATAACAAGGCTTACTGTGCTGGGGCTCTGTTCCTGTTGGCTCTCAGCAATCTGCTATGAGGTAAATTCCCGAAAACACAATACTCACCACCAATAGACACCACTGGCACAGAACTATGCAATTTCTTTTATTATAACTATTTTTTTAATTTACATTTAATTAAATTTCCAGCAAACTCTTAAAACTACACTTTTATTTCAGCTGCCATTGTTAATTTAGCATTTCAGTTAATCTGGAAATTAGTAGTTCAAAGCGTTAATTTTATATGAATAGTTAAAAGTTTCTAAAAAAAACAAGGTGATTAAGTTTTCTTTCAAAACTTACTTTATGAGACTACTAAAAAGGATCGAGTTGCAGAAAGGTTACATATATTTGGAAGACTGGAAACTTTTTCTGAAAGAGGTAGAAAGTATTATAGATTAAAAGAATATATTTGAAGGATAAAGCAAAAATAAAACAGAAGAAAGAAGCAAGACTATCACAGAATTAAAGATTTGTATCTTAGTGTGAAGCAACTTAATTCTTAACACTTCATTTTCAGAGCTATTCTATGTAATAAATGTTTTGCTGTTTACTTCTAACAGTATTTAAAATTCTGAAAGAAAAAATCTCTTGGTTTGCTTAAATGTAGTAGTTTATAAAAGACAAAAAAAATCTAAAATATATTCCCCTAATAAAAAAAATTCTCGTATCTTTCTTTCCCAAAATAACTCTTTTACAAAGCAGAAAAAAGGCAGATCATACATGCTTCCTCAGTCTTTTAGTGAAAATACACCTTTAATTTGACCAGCCATAGTTCCTGATTGTTAGATAATTTTCTTATCACATACATCTACCTGTGTTATAGGACAATTTGAATCAGGGCATAAAAGTTTCAGATTCAGAACAATGTAACTGTATAAATGCAGAATTATAAACCGTTGATACTTTACCCATGCAATGTTTTTAGAAATACAGGTTTTTTTAAGAACTGAAAAGTATAGAAATAACCCCTCCAAAATATGGTTGCCCTCAAGACCCAAACCATCTTGAAACTCTTAATTAAAAAAATATATTTTAATACTTGAAATTTGACATCACGTTGCATGAGATAAATAATTTTGTTAATGATTCCATGTTCTTGTCTTATAGCAAATCCTTATTAAATAGTTAGATCAGCTTATTGTTGATGTAGACAGAGGCCAAGGTTGTAAAGTTGTGACTTTCAAAGCTGTGCGTTAAATCTCATGCTGAGGGTTTCGTATGGTTCCATGAATCTATACTGGAAAAATCCTTGTTGCAAAATTCATTATTTCTCTTTCAGTGGAATGAAACCAGTTACATAGCACACAAGCTATAGGAATTAGCAGAAAGAAAAAAAAAATCTGTAACTATATCCCACTGCCTACTAAGCAGACACATGTTGGTACATCAGCTGAATGACAACCTTTTGGATTAACACAATGTCCAATATTCTTCTGTCATTCTTGATTATTAACAATGGAAATGGATATAATAAAATGGAAAAAAAAGTATATACTCAAACAAATCCTTAACTGGCAATATTGAAATAGAGCTTATTAATGCTCTATTTTCCTCACCATAAATCATTTAAAGGATGAAAAAATAAATGGGAATTAATTTAATTGTTAGTATGGTACTTTCATGTCTCCAAAAAGTAAAAAGTTGAAACTGAGTATATTGAAAGTATAAATAAAAGGCAATTTTTAATGATCATGATTATAAACTGAGGAAAAAAAAAATATTAAGGGATGATTCAGGAAAAGTGCTCAAGCAAGAAGAAAATAGAGAAAAACTAGAGCCTAACAGACGTTATGGCATTATAGAGGCTTGCTTGGGGTGGGAGACAGTTACCAATTCTGGGATGGTTGGTATGTACAGATTCTACTCCTCCACAATTCCCTTGGCAATACAATCTGCCTGCATAGCACATGCTAATAAGAGTAAATGGAGAGTGCAGTGGCATGGATACACCATGGCCAAGTTCTGTTGCACTCCTTGCAGAGGTGGTGACCTGGTGGTCACCATGCAGCTGATAAGTCGCATAGTGCAATAAGATTTCTAGAGTGGGGCCAACAGTGGAGGCAGATCGGTCATTTTGGATGGAATTTGCTTAAACTTTTCATCATCATTGTCATTATAATACAAATACACAACCACATCCCAGAAGTTACCTGCCTCCATTGCACGATCACTTCTCATTGAGCATGCTCTCTGGATTTTCAGTAGATTGGAGAGACTTTTAAACCAATCAATAATAAAAATAAGTATGACTAGAATCACTCAAGCTTCACCTTAGTGTAAAGGAATATAAAAGGCGAACTAAGGAGGGAAGAAGTTAGAGGGAATACTGCATTGTAACTTTTGGGATTGGTTGATGGGCTGAACCCTTTTCCTCCCTTCAGTTCAGGACACCACCTGAGGTGCCTCCTTGAGTCTGACAGTCCTCTTCCATCTTCGTAGGTAAGTGTTTCTTGAGCACTTGTACCTTAGGCTTTAGCTAAGAATCCTGACACTGTAGTAGAGAATTTCCTGCACAGACATACAAAACCTGCTTTGCAAAAGTTGCATTTGAATAAATCATACTATGCATGAACTTGACTACTTGTTTTGAAGGCAATTGGACCTACCGCTTGTGAATCCAGTACTGCTGGAGCCAGACCTATAGTTACCACAGTATTTGGTATCCCTATTAAGAGATGAGTCCCACCATCCCTACTCCCTCTGAGGAACAGCTGAAACACAAGGGGATTCATCTTTTACTAAATTTGCTCCTCCCTTCAAACTAAAAGAGATGGGATAGATTAATCATTTGAAATGCTTGTGTCAAAGCTAGATTTTGGTATAAAATATGTTACATTGGCAGGGAAATGAATCATCAGATGAAAACTGTGAACTATTTCATATTGGAGGTCAACAAACACAATACGATCTTTTGCCCTCACAATCTAAGAATCAGATGAATTGCTTATGAATTGCTATTGAATTGCTTTTAAACTAAGAAGTAGTGAGACAGTTATGATATTGCTCCAAAAATACTATTCAAACAATAAAATGGCGTTCAGTAGTGAAATCAGCAAATTGATAAATGTGGAACAATCTGGTTCACTTTGCAATGCAAACAATAAACGTAATAATCATTCTAACAAGATCATAGGATATCATTAAGAGCCATAGCATCTCCAATAAAGCACTCATAGGACTCCTAAAGATACAGGAGATATTATTACTATTACTATTACTATTACTATTACTATTACTATTACTATTTCTATTTCTATTTCTATTTCTATTCCTATTCCTATTCCTATTCCACCTAACCCAGAACCTCTGAGAAAAACATAGATGATTCGGTGTAATTATTGTTTGGGGGATTTCTCCTAAGGTGAAAACATGTATATGTTTCTTCTTTCAGTTGTTGTATCAAAATCCCTCCAGAACAGTTTTTTCCACATAGCATAATGAATCTTTTTTCTTACTTTCCATGAATTAATTTATTATAGTAACATCAGGGGCTTCTTTGTCATACACACATGGACTTTTTTTGAGCTATTCTACCTAATTTCTGCTTCAATAAAGTATATGGACCTGACCATGATAAAAAAAAGTTTTTCAGGAGAAGAGCACTTTTTCATATAAGGTGAATGCCATTTTATCACGTCAGGGAAAATGCCATTTTAGATGCCCAAGCCTCTATTTAGTTCCTTGAATCATTCATCATAAATCATTCACTTCAGCCCACTGATGCTTTTTTTTTTCTTTTTTTCCTCAGTACAGCTCACTGAAATCCTTCCAGTTTATCAATATCTTTATGGAAATGTAATGCCTAGAGCTGAGTGAAATACTCTAGGTGAAATCACACTAGCACCTTCGAAAGACAAGTACTATTTGTAAAGTAATGAATATGCATCCCAAAATTGCATTAGCTTTTTATTTTCTTGCCACAATAATTCACACTAGCAACTAATGTCTAATTGGCTGTCCACAATTCCAGGTTTTTGCCTTCCCTTGAATATTTGTGGGGTTTAGTGTATCTGTTCACAAATACCTTTCCTTGCATTTTTTCAAGCTGAATCTCAGTTTTTTTTCTACCTATGTTGCTAATTGCCTGTTTTCTCCTATTTCTGAGTCCTCATCAGTGCTTGCAACTCCACTAAATCTGTCATTGACAAATTTCATTATCCAAGTTGTTTGCAGTTTCTTGTTGAATACTAATAGAAATTAAGTAACTGATTCCTAGGCCTTCAATTTCTTTTCTAAATTGACATATTTTCAGAAATGATTTCAAATATTTTCTTTAGTCGTGGTCTAGTATGATCTAATACTATTTATCTAAACTAAATGTAAAGGCAAAATTTTATGAGAGATGCAGTACAAAGTAGTGAATAACATTTATTCACTTGTTTGAGGTGAAGTCTGGGTTCAGCTGAAGTTATTGGCAAAATTACCACTGACAACAGGAGTAATATAATGTTACTGAATATGAAAACACCTTCAAGGAGTTTTTCTTTTGTTTTTCATATCTGTGCATGTCAAATGTGGGATTATATGTTCTATTTTACTGAAATCAGAATCCTTACTAGGTTTTTCTTTTATATATGTAGTCTATACATAAATATACACTCAAAGGCAGAATACATTACTGATTTGCTGAGCTAGCTTTTTGTAGTTGCCCTACTTCGTTAGATGTTTTTGATAATAGATATCTTCAGCCTCAAGCGTTGTTGCTCTGTCACCTTTAATGAACATAATAGATCTGTTCCTTAGTGAACATAAAACAGTTCTTTTCTAAAATTAAGAGACTCGTGCCTCTTTATACAATTTGGAGCGTACTTGCACACATATATGACTGTGTTTTTGTTTAACTTTTGTGTGTGACACAGTGCTGGAAATGCTGCTCTGTAATATGTATTAAATTCAACATACCATCATATTACTTAAAACTGAATATTGTACAAACATATGTTAAGAATAAGACATCCTTATCTTCTACTGGAAAGCAACATCCAAAATATAATTTATATATATATTTATATAGAGACATATGTCTAAATCTCTGAATATCAAAACTATTAAAATTATTACTTTGAGAATACAATAATTTCAATTTTATCTTGCTCATGATATACAGACATACAGATGTATGTATGTGTATTAGTGATTTATCCTTATTGTGCTAAAAATTACCTATTATTTTATGAATAATGAATGAATTTTATTTTTTGATTGTTTTTTTTTTCTATTCAGAAAACAATATCCCCAAATCACACATTCAGATCCATTCTCATTTGGACTGAACAGTACTTATTATTCAGTTCACCAGTTATTTTTTCCTTCAACAGTTAGGAAGAACAGAATTAAATAATCTCATCTGATTTTTTAACAAAACACCAGCAGGCTATGTAGTTTATGTAAGTCTATGTAAGGAGGCTATGTAGTTTACTTCCTACTTTTTGATTCAAAAAAAAAAAAAAGGACTAATATATAATGACCTCTCTGTTCTTCACCTGAAATGAGTGAGATTCATAAAATCACTGAGCAAGAGTGAAGAAAGGTCATGATACAGATATATAGCAGTAGAGATCAGAACAATCTTAAAATTGAAAATATCAGACTAAAGAAACTACTATTGAGTTTATTGTTTTCTGAACAAATCCTGGAAGAGGTATTTTCTCTATGAGAATGTTCTATTCTCAATTAGAGCAGCAGAATTAGGATTCATCCCTCTGTGATATAACCTAAGGTCTAAACATCTTGCAAAAATTCAGTATTTTTAGAAAACAGGAGCAAATTACACAAATTAGGGGTTATCAGTAATATGAGTAAATAAAGAGCCTATATATGTGTTTAATTTTAGTCACAAAATAGCTCAAATTATAATACTAATAGGAACATAAATGTCTAAAAGATTATGAAATGTTCTGAACTCGTTTATGATTCAGGTCAATAGCTTGGGTGCTTCACCCCGACAAAAATTTCAAATGCATTTATCATGTGCAAGTTAGACAAGGAATCTTGCAAGGATGTGGTGGTGTGGAGGGTGGCAAACAACTCACAAATATCCACCTGGGCAAGGCATTGAACCAAAAAACCTGACAAACCACTGATAGATATCCAAACCTGACTAAGTCCCATCTTGAAGTAAAACCTCTGAACACTCATAAGCAATGTACTGCCTGCTAGACTCCCTTGTAAGTCCTAATTCTCATGATATGTATCTTCTAGTTCTCAGATACTGCACCTAAGGCAGGAAGGTCATCTTCCTTATTTATAAGCTTCACTTTGAAATTAAATACATCAAAATATAGTATCATAAAGGTGTTGTATTTCCTCAAAGCATTTTTCTATGTTTCTATGTTCAAATAAAAGCTGGCAAAATTACCTCAAATATAAGTTGCATATTTTACCTTTTTTTTTTTTTTTTAATTATGTTGTCAGCTTTCAATGTGAATCTCAGAAAACTGAATGCAAATTTTAGATGCTAAATAAAGTATAATTTTGGTCTGGCATAGCATAGGTCACTTTCTCTTAAATAAGAATCTTAAAGAAGGAGGCTTTGAGATAGGATTAAAATGAGCTTTCTAATTTTGTGAAGCCTAACTCTCATTCAAAAATGTTACTGTATGCAGAAAGACCCCAATACAAAATCTACTGATTTTTTTTTCAACAACTTAGTGCACTGAATAAAAACTTGACTGCTTGGAAACAGAAAAGAGTGGACAACTATTGAAAGTGTTTTTATGCTCTGAAGTGGTTATTAGAAGATAAAAGCAATATGTTTGAGGATAGCAACCTGAAATTGCCAGGACTTGTAATAGAGAGATTAAGAATAATATGTGGGAGGCAGAATGGCCAAAGGTCAAATGGAAAAACTCAGTCATGAAGGATTCATTGAGAAGAAAAGAAAAAAAAAAGAAGAGCACTTGGAAGCCCTTGTGGATGTTAGACTATCATTCCACCTTTCTAGCTCATCCTCATAGGTGACGGCTTTGGAGCGGAGGCTCGCGCCGTGAGACCTACCCGAGAGGAGCTAAACCGGCGGCCCCAAGCCGCGTAGTGCAGCGCACGCACCCGAGCAGGGCGAGCGAGGCACCGCCAGCCCCAGGCGGCCCAAGCGCAGCGGGGGCGCAGTCGGCAGGGCAAGGCGGCCCGAGCCCCCGCCTACAAGAGCCGCCCCCTGGGAGCGCGAGCGACCAGGAGCGCGGCGCGGCAGCAGGGCGTGGCGCGGCAGTTAGCGCGGGCCGGGTGGGCAGCGAGCAGTTCCTCGGCGCACCCACCATGGTAATCACCCGCCGGAGGGCTGCGTTAGCACCCGCTAAGAAGGAGATAGGCACCCAGACTGAGCGGCTGCTCCAGCATGCAGCCGTCCAGGTGTTGGGCTGCAAGGAGTGCCGCAGTCTGACGCTTCTGATGGATGGCCTGGGGGAGCACACCTGTGTGAGGTGTGAGCAGGTGGAGGACCTGCTCCACATGGTAGCTGAACTAAAAGATGAGGTGGAAAAGTTAAGGAAAATCTCTAGGTCAGAGAGGGAGAAACAGGGGCAGGCACCAGGGAGTGTTCAGCAGCAGTGACAGGTTGGTACAGGCCCCAACCCCAAGACAAGACACAAAGATGGTAAAGAGCAGAGGAATGCATGGACAAAAGTCCAGGGTCGAGGTGGCAAGGTGAAACCTCCTCCCACCCTGCCCTATAGGGTCCCCCTGGCAAACAGGTATGAGGCACTGAAGGAGATAGGGCAGTCGGTGGAGGGTGAGGGGGTGGCTCCCTCCCCTCCAGAGGAGGTGCTGCAGTCGGAAAGGCCARCTGCGCAGGTTGTCWCCRCGGCCAGGAGGCAGAATAGGAGGGTTRTTGTTGTGGGTGATTCCCAGGTTCAGGGAACAGAGGGAYCKATTGCTAGRCCKGACCCTCTCTCAAGAGAGGTCTGTTGTCTTCCTGGGGCCCGGATTAGAGATGTCACCAGACAACTTCCCAGGCTGGTCCGACCCACGGACTATTATCCCTTAATGGTCCTACATGTGGGTGCAGAGGAGGCGGCAACACATAGCCTGAGAGCAATTAAAAGGGACTTTAGGGAGTTGGGGCGGACGATCAGGGACACAGGCACGCAGGTCATCTTCTGTTCGATACTTCCCAGTGCGGCCGGCAATACAGAAAGAAATCATAAGGCAGAGTCTACTAATATGTGGCTCCGTGACTGGTGTCATTGCCATAACTTTGGCTTCTTTGGTAACAGGAAGTCTTACATGGCACCAGGCATGATGGCACCCAATGGGGTCCATCTCTCTCAAAGGGAGAAGAGGGCCCTGGGTCAGGAGCTAGCTGGGCTCATCATGAGGGCTTTAAACTAGATTTGAGGGGGGAGGGGGGTATCCGTGGGGTGGCAAATGAGATGGTGCCTGATGGCCCATCACACCATCCACAGCAATCTAGAGCTGTGGCCTGTGAAGGGTCCTCTAGGACTGTAGAGGCCTTAGAGCAAAATAGGAGAACTTCTGAAAGCCCGCCCAGTCAGGCTGCAGCTGTCCCGACAAGGAGGAGAGGCACATTGCGAGCCCCGCTCAAATGCCTCTACATAAATGCACGCAGCATGGGGAATAAACAAGAGGAGCTGGAGATGCACGTGCGGCTACAGGGCCATGATCTCATCGCAGTTACTGAGACATGGTGGGACAGCTCCCACGACTGGAATGTGGCCATGGAGGGCTATAGGCTTTTCAGGAGGGACAGGGCAGGAAGGCGAGGTGGCGGAGTTGCTCTTTATGTGAGGGAGCAACTGGAATGCATAGAGCTCAGCATAGGGGAGAATGGAAYGMGAGTAGAGAGCCTGTGGGTGAGGATAAAGGGGCAAGCCAGCAGGGGCGACACRGTGGTGGGAGTTTACTACAGGCCTCCTGACCAGGACGAGGAAGTGGACGAAGCCTTCTAYGGGCAGCTGCGGGAAGCCTCCCGATCACAGGCCCTGGTCCTTCTGGGGGACTTCAACCACCCTGGTATCTGCTGGGAAAACCACGTAGCCAGGAACAGACAGTCCAGGAGGTTCCTGCAGAACATTGCAGATAACTTCTTGACACAAGTGGTTGAGGAGCCAACAAGGGGAGGGGCGCTGCTAGACCTGATACTAACAGAGATGGTCTAGTGGAAAATGTGAGGGTTGGGGGCAGTCTGGGCTGCAGCGACCACGAGATGTTGGAATTCACGATCTGGTGTGGAGGAGGTGGGGCGAGAAGTAGGATAGCTACCCTGGACTTCGAGAGAGCCAACTTCAACCTCTTCAGGGAGCGCCTTGGAGCAGTCCCCTGGGTCAGGGTCCTAGAAGGAAAGGGGGTCCAGGAGAGCTGGCTGATATTCAAGCGCCACTTCCTCCAAGCTCAGGATCGGTGTATCCCCACAAAAAAAGAAGTCGAGTAAGCGGGGCAGGAGACCTGTATGGATGGGTAAGGAACTGCTGGGCAAAGTGAGTGAGAAAAAAAGAGTGTACAGCTTGTGGAAGAAGGGACAGGCCACGTGGGAGGAATACAGATGCATCGTCAGAGAATGCAGATGCGAAATGAGGAAGGCCAAAGCCCGGGTTGAATTAGAGTTGGCGAGGCAAGTCAGAAACAACAGGAAGGGTTTCTATAAGTATATAAATAGCAAGAGGAAGACAAGGGAAAATGTTAGTGCACTGCTGAATGGGGAAGGGGCCTTGGTGACGGAGGATGCTGAGAAGGCAGAGTTACTAAATCCCTTCTTTGCCTCTGTCTTTAGTGCTAAGGCGACCCCCCATGAACTGCAGGGCTCAAATGGAAGAGATGTAAATGGGCTAGAGGAAGACCTTCCGCGGGTTGAGAAGGATTGGGTTAGGGATCACTTAGGCAAACTGGCCACTCAAAAATCTATGGGCCCAGATGGGATGCACCCAAGAGTGCTGAGGGAACTGGCCGAGGTTATTGCTCAGCCTCTCTCCATCATCTTTGAGAGGTCCTGGAGAGCAGGGGAGGTGCCCGAGGACTGGAAGAGAGCCAACGTCACTCCAGTCTTCAAAAAGGGCGAGAGGGAAGAGCCGGGCAATTACAGGCCAGTCAGCCTTACCTCCGTCCCTGGAAAGGTGATAGAGCAATTCATCCTAGAGAGAATCTCCAGGCATACGGAGGAGAAGAAGCTGCTGAGGAGCAGTCAGCATGGATTCACCAAGGGGAAGTCATGTCTGACGAACCTCATAGCCTTCTATGATGGGATGACAGGCTGGCTGGACGAGGGGAGAGCCGTGTATGTTGTCTACCTTGACTTCAGCAAGGCTTTTGACGCTGTCTCTCATAATATCCTCATACGGAAGCTCTGGGCGAGTGGACTAGATGAGTGCACGGTGAGGTGGATTGAGAACTGGCTGGATGGCAGAGC